>NC_135361.1:9375000-9975000 GCF_051622035.1 Arctopsyche grandis | reverse complement strand
TTGCGGTGCAGGGAATTTCCAATCCCGGGATCCCGGTGCTAGCACCGGGATTTCAAATGTATAAGAAAAAAAATTCAATTGCATGTTTTCATATTTCAAAAACGTTCAATTGCATTTTGCAAACTCTCCCGATGTTTCACGCAAAAAATACTCCCATATTGGCGTACTAATTTTGAGAGTTTGGCATAAATTTTTAAGATTAAATAAAACACATCCGAAAATGTAATTAAATAAAGTAAAAAACATCGCTTTGATTCATTGATTCGTTTTTTACAAATAGTTTGTACCGTCTAGTAATTATTCATCGAAACAATCCACCTAATATAAAAAAAACTCCAATTAAATTTATTTTATGTAAAAAATTTAGATGTGACCAAACTACGACTTTATCTATGTATTTGAGGAATATAAGAAGGATAAAAAACAAAATTCGATAATCGAACATATGTATTTCAAAATTCGATAATCGAACATGCTAATTTGTATGTGGACAGCCGGGCGAGCGTGTGGGGATGGAATAAGGGACAGTATGGGGAGGGGGCGATGCGAATCGATCGCAAGGGCTGTGCATGCTTAAACATCTAGCGACAATAATCTCGGCTTGTTTTTCATATATCACTTTTTTTCTAAAACCACACGTTAAAATTTCAACGGGCACAACACTTATTTAAATAAAAAGTAAAATATGTATGTATATATTATATTAGAAAAATAATTTTTGCTTTCCGTTTTTTAATAACTTTTGATTATATTTTGTATATAAAATATATATTACAGTATTGTAATAGCGAATACATAGATGATTTCTAAATCTTTTCTGGCTTAAATAATACATACATACATAAATTTATGTAAGCTATAAAAAATCGTTTTTTTGATTGCGAATATTTGCGGCTCGATAAATATCTGCTCTTAAATTTAATTAAATCAAATAGAAAGAAAATAAATTATTTTTGATTAATATTATTTATATTTTAAGGTATTTAGTCAAAATGTTTCTGTGTTCATTTAATCAATTTTATAAAACGAAAAATAATTTTGAAGCGTTGCGTTATTGCTTATAATAAAGTAACAAATTAGATACAACACTTACATTAGAAAAGTGAGCGCCGGGAAAAAAATCGTGTAATATTCATCTTAATATATTTCGCGTTCGCCGTCCAATTTAATTCATGTAAGCGATTCATTTTTGCAAGAATTTACTTCCAAATTTGTCTTAAAAAATTGGGTTACATCAATTTGGGTCACGTTTTTCGAGAGGTCATATAATACAACAATGTGTAGTACATGTATATACAGATGTGCATATGTATATTGTCTTTCTGCTTTGAACGAAATCTCATTACAGTGTTGCTCACTACAAATTACACCGCCATTTTGTTATTCTTATTTATAAAACGCTAAATTCACACGTGCGAGAGCGAAACTCGTCACCACATATTCTGTGAATATGAAGGTGAATTTCTTTACACGCGTTCAAAAATGGAGAATTTCACAATATATTATATAATATCTTGGCTGTGTGTGTTAAAGGAAAGAGGATCTTGTCAGCTTAGATACTGAGACTTTGCCGTGATGGCTTTATATTTCGGACCCATTATTCGCGATGGCAGCCATCAAAAAAGTATTGAAAGGAGCCTCCTGTAATTTTCTATGGGTATTTTTCATGGGAAAATTATGTCCCGAGTAGCGGCTTATCAGGTTTTTCCCGTGGGTGTTTTCCCGGACGGCCTTACTCGACATTTTCCCCGTCACACACATATAGACATATACATATAGACAGATGTATACACACACAATGGTACTGAGAGACGGGGGATGATTATAAAACCTCATCTTTTCTCTGGCACCACTTAAATATATGGAGAGGAGAGATGTCTATCTCGCGTCCGCTACTTTGCCTTCCATTCTTTACCCAACAATAATACTTTAAAAGGAAAAATAGCTAAACAGTCAGTGAGTGATCTTGATGAATATTTAAGCTCGCATTACGGTGATGAAAGCGTTAAGGGAGATAGCTCGAAAAATTCTTACAGAACAACCGAAATAAAGGAAACAATGTTGTATGGAAGCATTATTATTTCGTAGTCAAAACCTTACGTTAAATGAAATTGTCCCTTTTCATCTACCTATTTGAATATAATTTTATACATATATTTGTATTTCATTTCATAATCAAATTCCGATATATACAAACATACGTAAGAGTACATTTTGTTTGAAAGAAATTAAATTTAATTCGAACTCGAGATTTTGTTTTATTAAAAGATGTAGTAAAAAAATCTTACAATCTCATCTGATTTAAAATTTATATTAATACTACAAACCTGGTAAATTTAGTGTGTTTTCCAAATATTTAAAAATAATCATTCAGTTCAGATCATTTTTTTTCAGAATTTTAGCCAACAGCGTAGCTTGGTGGTTGTGATAAACCACCAAGAGGTTGTCGGGTTCGATCCCGTGGGCTGACTTCGATGAAAAATAATTTATTCTGAGTATTATCTGTAGTGCTGCTGGTCAGACTTAGATATTTGTGACAAGTTGATTATTTTATATCAGAGTTTGCCAATTTATCTGAAACGGTTCCTCCATCAAATTGGCAAAAATCATCCTACTCACTATGTCGCCACTATGTGAATATGATAATACTCAGAATAAATTCTACTGAAAATTATGTAACGTGGAAACACTAGAGAGCGCATCCGCTGTCTATGTGCATTCGGGGATGAACAATGGAGACTCCCCGAATTGGCCTCGAACCTCCTAAATCATTCAATAAATGCTGTGAAGTATATATATATATATATATATATATATATATATATATATATATATATATATATATATATATATATATATATATATTATAAAAATATTAACATATACATAATAAAGGTTGACGCACCTTGGCGATACAAAGCGAACCCAAAGTGAAAATCAAAAATCGAATGAATTTTCCACTTCTTTTAGGCGGATTCGCTTTGGGTTGATATATTAAAAAGATTTTTGCTTCGGTGTATATATGTACATATACATATATGAACATATGCACAGGGATTTTCCATAGCTCTATTCAGCTTTGTAATTCACTAACGCAGCATAATGGATTAGATTCATATTTCATATCCTATTCAGTTTAAATGGTAAAATAGATATGTGAAATTATGGCATCGTATATATAAATATTTGTAGTTGTTTCTTATATATTTATTGAAAATGGCTGTAGGTGCAAGGCATTCTTTATGCTATATTTTTTATTTGATATTTTTACTTTATCTGTTATTATTAAATGCTATTTTTTATGTTTATGTATGGATGTATTTATGTTTATGTTCAAATGTATTTTTTTATGTATAATTGATGAGTATATTATTTTCGTTATGTATTAATTTATGTTTAATTGTTATTTTGTTTTTTTTTGTGTTATATTTTTTGACCATTGTGCTTTAGGAATTCCTGTTATGCCACACTGGTCTGTTTAGAATAAAATAAATAAATAATATTTCTTGCATTTTGAATGAAGTATAATGTTAGTTAAAAATTTTGAAATCAAATGTTAAAAGATCAAAGCTCGTAAGTTATGTATATTTGAAGTTGTATATTTATGTACATATGTAGATGTTTTATTCACACCTTGAAGTATGCATTGTTTGCTCCGAGCGTAATATTCGTACATTGTTTCGTATTGTGTGTGCTTTGTCGCTTTCACGATTTTGTCATTTTCCCTTTTAGAGCTTTCTTCCATCTGCGAGTAGTTGGTAGTACTCCCACGTGTGTTTTCGAATTGAAAGTGTCGTTGGAACTTTTGAAAATCGGATGTGACGTAATAAATTGTGGTTTGGCCCTGCGGCCGGTTAATTAAGTCTTGGGTAAAACTATTATTAAAACATATACCAGTCGAGAGACGCATGTGTGAGGATCTCCGGAGGTCTTCGTAGGCCTTAAGACTAATCTGGGATGATCTCGGTGTGTTGGATTAACGATATGCCTGAGCGTTTAATTACACGTGTTAAGAATATCGCAGTTTCTCAGCCTCGAATTACGAGAAATTTTATATATCTGTGTGTAATAATGGCAGCAGACGGGGTGAGTATTTTCTTGGAGCTTTTGCCCATCTTAAAACAGATTAATCTTCCTCAATACTAAGACAATGATCTGTTTCCACGTCTGCTGCTTTTGCTGGAACGTACACCCTCGTCTTTCAAGTAGACTATTTTTCATCATACATTAACGTTCGATCGTTTTCCGTTCGTCGTTGTTGCTCTTTTTATGTGTTGTTCTTCGGTATTGACGCCGTTTCTTGTGTACATTTCTTTTTGTTCCCCATGTGAGCATAGTTTAACTGCTGAAACGTGAAAACCGACATTGCACGAGATGAAAGCCATTTCCCAATTGTGGCATTTATTGAGTTTTCCAAGTCGTGAGAACGTTTTGAAGTTGGGGCACGCGACCATCAAAGAAACGAGTCTTGGCGCTCGCGAAGCAACAGTCACGCCATGTAATTAACTGAAAAATGTCCATAATAAAATATAATATTGTTATGTGGGTTGGTGAAGCCTGTTTCGACACTATAAAACGCTTTCCTGATCCAGAAGAATAGGGTTAGCATTCACGTGGGAATATTAAGTACACGTGATCCAGACTAAATTGCTAGGTTCGTTACAATTAGTTGTAAAACTTTTGTTAACTATAGTCTAGTTTTATAGTGGATGCGTCAATACCATATATATGTAATTGTAAAAAAATAAAGATAATGCAAAAATCTAAACGAATAATTCAAATCAAATTAGAGTGATTTGGATTAGTAAAATCCAGGGCTGTGGAGTCGGAGCATTTCAAACGGAGTTGCAGTTGGAGTCGGGTCGTAAAAAATCAAACAACTCCGACTCATTTTTATTATTTTCTTTATTACGGTATGTGTGAATTATTGTCTCTAATTATCTATGTACGTAGTTTTACTTTCATTTTTGTTCTATTTTTTTTTATTAAATTGATTTGTTTGTGCATGAAATTCATACACACATGTACACTCTGAATGCACTTACTTTTTTATTACACCTATTTCATTACCAATAATTCAATAAATTGAGTTACATGTCAAGTTTTAGTGATTTTCCCTTAAATTTTGAATTACGCTATTATTTTCATTACTAATAACTTTATACATTGTAAAGAAAAGTCAATCTTAAGAGGGCTGGACAGTAGCGCCTTGTCCATACAAACGTACTATACTTCTCCCTACCTCAATTATGGCACTAGAGAAATTATTTTTTAATATGCTATGGATATCCACCATTGGGGTGCATCTATCGTTTTATTTTTTTTAATTAGTTATTTTTTATAGGAGCTAGGAGCCGCCAAACATATATAAAATCGCCTCTTTTTTACACCCACGAAAAGAGTCTAGCGTGGTTATTTAAGGGTCGATTTTTTAAAAAATACGCGAATAGATGCACAGAAAATATCTTTCTCATACCTATGATGAAATTTTTTTAAAAATTGGTCCAGTTTTGGAGGAGAAAATAGTAGAATATGAACCCTCGATTTTGTTAATTTAAAACACGTTTTATCTGGTCAAAGCGCAACTGTCGCATTCACTCAATATATATATTGATATATATTGTCGCATTCACTCAATATATACATACACTCAATATATATATCGAAGAAAGGAACGGTAACAAAATTAAGGTTTCGGGTGTACAGCCCTCTTAATAAAAGCGTTCAAGTTGGAGTCAGAGTTTGGAGTTAAAGTCGAAGTCGTAGTCGGTAAATTTTGAACCGATTCCACAGCCCTGGTAAAATCGATAACTATGATTTAATTTCCACAGTGATCTTCCTTATGTACATATACATAGTTCTAAGATTCTTTGTGTTGGGATTTTTGATGTAAATATGATCAATATTTTTATTGTAAATAAATTAAAAAAGTTTTACAAACTATGAAGTAAATGTCATTGTCAAATTTTCTAACCATTTTACATAATTAATTTCATACTTTTAGCTTTTCATTGGTCTTTATTTAGAGTTCCATATAAAGATCATTTATTTAACGCATCTCTAATACACACATAGTTTAATTGACATTGAAGGCTACTTAAATCTTTTATCACCACTAAAGGATATAATTAAAGGCTAATCGAATCGATCTATAGACTACTAAATCTTCTCATCAATCTTTTACTATACAATCTACAAAACGTGTTATTTAATTATTTATACGACGGTAGAACTTTTTGTAATTCGATAAAGGAAAGAGTTTAAATTTAGAAAACGAAAGTAAATCAATATCTAGTCACATAACCAATCCACACGTTAGATTTGTTTCCACATATGGAAAAGTCGTGTGCGGAAGATAGAGCATTTGTCGATAATAAGTATAAGTTGTAATTAGTTTTTGTTCGATCTCATCAGGTCTAATATTTTTTTCTGTATCGTTAACAAACAAGTATAAAGTTAGTGGCCCTAAGAAACTGAGTGTCAGGTAGAGAGCAAACTCCAGAAAAGTTTTGTCCCGTGTCCAAAACTTCATGCCGGGATAAATACGAATATTCCCTTGTTACAGTCGCGTTGCTAATATTACATGTACGTATTCGTGTTGAATATACACAATTCGCATCCATAATAAATGACCTGTCAAATGTGAAAGTGAACCAAATCTATCCGGTAAAAAGTTTTAGTATTAATTTATTGGATTTGGGCAACGATTTTTTAAATATATGTACATATATACGCAAATTCAATGATTATGTGTAATTTAAATTTAAACCCATACATGATTTGAAATAAAAAAAAATTTAAACATTGAAAATACCCGTAATATATCAATGAAATTATCACGATTTCCAAATCATTATTTAACTTGTTTATTAACTAAAAAGTATACCCGATTTTACTTGAACTTGAAATTATTATTCGATAATAGCAATTTTGACTCACCTACCTCAAATATTCCATTATGTAATCTATGAAAGTATTGAGAACTGAAACTTGTAAACAGCCACCATAAATTATAAATAGAGGCATTTGAAATCTAATTTTTAATATCTGATTTTAAGTTTTTTGAAGAGTATGTATAGGTCGTAAGTTTCTTGAATTAATCATGAGACAAAAAATCTTACACAATTTGTTATCAGAAATATAGCAATAGAACTTTTGGTATGGACAAATATTTATTGGTTTTGTAATAATTACAAATTGACCAATATGAGGGTTTGAAAAGTACAGCGAGGTGTCAAGCCGGGAAGATATTACATTGCATTAAAATTTCCAATGTATTTTTGAATTAATTGACTTCAAGGGATCAAGTTGTAAACAACGAAACACAATCAATCAATCGGAAGCATAATCAGAGGCCTTAAGTTAGTTATGTCAATCACGCTGTGTAGAGGCCGCATGCCGCTTGCCAAGGAAATGTCTGTGGCTCATGACCTTTTGTAAGAGAGGAAATAAAAAAATGTTTTCTGACTTAATTTAAACTATTTAATACTAATAAAAATCTTGCTGTGCTTTCAAAATTTCAGACATTTTTCGTATTACTTTGAAGGAATACTTCAAACAGGTTAAAAATTTCCATAATAATCTCTAAAAAGAATCATTCTTGCTGTATTCAACGATATACAAAGATTATTTTTAAAAGGGTATAAAGGAAAAAATATTAGATAAATTTAAATTAAAATATGTTATGCTTATAAAAAGTGTACACGTTGCAATTTGATTATGCTTATATGTATGTACATAAATACATATGTATATCAAAAAAGATTCTAAATTCTCTATTTTAAATATTCGTAGAAATATATGTATAATGCAAATAATTTAAAAAGTTTCACAGAGCGTCAGATCTTGGATTTAGTATTTGTGTCGGAAAAATAAATCTCCTCGTGTTTGTTTGATGGATTAAGGCAAAGGTCGAGAGACGTACCCTTAAAACGGGTCAAGGTTCGCATAATACACCACTACTGTCTAGGTATGGGTGTGTGTTTGTTTTTTTTTTCAATAGAGAAAGTCAACCATTTCCCCATTGCGAACAAAGTATTACATTGTACGTGTTGATTCGGAAAAATCCCTATGGCGTCCTTTTTCCTTTGCGGTGGACTAGAACTGTATGAGCGTATTATATGGGTATTTCGATGTCGTGGGTGGGTTTCAAGCAGGTCTCTTTGAAGGGGGGTGGGTTCTTTTGTGTGTCAAAATGCAGAGGGGCTGGCAGGAAGTATCCACTGAGGATGTGTCTGGAGGTATCGCTCTTGAAGCTGGTCGAGTGCCGGTTCCTTTGTCGCACACCGTTGCGTTCCTCTTGTTTAATTCTTTTTCAGATTTACATTTGAACGGAAAACAGCTTCCAGCTATGTCTTTTGAAATGTTTCAGCGACGGCTCTCATTCTATGCATAGAAAATTATACAAAGAATGATAAGGGTCATTATTCGGACACAATGTCCTGAATTCAATTGATATCGATTTTTCTGGAACAGTATTGTACATATGTACATATGTATTCGATATTGAGCATCGTCTTTTTAATTTTTGTTTGAAATTACAAACCGTCATAAATACTAATGGAGAATATTTATCCATTTTTTTTGCAATGGTTACTCGTGATTACTTCGTAAATAAATGGTAGCAAGGAAGACAGTTGATAATAATGATTTAAACAAATATAAGAATTTGTAATTTGTTTTATAATTAATCGAATCTGCCTCTAATTACAACTCACATGACGATAATATTGTGAATTTAGCCTTTATGTGACCACATTCAACCATATTGTAACTGGAAACATCAAATGTGGCCAAAATGAAAAAATACAGTAAATAAATTCGAAATCATTTGATAAATTGAGTTTTATTTACAATATGAATAAAAATTTGAAAGCTCAAACGAAATAAGCTATTTCCATAAGTATAGAAGAGAAGAAATTGGGGGGGACTTTGATTAAAATTGATCTTAAAATTGACAGAAAATAATGTATTGTAGCATATACTAAAAAGAGCCGCCGGTTAAGTGCAATTGGATTAGGCCGAGGCGCATCCCTGACACTATGCGACCGTTATAATTGGTTTCGAGGATTATCTGCAGACTAAGTGCAAGTAAGCTAATCAATGGCCACCGAATTGGTGTAGTAGCGGCACTCGGTCGCATTCCCGTGGAGTTCTCAGAAGTGACCGATACCGTGGGGCTGAGTGTCGTGGAAATACATATCCGAGTACGTGACCATAACAATAGGTAAATAAACCGGATGTTGAAGATGCCTCGAGTGACCTATCCGTTATAAAGCGGTACTTGGGCGATATCAAGACATTCTGGACGGAGCATTGCCAGTGCGTGTATCTCCTTAATCACCAATAAATGCTGTGACACGACTTTGGCCTTTTAATTGGATCCTCCACCCACTCCTACGCAACAATATTTACATATGTACGTTAATTATTAATATAATTTTTGGAAAATAAAATTATATTAAATAAGTCTTTTTATAAGTAAGGATCGGTGCCAGAGTGCTTTGGTCCAAAAAATGGGTTCATAAATGTCAACCTTTTTTTTGCTCCCTAGCTTTGTAGAACAATAGTAATCAACCCTCATTCCTGGGAAATAGAACCCGAAGGCCGCATTCTGTTTATAAGTTGTGTTGATTTTGAAATATAAAAGTAGATGTCCGATAGTCAATAAATACTTTGGTAAAAATAGTCAAAAAAACTTGTGATTTAAAAAAACCGTAGTGTGACGACAAAATGTTTTGATACATTTTCTAGCTACGAGTACTGTATTATTTTGATAATTTTACAAACATTTTATAAAATATATCATGAATGATTACGTAATTTGAAATTTACATAGGTACAGTTAAAAATAAAATAAAAAGTTGTATTGATCATTAATATGTAAGTGCACAAACTTTTGACATGAACTAGAGTATATTTAATGTCATCGTCTAGTTGCTAGACGATCGCTCGTAAATATTCTAAAGCCTCATCAATCGAAATATAAAACACGCGAATTCAATATCCGACTTTGAACGGCGGATTACCGGATTATGCCAAAAAGCCCATACGTCAAACGGAAAATAAAAGATATCGGATACAATAAAGGGCCCGGAAGCCGATTTAGTATCACGTGGCCAATTGACCGATTCGGATAGGCCGTTTTACGCGTCACAGACGATCAATCAGTGGGCCGCAGGAAGGAGTAATCACAGGAGGAGGGTTGGGGGTGTGTTTTAACATTGATCGGTCACGGATTGTTGACGACCCCTGCGATAGTTTTGAGCGTGACGTCGGCCGGATATTGGCAAAGCGGTTGTCTTGTTAGCCTAATGGATTACCCGGTCGGCACTCGGAAAAACTCAATTTTTCTTTATTCTCATGGTAAACGATTGCTCTAGTTGTGTGTGTGGGTGTGTCGGTGTGTTTTTTGGGCGTCTTTTCCGCCCACTCCGCCCCCTCGGCTTGTTTAAACAGTGTGGACTTAGACGGCAATAAAACCATTAGGCGACCGGGTGTTTTATAAGAGATAAGCGTGTGTTTTGGCGATTGTTTACTAAGGACCCGTATGTGTGTGTGTTCCGCACCCCGACCCGGACTCGTTTTTATCCCGGTTCGATTAAACCGGTCAAATGTGTGTCAGGTTTGGTGTGTGCATTTTGTAGACGTGACCCAAATTTGACCGCATTGTATCGAACTTGCATCGTGAAGATTTTGATTTTTTTTGTCAAAGACAAAATTATTAGATAGTCTCTATTTCAGCTAGAAGATAGGTTGATGAATACGATTTTGGAATCGTGAGAATTCGATTAGACCAGAGACGTTCAAGATTTTCGAAGTCGGGACAGTTGTATTGATAGTATCGATTTTTTCGATACCAATCGTTTTGATAACTAAAATGTTAAGAGAGTTTGGAAGATATGTATGTATTTTTTTTTGTCAAATTATTTTGATTTAAGAATCTATTACCTAAATATTTCAATAATTACATAGTTAGGAATACAGATATGCGTAATCATAAAACTAGAAATAGGAATAATTTAATTATAGGTAGAGTTAAGAAAGCAAGAAATGCATGAGATGTTTTCTACAGAGGTGTTCAAATTTATAATGCCCTTCCTGAAGGCATTAGAGGTGCTAATAACATTGGTGCTTTCTCGAAGGGTGTTATTGGATACCTCTGTGGAAGATGATGTAATTATATAGTTTTTAGTTTAATAAAATGTAATACTTGGAATTACATATATAATATTATGTTATGGTTACTAATTATAGTTTTGTTAATTATGTTATATGTATTATAGTTATTAATTTTAGTATTACTTTTGTTATTTGTTATTTGTTACGTATTCATTTGCAATTTTCTACTAAATAAAAGAAATGTTCGAGTTCAGAAAAATTTATGTAGGTACAGACAATGTAGAATTGGCACATCATTAGAATCAGAATTACCTTATTTCAAGAAAAGGTTTATTAATGATTTTTAAGATTTACAATAAATATATGCAAACACATCACGAAAGCTAAAATGAAATCTACGTTTATATATTTTTTTATTTATTTTTATTTTATTATTATAATTAATACACAAAAAATGAATAAAGAATAACCATAATATAACAAATTAAGTATAATATATATGTAATGTCACTATAGCTTATCTGTAATAAATAAATATAATTTAAATAAACTCATATTGAATCTCATGAATATTTTATTTTATTTTCTATATTATTTAACTAAATACACAAAAATGAATAAATTCGCAAAACATTAAATATAATGTTTTGAGTTTAACAATTTTCAAAAATATTTGTGGCCTGTAATACGTTTCTTCTGCTTTTCCTAAATTCTGGATATATCGAATTAAATTAAGTGAAAACAGAAATATTGTTTTTGGGACTGAAAATTGGACTTCCACCACTTTCAAATATTACAGCTCATATATATATGTACATATATGCCAATAGCTAGAATCGTGTCGGCGTTGACGTTTGGGAAATTCGATTTTTGATTAGTTAGTAAACATTTTATTTATTAGATATGTATGTTTGTATTTTATAGTTTATTCATTTTCAAAGAGCAGTCTGAATTGATCTGAATCGTAATATCAATAGTCGTCGATACATTCCGCAAACCTCATATGATCTTATTTATGTCGAAAAGGAAAATACGGTATATTTTCAAAGTTTCAAGAAATATACAATGTTTTTTTTATTTGTGGAAATCTCATCTAGTAACGCAATGCTAGCCAATATATGTACCTTCTGAAGAAAATTCAACCATTTCGTTGCATATTCCTATAGAGGTTCTTTTTTGTGTGAAAAAATAATGCTGTATATATTTGTATGTATACACGTGTCCAAAGAGTACAAAGATTCACCCTCAGATATTCTTCAGTTTATTTTATTACATTTTCCAGTAAATGAAAAAAATATGTACATATATAAAATATCTCTACGTTGAGCTGCGTTGTATTGTTAAGTTTTTCGCACAACTTTATACGTATACATATTTTATCGTGCACCTTTTGAGGGACGCATTCATATTTTGTCCATACATTTGTCTTGGCAGTGCTCTTAACTTGATCACAAAAACTTCTGTTTCCCTCCATTTTCTTTTGCAAATGTATGTGCGGGGAAATTCAACCTCAACGTGCGGTCATTCGGTCGGTTGGACTTAAATTAATTAATTTCTACGTTTTACAACTGCCGCTTTTTACTGGGCTTCACGAATCGGTTTTTAATCTCGAGCCGGCTCGTACTTTCAAGTTTTTATCGTAATGTCTTGGGAGAAGTTTATTGCTTTGTTTCCTTTTCGAGAGACTATTAAAAGGCGGACTCTTAGCGATCGGTTTCCTTTCACTGCCTACAACAGTTCAAATGAAAATATATACACGTTTCTGTAAAGTTAAACAAAATATATTTATATAATGTGCGACAACGTTTTCAGTGTAAAAGAGATGAAATCTTTGCAGCGGTTTCATCATTTGAAAAGTTTTCATATCGTATTCATGTGCTGTTTTCATTTCTTTAGAACTGGAGAACTCAAAGTCACCAACCATATGGCGAATGAATGTGATGTATTATTAACAAACGTATTTTCATAGAAATATATAGTTTATAATGTTTACTTTCAGTCGTTTTGATAAAATAAATGCATTCGAATAACATTTCCATGCATTATGTATGGGTATATTAAAACGTACTGTATATATCAGACTCGTACTGATAAATCATAAATAAAATACAGAGTTTTCCGAGACGCGTTTTGATTTGATTTTATATATTAAATTCGATATATACGATTTATTGAGACATTTTATATTTATATTGTGTGTCGTACGGACGGGAAACTTTTGCTTATTCGAGTGAAAGTAATAAGTTTTAAATATTCATGTATTCTGCGCCACGTACAGTTTTTCTTTTGTACGTAGATGGTTTCGTGACTGAGAGTCCATATTTTTAAACGCACACAATTTTATTTGGATACACGTACCCAAGCTGAAATTTACGTAAGAGAATATTATTTAATCTTCCGTATTTGGATGCGAATTTTAGTATAGTAATAGGCCGGATTTTTCGCCGAGGTGTAAATGTCGACAGGCAAACAATGGGAGTGTGCGAGAATCGGAGCGTTCTGTTTGTCCGCAGTTTTCCACGACGATTTTCGGACGACGAGACTCGGAAAATGTTGACACAAAAGGCTTTCCCGTCGCGTAAATATATTCCGCTTTTCATCCGAGAGGAAATCTCCGGCGACCCGCACCGTGGAAAAGCCCCGCGTTTCAATTCTGCGATCCCTTGATTAATACGCGATGACAAAATCATGCCCAGACACGACATGCTCACGTATTTCCTAATTATGTATATTATTACAGTTTCGTATTACATG
Organism: Arctopsyche grandis; assembly: GCF_051622035.1. Taxonomy (NCBI): domain Eukaryota; kingdom Metazoa; phylum Arthropoda; class Insecta; order Trichoptera; family Hydropsychidae; genus Arctopsyche; species Arctopsyche grandis. The sequence goes on along the minus strand of NC_135361.1, from coordinate 9,961,125 downwards.
AGTCTGTCCGGGTGTGTACTTTGTAATATGAGTCAAACTTTGGACGTATAATGTAATGTATGCATGATGGGGAAATTATATATATGTATATACATATGTATGTACATGCATATACATATGTACATACACATATAATATCGTCTTATCGCTCGTTACCGCTTTCTTCTTTTCGAAGATCGTTATAATACGGTGTTTATTTGAATCTCATTATTCAGTCTATTGCGCGAGTGTTTTATATATAAAAGGTAAGGGAGGATCTTCATCTCGGGGATTATGATTTTGTTTCAATAAAATAATATTCGGACAAAAGTACTTTGTACTTTCTTTCCGAGAAGACGACGACGACCTAAATTATTCTTTAGGTTCATTTACATTTTATCGCACTGAAAATGTTTCAATACTCTTTGATATTAAAAAAAAATTTTTCTTTCTGAAGTTTTTTTTAAGAAGTACATGTAATACATATAACGTAAAATTTTGTCGAATTGAGCTCTGAATGATCAAAAAATTTTAAGCAAATATGTGTTTATGATAAAATATAGTCGGATTCTTCGACATTGTTTGAATGAATGAAAGTGAAGAAAAAATAGATGGAAGTTTTGTAAATTATGATTTATTGAAAAAAAAAAAATGATTTGTTAAAAACTAGAATTCGGTACTCAAATTTATCAGAAAAATCTTTAGTTGAGCAAATTCAGGTTTAAAGAAACATTTACATACATATGTATGTAAATGCTTTAAATAAAAATGTTTTAAATAAATGTACATAACTTATAATACAGAATAAAATATTGAAATTGGGTGGTATAAGCTTTTCTAATAATTAAAATACATATTAAATTACTTTAGATCAAAAATAATCAGAGCGGAAACTTTGAGGTATCTTTAGGGATTTATGAGTTTCAATTTCCAATAATTAATATTCGGCTATTTGTTAAAAGTGAATAAATTTGAAATTTAATTTTTTAATGTAATATTAAGTTTCAATACAAAGCTATACAACATTAGGTTTGTTTATTTATACAGGAATTCCTAATTCCTAATGCACAACAATGGTCGAAATAAAATACAGAGAGATGATAAAAATAAAAATAAATACGCATAAACAAACAAAAATACATTTATACACAATCATAAAATAAGTAAAGCATTGTAATAGTAGCAGATAAAAAAATTCAAGTATTAAAATACGACTTAGGGAATATCTTGCAATAAGTAATAAAATGTTCCTGCGGGGCCCAAATTGAAGAGAGAAGATCAAAATTCCACTCATACATTAAATTCGATTATGAAAATAATGAGGAGACAGATAGATTAATATAATCTTTGATAATCTACGCTCACTAAGGTGGAAAATATCACATTCAGGCTCAGCAGTAACGATTTCGCTGAGAAGTTTCGCTGACAGCTCGTGGAATAAGAGCCATTTGATAAAGAAATGTGCAGGCAGCAGGTAAAACCATCAAATGATGATGTCTACCATGCACATAATTATTAGGGTCATAAAGTCCTAACTTTTCCAGCAACGACGGGCATGACGTATTACCTCGTAGAAGCTGTACATAGAACAAAACGAATTAATGAGAAGTTTCTCCGAAGTTCAAAAAGAAAAGACTAGGGTAAAGATATGGGTAATACCCTTATTCTTTCCTATATAGAAAACGAAGAAAAGATTTTCGCACTTTCTCAATCATTAAAGTGCTTTATAAATAATATTCATAACCAAAAGTTGCAAAAATCACAAATGCATACTTTACTGCTAAAGCTATGTATGAAGACAACGTTTTTTACAGGTGATATTATTTTTACTTTTACGTTGAATTTTTCATTGCAGATTTATAATAATTAATAAATCAAAAATTATTAATTATTAAAATCAAAATTTATATAAATAAGTCACTATATAAGATAGGATTCTGTCAAGTTTTTTTGAATGCAACTCAAAAACATGTGGAAAAATGTTGTGACCATACGATTTTTTCCACTTCACTGAATGTATAATTCGCTGAAAATTTATTGTACTCTTTATGTACATAGAGTTGATAAGGTTTTGGCTAGAACTCGTAAACTGGAATAAGTTTTTTTTTTAAACAATATCTTCTTGATATTTTAGGTTTATGATATTTATAGTGATGCTTAGTTATACAAAAAAAAAATTGAACAAAATCTCACAACCGGAAGTAGGACTTTTGTCTTCTGTATGTTTCTGTATGTTTTGCGCTCAATTTATATCGAAAATGCTCTCATAGCTGGCGTGTGTGGACGTGTATGTATTATACGTATACGTTCACATTTATTTTATTTATTTATTTTTTTACATACATATATACCAGGAAGGCCTTACAGGTAAACCCAGACGCGCTTTCCTGGCCAATTACAAATTACAATGCAGCATTTTTATTAGAAGTTGTTGAATTACGAGACACAGAAAAACTCGCAAATTAACGAGACATCTATGAATTGTACATTAATCAAATAGTGGTGACATAGTAGGTAGGAAAGATTTTTAGCCAATTTTTAAACGAGAACCGTTTTAACAATGAAATCAGAGAAAATTGGCAAACTCTGATAGGAAACGATCGACCTGGAGTCACAAATATCCAAGTCTGACTAGCAGCACAACGGATGTACTCAGAAAAATACTTTTCAATCGAGGTCAGCTCATGGGATCGAACCCGGTGCCTCTCGACGCTAAGCAGAAGCCTAACGACCGAGCTATGCTGCTGGCTAATTCTATAATGCACATGTATGTTGCATTATAGAATTTGGTTTTTATACTTCTTATATTTCTCAAATACATAGATAAAGTCATGGGTTGTTCACATCTGATTTTTTTTAAATGGGCTATGAAGGCGATAGTTGAAGTAATGACAACTCGAACTACACAGTAGTCTTGTGGGATGGGAGAAAGAGGGTAGTTGGGGAAAGGGTGGGGGTATTAAAAGTTTTTCCCGGAAGTGGGGTCGTCGCGGTATCCGGATATCCCCGAGCGTCTAATAAACGGGGCGAATTTATGGGAAACATATCGCGGCGTTTCCCATTAATCGTAATCCCTCAGTAATGGGAAACATTTGATATTCTTGGCCGGCGCTTGAACAAGAAAGCTTAACCGGCACACTAAATAAGTCAACCAAATTACCATAGATCGACGCTGAACTTGCCCCTTGACGAAGACCAGACCGCTTAGCCCCACAGTTTAGGAACTCTAGCTCGGATATCGTCTATAAAATACGATATGCCGTTTTAGTGCAGGGGCGTGCAAACTTTTTGTGTGTTGGGGTCGTATTGCCACTCTTGTAAGTCCAGTTTTATATCGTTTCAAAGGATATTTGTCTTTAATTACGATTAATTTATCTATGTATTTTTATTTTTTTAAATAAATTTAAATGACTTGGACAAGAGACCCTGGATTTTTTTTCATTCTGGTTTTATTATTTTGTATTATACATACATTTATACCATAGTCGTCATGACAGGTAGCCCTTAGGTGACGCCAATGGTAAAATTTGTGTATATAATACATAGCCAGCAGTATTTATTTATTGAAAAATTAACAGACAACAGATTTTATTTTATTTTATTTTATTGTTACAATTAATATACATTCGTCATAACAGATCGCTCCAATGCGACGAGTGTACGATAACGGTCAGAAATAGAATAATACATATACAATCAGAATACATATCATATAACAATTAATCAGTACAGAAATAATAATCATAGAGACGTCTATGGATTATTTTTAGATTTTTGTGTACAATTATTATTACAATTTTTATACATATAATAAACACGAAATTATAGAAATGTCTATAGAGATATCTATTGATTTCAAATTACTGTGCATAGTTTTTACAAATTATACACACAGATTTTGTGGTATAGCACAACAGGAAATTATCTAATACCAATTTTCAGAAACCATTTCAACAATGATCAAATAAAATTGGCAAACTCTGATCGATTTGGAGTCACAAAACCCCCAAACCTAACCAGCAGTTTGACGAGGACTCGAACCTTCGACCTCAGTGGTGCTAAATATATACGCTACCATTAAGCCAAACTGCTGGCTGTAGAAACGCATAAAAATAAACAAAATAATATCTGAGCCCAATTATAGATTTTTACAAATTACATACATAATATAGTACATATACACAAACAAATGAAAAAGAAAAGCATAAAAACTAAAATATGACTAAATACGACAATGCATAACTAAACATAAAATGATATAATATAATTGGATAAACATAAAGGGATATAATATAATTGGATAAACATAAAGTGATATAATATAATTGGATAAAGATTATATAACAGAAATAGAAATGGATCGATCAATCAAGACTCTCTTGATGTCAGTCCTGAATCGATGCAAGGAAATACCGAATAGATCAACCTCATTCAGCTCCCCGTTAAGTATACGATAAACACGCTGTAGATATTTTAGGGAATTGGTTTTGAAATAATTAAGTGAAAAGAGTGCAACGTGTCTAGAATACCTAACTGGGAACCTGAAACCAAACGTACTCAGTAAATTGGGATAATCAAGGAAACCATTTAGGAGCTTAAAAAATAATGTAGCATCAGTGAGTCGTCGCCTGACAGAAATATTGTTAAATGATAGGATTTTCAAAATATCGGGAACAGTAGTATGAGTGTTTATGTATCTCAGAACATTAGTATGGCTCGGTGGCTGCGTTTACGTTTAGCACCGAGAGGTTACCGGGTTCGATCCCGTGCTAATCTTTAATGCTGCTGGTCAGACTTGGATATTTGTGGCTCCAAGCTGATCGTTTCCTATCAGAGTTTGCCAATTTACCTGATTTCATTATTGATACGGTTCCTGCATCAAATTGGCAAAAACCATCCTACTCACTATCTCACAAATATCTGAATTTGATTTATGTATGTACAATATGTAAAAATTTATGTAAATCTAAATCCACATATGTCTTTATGAATGAATGAATTAATTAATTAATAGTTAATTTCGTGTCCTTCAGCCTGTCGAAATATAGCGATTTATGCAATAAAAAATGCTACAATGTTTGTAATTAATTGTCTAGGAAGGTGCATTGGGGTTTACTTGTTAGGCCTTCCTTTTATATATCTACTAGCTGAACCAGGAATGCGTTGCAATGCCACAATAACGCGTGCAATTCCTGTTCAAGTTCCACAGACATATATATATATATATATATATATATATATATATATATATATATATATATATATATATATATATATATATATATATATTTGTTGACGTGGGTCATCCGCTGTGTGTTTGTGGTACAGCCCTGAATGGTCAGTACATTCGAGTGCGAGGTAGGCGTGGCGCGATTATTGTCACACTCGCGGCGTGATGCGTTGAAGGCGGGATAGCTTTAATTTCGCGTCAGTAAAATCGAAATTACGAATATTATTATTAAGTGGTTTTTTCCCGTTTTTTTTCACAGTAATCTTCCCGGACATGCATACAACAAATTCTGAAAGTTCCATCGTAATCGGTTCAGTGGTTTAGGAGCCTATTCGAGACACACACACAGACATTCAATTTTATATATAAAGATGTAAAAATTAATAAAACAATTTAATGGTATAATTTAATTCAGCGATTTATTCAATAAAAAATGCTGCAATGTTAGTAATTCTACAGGAATGCGCATTGGAGTTTACGTGTTAGGCCTTCCTGCTTTATATCTATGTAAAATAATAAGAATGGCTTATAGATTAACTTTTGAGTATTTAAGCATAGGTACTACATAGTTACTTTTTGAACCGAATTCACTAATATATAAAGCGAATGTATCCATGATGCTTCAGTAAACGAAATAAAATATAAAACGTGTAGTAACTTTCTAGACACCAGTCAAAGAAACTCGTTCCATTCAAGTAAACACATAAATACCTATACAGTTGTTAGTGTATAAATAAGGGTGTAAAATCACCTTTCGCCCTATTCACATCCAAGGTTGAATTTTAAACCCAGCACATTCAGCTAAACGCCTCGCAAATAAATTCAGATTTTTTTTGTGTGGGCGTGGCTCACTTCGTCCTACAAAATTAGGTATTTCGTGTCCCTCTCGAGAGAGCGAGAAAGCCTGAAGGAGCTTATCGACAGGCTAAATTACTCGATCGTGATGTGTTCATGTGTCCCGCGAGACCCCCAAAGTCGAAGCCCAGGCCCAAAGGGGGGGGGGGATGTAGGAGTCCGAAGCCCCAGAGGGGTGGCTTAAGAACCGCACCCCATCGCACATAACGAGGCCAATACGATAATTCAATATTGATTGAGCGCCGTTAGTGCCGTTAATCCGAGCGCGTTTAACGAGCGTCGGACGTCTAATTCGGCTTAAAGACGCCTTACCTAGACGGTTGATATTCATAATTAATTTTAACTGTGGAGTTACACGTTAACGCGTCGACACGTATCGATGGTTAAACTCTCTGTCATAAAACGAGCTTAATTTGCACCGCGGACTTGGGAGCGACATCTGTGACAAAATTTACGGGTTTCCACCGTAGTGTACGGTGAAATTTATTATGTATGGACTATATAGAGGGAAAAGTTACAGGAAAGCTCTGTAGGAAAAGTGGGAATTCAATGAAGTTCGATTTATTCAATTTTCTTTCAAGTACTATATTTCGAACACTTATCCTGTTAACTATCACTCTCTTGTATTAAAATATGTTGGTAATATTTGATTTTTTTTTTGATTTTTAAATGCTTTTTATTATTACGAAATTATGTTCACAATACATCTTATATCTATTTTAATAGCTACTGATCTACTAATCATTTTCTATTTTACAATTTAATTTAATTTGGTTAGTAATCACAGTATTATATTATTCTAATGTTAATCTAAAGCATAATAGGAAAAAGAGCTCAAAAACCTATTTACAATCCTTATAAATGTTCATAATACATCTAATACATAATATTAATTAAAGACTCTCTAAAGTCGATGACCTAAAGCAGATTGTGTTTAGGTAATCTGTGTTTATACCTGAAGGGTATAGACATTTTGTTGTAATCACCGAGACTCTTCACAAGTGTGTTAGTATGGTTATTAGTGATTCTGTCATAGAATCTACTGGTTAGTTTGTTAGTAATGTCTGTAACAAACGGAATATTATATATGGCATGCAGTTTTTTCAGGTTAGTATATATGGGTGTATTATAAATTATTTTTAGGGATTTATTTTGTATTACTTGGAGCTCGGAAAGGTTAGTTAGTATTCGAGGCGTTATTCCATACAGGTGAAGCATAGGTTAATAATGGTAATATGAGCGCGCGATATAATTTTATTTTATTTAGCGTTGATAAAGGTAATATTTGAGTTTTTTCTTTTTTATTCTAAAACGGTGATTCTCAATCGAAATCAAAAATCGAAAAAAGATACAGGTATTATTTATTATTACCTTGTAAGATATGTTGGTTTGTACCCGTGGCGAAAAGTGAGTATTGATGTTGGTGCTTTGAGTGCTTTGTATGAAAAATTAATTTTACGAAAGGGTAATTGAAAAATTCATGTTTAAAGAGGGAAGAATAGAATTAATCTCATATATTGTTACGTACACTCGGATTAGGCCAAGTAAGTGCTGTCGGATTAGGCCGAGTAGCATCCCAGAGACTGTGTGACCATTATAATTGGTTTCGAGGATTATCTCCTAATGCACTTAGCGGCGGTATCGGTAACTCGGGGTCGCATTCCGGTAGAGTTCTCAGAGCCCACACCGGTGGCGTGGGACATCTAGTACGTGACCATAACAATAGGAAACAAACCGGATGTTGAAGATGCCTCGAGTGACCTATCTGTTATAAGGCGGTACTTGGGCGATATCAAGACATTCTGGACGGAGCACTGCCAGTGTGTGTATCTCCTTAATCCCCAATTAAAGCTGTGACACGACTTTGGCCTTTTACTTGGATCCTCCACCCGCCCTTACGCCACAATATAATTTTGAAAGAGACTTTGTAACGATGTAAGGTTTGAGTGGTAGCATCGAAAACAAATCAAAGTGTATATGGTGACGATATCGATTCCGCTTTAGATTTAGATTTTATTTCCGGATTCATTTTTCAATTCCGGTTCCGGATACTTTTATCATTTCCGGATTCGGATGCCTTTTTCAATTCCGAATCCGGATGCCTTTTTCAATTCCGGATCCGGATGACTTTTTCAATTCTGGATCACGATTACTGTATCAGTTCCGGTTTCCTTTTTCAGTTTTGAATCCAGATTTCTTTTGCAGTTCCGGACCCGGAATCTTATTTCAGTTCCGGAATAAAAAAACAATTGAATGTTTATTATTAGATTAGCCATGTTTAAGCTGTTTTTATTAGAAATACCGTGCGAAGCCGGGTAAAACCACTGGTGTATATGTTACAGTGATAGCATATTTCAAATGAAAATATATTTTCACCAAATCAATCAGTGAAAATCCCTATAAATTTAATCCTAACAACCCAATCTTAAAAGAATAGGGCCAACCCTTAATTAACCTAATCTATCCTAACCCTTAAATAATACCAACCCTAACAATCTAATCTTAAATTAATAAAACCAACCCTGAAAATGTAACTGGTTATGATTTCACTGAAACTTCAGTGAACATATATTTTCACTTGAAATATAATTTCACTGTGACATATATAAATAATAATATATATTAGATAAAAACGCACGCGATGTATGTATGTTTGTGGGTATGTGGCGGACGCGTTGACCAGTATGGAGACTTCAAAAAAACTAATTTTTAAATGCTAGGATAAAATTTAAAATGTTGTGCCTAGAGAAATTTAATAAAATAAATACACGTGAACGAGTTCCGACTTCAGTTTCGATTACGATTTCGACGACAATTGTTGTTGTTATTATTATTATACATATAACTTTATTTTGATGCATGTACCATTTTTTTTCCGAAACAATCCGTTGACATATCAACGAGCACAACATTAGCTTAACATAATCTAATTGACTGCGAGTCTGTACTTGGGAGAAAATGACAATTATTAATTTAGAAATATGCTATTGTTATTATATTGCCCGTTTAGGCATGGAATTCAGTTTTCATTTTTTAAAGCCGCTATTTCATTGCTGTAAAATTTTTAATGTTTTAATAGAAAGTGACGAATTAGGATAGCAGGAAAATTTGGACATTCTGGCCTTTATTAATTAATTAATTAGATAATAAGCGTTGATATTAAAATCTGACAAAACGAAGGGGGGGGGGGGGGGGTGGAAAGTCAAACAAACAAGGCTTCTGGCTATTGAAATTGGGTGAGCTGTCACCGTATCCAAAATTTTTGGATTCTTAAACGTATTTATTACCATATTATCATATTTCACCATCGACTTAGCGGACCCTATTGAAATCTCTATCGATGGCAAAATCTCGCAAAATGGCAAAGTTTAAAAAAATGGTCGGAAGAGTGTGGGAAGTTTGACACACTAATTGACGAAGTGAAACTAATAAAAAACTCATAAAAATGATAACGGATAATAATTTTTGTCTTTTTTCCATATTAAAAATGGTAATTTAACGCTTACGTTTGACCCAGACCACCCATTATAAGTTATTCAATATTTGTTTTTTAGGCATATATGTATGTACATATGTATATATTTTAAGTTATTTAAGACATTTATTTTATCGCTCAAATCATTGCCTATTTATATGAGAAAATATTTGTTAGAAATTGCATTATATTTCATAATATATGTACATACGTATCTACACATCGGAACAAAATAACAAAGTTCTAATTTACTATACATTATTTAAAAATTGCAGCACCATTATGCTCAGGATATATAACATGGTGAAAAGGGTAATTTGAACGAGAAAAATCAATTAAAGTACACTATAAATATGTAGTTAACTTCCATATCACGTACAATTGAAGTTTTCCACAGAACATTAAGTTTCAGATCGTAAATTTCCATAGCTGATAACTATTGCTAAAACGTTACGTACCCTATATAGGTACATCAGTACATATATTTTATTTTATCGCCGTTACATAATATACATATTTATTATTACTCGACTGTTTGAAAGTTCGTTCTTGTATTTTTGGTACCGAGATACCTTCTCATGCTTAAGGGAGAAATATCTTATAAATTCCATTAACAAAATAAAATTCCGATTTATAATATTTACCCTGGCAAAATAGCGTTTGAGACCGTAAGCGCTGACCATTGGCTATATAAATATTTAAACGTTGTATTTGGCCACCCACCCCCAAGTCCTACCCATTCTTACGTACACTAGTCCGTCTCTCTATATTACATTTATAATGGCTGATTCTTCCTTCAATCAATATTATAAAATAAACTAAGGACCAATCGTATTTGAATTACATTACAATTCAAACGAAACGTATTTCGTATATGGACAAAATGTTCACTTCAATTATTTTCATAATACGATTTCAAATAAAGGTCTTCGATGATTAATTTATTGAATAAATAATATCTTGAAGGCAAAATTAATATAAAAGTTTGTTTTTATAAAGTTTTCGCAGATTTAGCAGTACACTCTGTAAACTCGAAAGTTTTTTAGTGTAATTTTATGTTAAAGCCAATTCTTATCTCAATTTTAATTTAGTTTGAGACTATTCTAAACCTAGTAAAAGTCCAACCTGAATTTAATGTAAGCTTAATTTGAGCTTATATCGAACCCAGTCTAAACTAACTTTTGGCTGGTATCTACATACATATATTAACAGATAAAATAATGTTAGTCCAAGCCAAGTTTAAGTCTAGTCTATTCTTATTCATTGAATCGAAAGAAAGATTAATTTTTAAGATGTTCTCAATAAATCTAACAAAATATACCCAAAAACTAAAATGCTAACTTTATGAATACTTAAAAAATGTATTTTTAGGTATTTGAATCCTGAAATTATTCTCTCTAGAATTGAATTTTGCGTCAAGCGTCAAATTTAACAGTTTTAATTTTAAAAGTTTTATTATCATAGTAGAAACATAATCTAATTTACTATAAGAAAAATTCAAAGGTGATTTGTTTGTATGTTTGTTTTTTTTCGGTTTAGGAACATTAAATTTGGATTCAAATCTCACGATACTCTCAGACTTATGTACATACATAACGAGTATGTACATATGCATATTTTGGAAAGGCTCATAGCCCGAGTTCGAAGGGACTCGTATAAAAATGCTTGAAACACTTCTTGTAAGTGTATTTGTTCGTTATGCAAAGCCACATTTTTTTCAATTTAGGATAACCAAATTCAATGTACTATCTCATATACTATGTATCTATACTAAAAATCGTAGATGGTATTTGGAAGGTCCAGAATCTGGAGTCAATAGTTCCTATTACAAGGCTATTCAATGTCGGTTAATTCATCTATAATATAATTTAAAAATAACTCAAAATTAGACACTATTTCTTAATAAAACATTATTTCAAAATTTAACATTATTTCTTCATTCTCGAGCTACTACGTGGTAATATGTCATGCCCGTTGTTGCTGGGACTTTATGTTGGGAATTTATGTCCTTAATAACTACAGTACATACATATGTACATATATGCGTGGTAGATATCATTATTTGATGGCTGTACCTGCTGCTCGCACAGTTATTTTTCGAATGGCTCCTATTCCAATAGCTATTCGACTTCTCAATGAAATCGTTGCTGCCGTGCCTAAATGCGATATTTTCTGTATAGCTATTTGTCTGGTAGTCTGCGCTCGTCATTATTAATGTGATGTATGTGTGGAATTTTAATCTACTCTCTGCCATTTGGGCCTCGCAGGGATGTTTTGTATTTATAGCTGGTTCTTATTTATCGGAACACACTGCAGGTGGCATTCCCTTCTTTGTATTTTTATTACTTTATTAAATTATCTTTGTATTTTATTACTTACTAGCTGAACCCTGTATGCGTTGCAATGCAAGAATAAGGTATGCAATCCCCGTTCCCGTTCCCGTTTCAAGTGATGGTTGGAGCTCAACGCCGTAACCAACCTGTTAACGTGGTTACCAACAAACACATTTCCTTAACTACACAATGGTGGTTCTTACGAATATTATTATTAAAAGGTTTTTCCCGTTTTTTTTTCACAGTAATCTTCTCGGACATGCATACCACAAATCCATCGTAATCGGTTGAGTGGTTTAAGAGCTTATACGAGTCAGACAGATAGAGAGACAAACAGACATTCTATTTTATATACAGGTATATAGATTTAAATTTTTATTTCTCCGCTACTATTTTATTACTTAACCATTTTTTCTTCCAATTTTTTATGATTGTGTTAAAAAGTTGTTTTTTTGTCTTATTTTTTGCTTTTGCTTGTATCAATTATTTTTTTTGTTTTCTCCTTCTCTTGTTTTCTTATGTAGGCCATTGTGGCACATCCAAAATTTTTAAATAAATAAATAAATACGCCTCTTGAATTCTGAACCAATTCGTTCGCATGTAAGTAAGTATTAGCTCAGGTGTTTAGCGGGCGCGTTCGACCTCACTGTGCTGGAAGACTATTAGAAGCGCTTCTGGGGCCTCGACGTTATTAGAGCCAAAGTCAATTTTGCTAATGCAAAGACCCAAAAGTATATCCCGGTATAAGAGGGTGGCCTCCGAACGGTCATAACTGCCAAAGTTCCCGGCGAACGTGCGTGACCGGTGTATCGATGGCGACCGGTGATTTATCCGAGACCGGGACACTCATCCCACGCAGCATCCCGACGCGATTGTATAAATCCGACGACGAATAAACGTTCGTCATATCTCCGTAATTGCTTTAGAAAAGCGCTGGGAGAGTGGAAATTCAAGGCGAGTTATGTTTATGGCTGGCGTTCGATCGGGACAGGTGTCTGCGTTACCGTTTGCCAATGGAACTTTAGAGATATTGGAATTTTCAAATCGTAAAAATAGAACCATAGGCTTTTCACTATTGAAAGATTCAAAGCTTGCTCGTGAAAGTAGAAAGTAGATTTTCAGTTTTAGTTTATGTCTCAATCCGAAAATCTGCAGCAATTTTAAATTTTCAAGCCAGAACCAATTTGAAATCTAATCGACTGCACGTAATGAGCAAAGTGTTCTTGCAGATATCATCATAAATTTCAACTTAAACTTTAGAGCACTGTCTTTTTAGTTTAACAAACATTTTTATAGCTTCTGTCATAGTGAAGTTTTATGGGATAGAAACTCTAAAGACTAACATCGACTTTATATAAGAATTTATTTTATTTAAATCCCTCCATTTCCATGGATTTACATTTTTATTACTTTAATTAAAAAAAATCTCTAATTTATAGCTTTCTAATATATGTAGTATGTCGATGGGAAATTCTATACTAAGCCTTGCTAGAAAATTTTATATTCTAAATCTAAATATTTTATAATAAAATATACATAAATCTATTAGTATATATTTATTTCAGTTCGAAATTCAATGAAGCTTTTTGTATTTAGTGTACTGAAAATTACAAAGCATAATTCAGTGTATTCTGAATGGAGACCGAAGAGTCGGTAAATTTAATCAAATATTCATGACAATACCTTGCGGACAAACTAAATTAGTTTTTTTTATTCATTATAATAAAAATGACCGAAGTGGATTCACTTTCTCTGCCTTAGAGAAAGTATTTTATGAAAACGAAATATTTTATGAAAACGAATATACGAGATATGCTGTTTTACAAAGATTTAATCATTTCACCATTGTCTTGTTTGTTTTCTTTGTAAAAATAATTGGAATTAACAACACGGAACTTGATACAAAATTTCACACATTATTCGAATAACGTCACCGATCTGGTGACGTTAATTTCTACACTTTCAATTTTGAACACATATGTATATTCGCTTTTTTCGCTCCTGCCCAATTCGTCCCATCCCAATTCATCATCCCAATTCGTCATCCCAATCCGGGGGATAATTATTTCGCAGCTACTGCTAGTATTATAGTTTAAAGTATAAAAATTAAAAATGAAGATCTTTGCCAAATTATGAACACTGTCGGTCTTCTTTATTCGGTTATTTACACGGAAATCAAGCACCTGATTAGGCAATGATTTGTCAAAGTTATTGAAATAGCAGTTGGGTAGAGATTTGGCTCCACGATATACATATGTGCATACATACATATGTAAATCGTCATCTGATAATTGCTTTGCAGGCAAGCGAACTTTGAAACAATGTCATTAAATAACGTGATACAAATCTTCATTTGCACTAAGGTTATGTTTAGTGTCGCATTAAAAATCCTTTAAATGGATACTGGAATTTTGTATCATGACTAAGTTCATCGAAATGCTTTTAGATAAGAGATTGACGATTCAATTTCAATTTTGGCTTCAACCCTAATATTGTTGAAATTGTTACGAATTCTTCAAATTTATTTCTAAAATTACTGATGTCGACTGAGCATCAGCGTTTTTTGATTAAAGGAACTGTGAAACAAAGTTGGGAGGCCGAGGAAAGAAGAAAGCAAGAAGCACGAGTAGGAGAATAACATCGAAACTTTCCATTTTCTTCGATATATACAAACATATATTGAGTGAATGCGAATATATATATATATATATATATATATATATATATATATATATATATATATATATATATATATATAAAAGCAGATAATACCTTTTTTAAATCGACAAAATCAAGGTTTCGTATTCTCCAGTTCTCTCCTCCGAAACTGGACCAATTAAAAAAAAAATCATCGGTATAAGAAAGATATTTTCTATGTTTTTGTCTTCGTATTTTTTTTAAAAATCAATCGTTAAATTAGCACGCTGGACTCTTTTCGTGGGTGTTAAAACGAGACGATTTTATAGATGTTTGGTGGCTCCTAGATCCTATAAAAAATAACTAATAAAAAAATAAAAAAAATAGAAACATGCCTATGGTGGATATCCATAGCATATTAAAAAATAATTTCTCTAGTGCCATAATTGAGGAAGGGAGAAGTGTAATACGATTGTATGGACAAGGCGCCGGTGTCCAGCCCTCTTAATGTTGATAGCGAAAAATTTATAAATTTGAAAACTTTATTGGTTTTCACGCCTCATATAATTTTGTTTTATTGTTTACAAATTGAAAAAATATATACAAGAATAAGAGAGAATTCTCAGCTACATACAATAAATTGAGATGCAAATAGGTTGAAAAATAAGAGAGGTTTTTAACCTTCCAGCGGGCGCGCTGTCGTAAAATTTACGACAAATGCGCTTTATCGCATCTCCTACTTTTACCACTTAGTGATAAGCATCGAGCTTCGAGTTATTCGAAGGCCAGTGTTTCCCGAAACTGCAGGCGAATCAAGTGTGCTTAGAAGTTTTTGTGAGTCATCGATATTTGGTAATTTCCGTTGAGCGTTCCGTTGAAACCTTTACATGCCAGAAGCATTCTGCAGTTGAGGTGGTTTGTAATAATTGTAAGGATAAAAATATTAATTCTGATAGGTAATATTGATTCTGATTAATAATTCTGACTAATGATCGAATAGGTCGATAAAATATTTTGTTTTGAAATGTTAGCATATTTAGAGTGTTGTTTTGGTTTTTTGTTTAGAAAGTAATATATATATATATATATATATATATATATATATATATATATATATTTTAAAGTATTGTCATTTATCATTTTTTATAACCTTACAATATTTCCTTAAAATTTACATAAATAAATCACCATTTACATAACTAAAACAGTATTTACATGGAGAAAACTTGATGACGTAAAATTTACGACAAGCGCCTGCTCAAAGGAAATAGCTCCGCGCGCTCGCTGGAAGGTTAAAAAAATGTTTACAAAAGAATTAAAAAATCAGTGAAAAAGGCGCCCCCCCGCATTGCGGGATCTGCGGGCGCGGTAGCTACGCCACTGATCGTACGTATGTATCAATCAGAATCAATTGGGACGTACTGTCGTTAGCGTTTATTTAGCACGGTCAAGGTCACGTTTTTTCCGAGATGATTGATTCATAGTAGGGGCCAAATGGGGTCGCGCAACAGCGGTGATCAAGCAAGAAGCCCCTTACAATATGCATATGAATGTGGGGGCCGCAAATGTGCCCTGGGTACTGGGTAGGTGTATCGTGTCCGTACCGCATAATGCCCGTTAGCAATATGTCAGGTCGGTAATATGACACGTGAAGGGGGGCACAGGCCCCGGGGCTCCGTAAGCCCCACCATTACAACGCAAGGCTCTATTTGTCATCTGCTAGCGCTGACATATGTGGTGGTTGACGGTTTCGTATATGTACTCCACACAAAACGGCACACACTTCTTATTGCCGCCGTTATTCTTACATCCACTCGTCCGGTCACTTTCAACTGGGTCAGCTTATTTTCAAAATGATTAAATTCGTGTTGGCATTTTATTGATAACATACACTGAGCAACAAAAAAATAATACCAGAGCGGAGACTAACCAATCTTTACTAAGTGTGACCCACTGAATTTGAATATGATAATGATTTTTGTTGGTTAGTGATCGTTTACTATATGCAAAAATCTATATTATTTTTAAAGTTTTTTGACTTTTGTGGTCTTTAATCTTCGACAGTGGTACGGCCTCAGCACCCGAGAATTATTTCGAGCAGCAATGGACAAAATAAGAATGGGACATCTACTAGTTGCCGACGTTCTAGGAGGACATGGCACGTGAAGAAGAATAAGGTCTTTAACTCAAAATCTACTATTGATGTGCTCAAAGTGAGTATTGGAATCAATAGTCACATGTTTTTTCTATTGATTGTGATTTTTTATTGTTTTAAAATACTTATAATTAATTGTCTAACAAATTTTTAAAGTCAAAAATGATTTTTTTTATGGATTTTTTCTCCATGCTATTTTGCCTTTATTTGGCCAGTTTTTTTATTTCACCACGTTCATAAGGGTTGGTTTCTCTTTTACAGATAGCTCCAAAGCGACGAGTGCACTTACATAGATACACTACAATCAATATGTTACAGTGAAAGCATATTTCAAGTGAAAATATATTTTCACCAATTCAAGCAGTGGAAATGTATCGAACAATGAATTTTCAAGGTTTAACTCTATAAATTTAACCCTAACAACCCAATCTTAAATGAATAGGCCCAACCCTTACTTAACCTAACCTATCCTAACCGTTAAATAATACCAACCCTAACAATCTAATCTTAAATGAATAAAACCAATCCTGAAAATGTAACTGGTTATGAATTCACTGAAATGTCAGTGAAAATATATTTTCACTTGAAATATAATTCCATTGTGACAAATATACATAAGCATTTTTATACAATGCGAATTCATATAAACATCCACAGTGATATTTATGGAAAAAAATGTGCAGCATTTTATAATAAAAATTGCGAACCTTAAGACGTTGATTAGCAAGAAAGATAGGAAAAGAGAAACCAATTTTACAGGAATCGTTTCAATGAAAATCAGAAAAATTAGCAAACTCTGATTAGAAACGATCGACCTGGAAGTCACAAACCAAGTTCTGGCTAGCAGCAGGGCTCTAGTGGGACTCGAACGCGTGACCGCTCTGCTGGAAAGCATAATATGCTAACCACTAGTCCACACCACTAATTTAATATTTTAATATGTAAAATATTAAACTTGCATATATCTACATAATATATAATTTCGAAAGAGACTTTGTATGTATGTTTGTACGTATTTTTGATTGGGAATATTGAAAACAAAACAAAGTTTCTATGACGACGATTCGATATTTAATTTTTTCGATTCAACTAAATTTAATAAAAAAAACAAATGAATATTTACTATTAGATTAGCCATGTTTAAGCTATTTATATTACAAATACTGAGCGAAGCCGGGTAAACAACTAGTATATAATAATTTGAAATCATATTCACATGGAAGTGGGATTTTCGCCATTTTTTTAGGAACCGTTTCAATGATGAAATCAGATAAATTGGAAAAATCTGATAGGAAACGATTAAAAATATCCAAATCTGACCAGCAGTACTACAGACATACTTGAAATTAATTATTTTCAATCGAGGCCTACCCAGGGCTTGAGCTCGGGAACCTCTAGGTGGTAAGCGTTATCGCAACCACCAAGCCATACTGCTGGATTTTCATTTATTACATCATTATCGTCATTTTTAGGTTTCTTTCTGTTATGAGAAACGAAATCAACGAATTAAAGTAGACATGTTTGCTGATTCATAAATAAAGTAGTTGAACAAAAAATATGTTTTCTTTAGGTTTCAAAAGTTATTGACTGAAATAAGAACATTTTTAATTGAGATAAAGATAATAATGCGACTTGTTTTCAAAAAAAGAATGATGTTGAAAACATAAAAAATTGGATCAATTTAACAAGAGGTTTAATGAGCTTCATAAAATTTGCAGTTTTTTATTATCACATAGAAATCTTTGGACATTACTTATCATCTTCAAATACATATAAGTGAAAATAATGTCCAAAGTAGCAATGATTTTTCCAATGGATGTGGGAAATTTACAATTTCAGTTAATTGAATTGCAAAATGACGTTACGTTGACACAACTGAAATCTTCTTTTAAATGCAATGTATTGAATACAGAAAATTACACATATTATAGGACGATTATGACATGTAAATTATCGTTAGAAACATGTCTACAATCAAAGGTCTAACCGTATAATTTTCTTCATACAAAATAAAATCGAATGCAGATTAATACATACTTCAGTTATTCGTAGTAAATATAATAATACACATAATAATTCCTTTCGGTCTTATCCACCCTATGTTTCCGTATTCTTACCCATCCCCAAACCGGTCGATTTAGGTACCGCAGGGGATCGATCGGGTTTGTATGAATTTTTTAACGGGATCGCTCGTTTAGGGTGCGCCGGCCATTCGATTCGGTTTATTTGCTCGGTAAAGCTAAAATTTTACATTGAATCCTCCCTTATTTTCACCCCCCCATCTTGGGTGGATAAGTGGGTGGGTTTGAATTGAATTTTATCGCCGTTCAAGTGGGCGACGATCGGATCATAAGAGTCGTCGCGATGTGAATTTTTCCGAGATGGAAACTTCTTGTTAGATTTTTCCACGATCGCCTGACCTGTTGATCGGCAAATTGGATTCAGTTGCTCCAACTTACGGTTAGCCGCGAGTTTGGACCAGAGACTCGTTATCTCTATCTCCCGTAATCTGATTCGTATAAAGACATAAATGTCCGAACTATTTTTGTTCCTTGTGTACGGTGAAAAATTTATACAAACATTTCAACGGTGAATAAAATGGACGTCTAAATTTATACCTTTTATTTGGGTCAATTAGTGGGTATCAACAGGGCACAATGCGGTTGAGTAGGGATTCGTTTGGGAAACCATTTTTGGATGCCCTTTGATTACGATTTATTTCTATAATAATAGTGTACGTAAATGTCAAGCGATGCTCGTTTATTATACAAAAATATTTATATTGGAGAATATTGCGGTATCATAATATAATATGATATTATATTGTACATAAATACGAAACAATATTTGAAATTTGAGTACTGATTGTTGAACTCTATTGTCAAATAAATTAATATTATATACATATGTATAACTTACACATATCAGGTTCATAAATTTGTATTGTATTACATATAAATATAAATTTTCCCATCTTACACTAAAACCTGGAAATCAGCAATATTGGTATGATTTCGTCTACCTGTTTCGATTCGGAGATCTGTCTCGTGAGGGACCCGTCTAGCCTCGGGTCATCCAGTTTCCACTCAATGAACCGTGACTGCAAGTCGAAATGCAGCCGAGTGCATCTCGAGGGATGCCGGAAAATTTAAGGAAAATGCTAGGAAACCACCTACCCACCCAACCACAACGACAAATCGTCGTTTCCGACGTGACATCCCACATTAATAAATACCCAAATTAAACTAACCGTATTTTATACATATATTTACATTTATATATCGAATTCAGCAAGCGTGATAAAATAATGGTCTCGTGTATCGTTTTAGTTTACAGCGCGTTAATTATTAAGCTGGACACACTAGGCCTCGCTGGGGAGCACTTTTGCCCAAAAGGTTCAAGGGTTCGTATTTTCCTGACTTGTCCGTTTGATATGACGACTTTGACGCCTCGGGGAGTCCCCGAATGCGGTTCTCAACCCTGACGACTGACCCTCTGGACCTCTAGGAGCTATAAATCATCGTCAAACGTCTTGTTCTGGAATGTGCTGCGTCGCGTTTTGTACGCCAAACTGACGCGGCCGTACAAATAAAACAATATTATATTATATATTTTATAATATAATATAATAAATAAACAAAACCAACGAACGACCAGCGTTCATACGAGAATTTCCCTTAGGATACGACCTAGTTTATGTAACAGTTTAAACGACACTCGTTCCGAATGCATCGCACTGACTCACAGGTGGGACCGATTCACGTTGGAATAATGAACCAATTCGTCTTGGAAAATTTTGAGTTTCAAATGTTAATGCAAATCCAAATTGAAAAAAATGTATATAGGTTGAAAAATGGTGAGGAATTTCTAAAATAAAATGAACTGTTACTAGCTCTTGTAAAGTTTGCGAAAATTGTTAATTTTTAAGTTCTTTTGATTTTATCTTATAAAAATTTTTTAATAGTTTTTTTAGCTGTTTTATTACATTTGTGGAATAATTACAGATAAAAAAACTTCACAAGAGACGTTGGCATTTAAAAATTGGCAAATGCAGTAGCGAGTAACTCGATCTCTCGTATTAGCGCACTTTCAGTCCAATGTCTATTCATCTCTTATTATTTTATGTGCTTTATTTATTTAATACACCATCATTTTCAGTTTTTATTAAATTTACAAAATGTAATTAAATTTATTTTTTGAAAATATTCCAATTATTTATTTATTTATTTAAAAGTTTTGAACCATTGTGGCATTACAGGAAGAACCTTATGCGCCATAATGGCCTAGATAATAAAACAAGAGGGGGATAAAAACAAAAAATAAATAGATAGAACAAAAAGTAAGAGCAAAATAATAAGATAAAAAAACAACATTTAAACACAGTTATAAAAAAAACAGTTAGGTAATAAGATGAAATGAAAATTTAAATAAGTAGTAAAAATACAAAGAAGGGAATGTCTTTCAACTGCAGCCTGTTCCGATAAATAAGAACTACAAATACAAAACATCCCTGCGAAGCCCAAATGGAAGAGAGTAGATTAATATTCCACTCATACATCAATTTCAAATTAAGAAAATATTGATGATAAATATTTACCAGATAAATATTTTATAAAACTACACACACAAAATGAAAATAACGATGAGTGAAAAATATGTCGGTGAGATGTTTTAAATATATTTTTCTTCTCGATTACAAAGCTAAGCAATAAAAAAATATGTTGTAAAAAATATATTTTTTTAATTTAATTCGTTTATTTATTTACCAAATATTAAGAAAAAGTAAAAAATATATGTATTAACTGGAAAAAATGTAATTATAGAAGTAAATTTATTTGAAAAAGTTTTTTAAATTTAATTGGCTTCTTAAAAGTACTAAAGTATTTAAATACTTATTTAAATGAGAATACGAAATCCTAGATTTGTTACAAATATATCCAGCAATGGAAAAAAATCATTCAACGTGTGTATTTTCATTTCATATTTAAAGTCAAGGCTATTTTTATTTACGAAATTTTGTTGATTTGTCTTTGATAACTTCTTATTTAATTCCCCCATTCATTGTCAAACACAATTATCTCATCTTTATCAGATTCTAAAGAAGTTTCTTCATTTGTGGAATCGTAAATATAAGAAAGATGCATTCGCTTCATAATAGTTTCATCCTAGGATATACATACATACGTACATTCGTATTTATTACAACATTCCAATAACGTTTTCATTGAAATATTTTTCCCGGGAGTTAAGTATTCCCGGGACACGGGGCATAAAAAATTACATGAATTCCCGGGAATTTCCGCGCTAGGTAGACCCGGTTCAGATACCCTAATACATATACATATATATAAAAATTGCCACTGTTGCCGAAAAAATGCCAAAAATCTTTTAATATAGACAAATATAGCCAGCAGCGTGGCTCGGTCGTTAAGCTTCTGCTTAACACTGAGAGGCGCCGGGTTCGATCCCTTGAGCTGACCTCGATTGAAAAGAATTTTTCTGAGTATATCTGTAATGCTGCTGGTCAGACCAGGATTTGTGACTCCTGGTCGATCGTTTCCTATCAGAGTTTGCCAATTTTCTCTGATTTCATTGTTGAAACGATTCCCGATTAAAAATTGGCTAAAAATCCTTCCTACTCACTATGTCACCACTATTTGAGTATGATTAATGTAAATATTACAATAAAATGTATGTACAATTCATAGATGTCTCGTTAATTACACTGTTCGACAAATGACGACTTTTAAAATGTTACGGAGACGAGATATGACTTTTCTATGCCCAGTGAACACGAATCTGGTAATAAAAAGTGTTGATTGGCTCGAGATTCGGAGATATATGTGTTTTTTAAATCGCGCGATTTTTCTATATCTTGGTGTTGTTCGGTCGATTTCTCAAAATCTGTTAATTTTCTGTTAAAAATGAATATTGGAATCTACAGTCGGGTATTTTATCTTTCATTTGTAGTACTTTTCAGCTTTCAAATCTCTCTAAGTAGTCGTCCAGTTCAAATCAAAAGTCAAAATTACGTATTTTCACTTGGGATTTTTTCCCACTGTTAATACTATATTATATTGAGTATTTTCTATTGAAACATGTTTATTGGGATAGTGTTCTGCCTACACTATTTTTTGATTTCGTTTAAAAGGATTAATTGGATGTGTGGTGAATTTTAAACCGGTAAAACTGTGAGGAAAAATTTCGTATTAGTAGAGCACAAATTTGTGTTGTGTGCGCTGCATCATTGTTCGCTGTATGTGCGTCATTGACATTGTATACAACGATATAGTGGTCACAAACTTTTTTCAATGTGTTTTTAAATAATTTTGTAATGAAATAATTAGAAGGATTTGAATTTAATAATATATTTATTGAATACGAATATGTATAACGTAAAAATAAGTATCAGTACATTTTAAGCACCCTAATAAAAATAAAAATAGACATGGAAAATAAAAACAAAAATCAAAATGAAATTGAATATGAAGTACTTTGTACCTACTTAAAAAATATAATGCTTTCGAAACAAAAATATTTTTTAGATTTTTGTTTTTATTTTCCATGTCTATTTTTATTTTTATTCGGGTGCTTAAAATGTACTGATACTTATTTTTACGCTATACATATTCGTATTCAATAAATATATTATTAAATTCAAATCCTTCTAATTACACTGTTCGACAAATGACGACTTTTAAAATGTTACAGAGACGAGATATGACTTTTCTTATAGAAAAATCAAAATGAAATTAAATACGAAGATAATGAACATTTCAAAGATAAATAATTGTGAAAAAATAAAAATATATCTATATTAAAATAAAATATTATGTTATATATGTTCTGATATTGAAATATCAGAACATATATAGGAATAAAAACAAAATCAATTTTAATATCACACACTCAAACAGTTCAAACAAAAAAAAAAAAAATTTTACGTAAATATACGTTTAAAAAAATTAAGTCTATAACTTCGATCCGTAAAATTCTATGGTTTTATCAACACCTTTCGAACTGAAAGACCTCTCGAAGGGAACTGAAGTACAATACGAATGTATAAACACATAAAAGAGTTAAAAAGATCGCGAGCATAGTGAGTCATCGACCATCGTATAGCTCGTGCAGCTTCACGCTTCACAAGCTACATATATAATATGTACAGCGCACGCAACACAAATATGTTCTCTACTAATACGAAATTTTTGCTCGAAAATTAACCGGTTTAAAATTCACCACACATCCAATTACCCCTTTTAAACGAAATCAAAAAATAGTGTGGCCAGAACACTATCTTAATAAACATGTTTCAATAGAAAATACTCAATATAATATAGTATTAACAGTGGGAAAAAATGCCAAGTGAAAATACGTAATTTTGACTTTTGATTTGAACTGGACGACTACTTAGAGAGATTTGAAAGCTGAAAAGTACTACAAATGAAAGATAAAATACCCGACTGTAGATTCCAATATTCATTTTTAACAGGAAATTAACAGATTTTGAGAAATAGACCGAACAACACCAAGATATAGAAAAATCGCGCGATTTAAAAAACACATATATCTCCGAATCTCGAGCCAATCAACACTTTTTATTACCAGATTCGTGTTCACTGGGCATAGATCTATAAGAAAAGTCATATCTCGTCTCCGTAACATTTTTCGTGTCGAACAGTGTTATCGAGTTTAAGTCAGTGTCTCGTAGTTTAGCGATTTATATAATAAAAAATGCTGTATTGTTTGTAATTGGCCAGGAAGGCGCATTGGGGTTTACCTGTAATGCCTTCCTGGTATGAAATAATAAAAAAAAATAAATAAAAAAATAAATAAATAAAAAAATAAATAAATAAATAAAAATAAATAAACCCAAATAAAATTTAAAGTGTATTCGAGGCTTTCTGTTACACAATACGTATGTATATGTATAAGTTATAAACTAACTAGTACAATCGTAAAATTCAGAAATGTGACAGCTAGTTCTAATTTGGAATACGAAATACTTTCAAATCATCAATAAGTTGAATAAATATTTTTTGATTAAGTAAATTCATTTATATACTAGTTGAACCCGAAACCTGAATGCCACAATAACGTATGTAATTCCTGTTCCCGTTCCCATTTACGTTTCATGTAATGGTTGGAGCTCAACTAACGTCTATTCAAAGCCGTGTCGTCATAAACCAACTGGTAACGTGGTTACCTACGAACACATTTCCTTCACTACACATTTACTTCAAACTTTCGCGTCGGTGAAATTGTAATTACGAATATTATTATTAAGCGGTTTTTTCCCGTTTTTTTTTTACAGTAAGCTTCCCGGACATGCATACAACAAATCCTGAAAGTTCCATAGTAGTCAGTTGAGTGGTTTAGAAGCCTATACGAGACAGACAGACAGACAAACAGACAAACAGACATTCAATTATATATATTATATATTCATTTATATATAAATGTAAATTGGTAGTTGGTTCCCTAAGCGATTCTTGCGCGCGATACTTACAATATAAAATCTTTTAATATAATCATTTTAAAATAAAATTTAAAGGATATTCAAGGCGTTTTGTTACACAGTATATGTATAAACAGTAGCGTGGTCTAGTGGTGAATGTTGAATTATCTCGTACATGATGTTACGAGTTCGATTCCCGCTAAGTCTCGCTATTGGCCAGACCTTGATTTGTCAAGGTCGATCGTTTCTTATCAAAATTTGACATTTTTTCTGATTTTCATTGAAACGATTCCTGTAAAATTGGCGTTTCCTTCCCAATTTTCTGTTGCAAACCTTTAGTTATTGTTATATCTTAGGTTTCGCCATATTGCTCACCATAGATGTCTCTGTGGTTGTTTATCGAATATAAAATTCGTATTGTTACATGAAAGTTATTCATCGTTATTTATCGTATTAATACGATATTTGTAATATCTGACGATAGATGTCAGATATTGTTTAGATTTACATGTATCTATGTAATAATTATGTGGACCAGGAAGGCGCATTTGGGGTTTACCTGTTAAGCCTTCCTGGTATATTTATATATATTTATGTAAAAATATGTATGTAAAAATAAATAAATAAATAAGTTATAACCTAATTAGTGCAATCATAAAATTCTGAAATGAAAATACGAAATACTTTTGTGACAGCTAGTTCTAATTTGGAATACGAAATACTTTCAAATCATCAATAATTTGAATACATATTTTTTAATTAAGTAAATTCATTTATATATAAATATAAATTGGTAGTCGGTTCCACAAGCGGTTCTTGCGCGCGATACTCTCCATACATCCATAATTTACGCCATTGTTATTTAGCACCGCTTGAAAATATGACACAATTCAAAAAGTCTGACCAATTAATCGAACACCGATCGGATTTTTGGCGAGGTGGGTGCAAGCCCCATAACCGAAGGGGGTGTGCTAGAGTAATAATGAACGCTCGCGAGCCCCCCGGGCGAGGTTAGATACTTTACGACTCTAATAAAAATATATTGAGCGACCGCGGGCCTCGCCTCTAGAGCAGTGTTTCTCAAATGTTCCATAAAAGAGCACCGGGGGAGGTCCATTGTTTCGCTTTACGGGCCGGGGAGCTTTCAGCGCCGAGCTTTCGGCCTTGTCAAAATCGACGTTCCGAATGAGTGAGGGCGAGGTTTTTGACGTGTTTATACGTAATCATGGTCTTTAAAAGGATATCTGAGGCAAATGACTTTAATAAGTAAATAAAGCACCGTCTACATAAGCACAGGTTTATTTTTGTGCAGTGAAGATTTGAGAAGTTGTGGGTTTCAAATAATTACTCGTGTGAATTGCATTCTTTAGGCAAGTCGACAGCCTGTGCTCAAATCTCAGGAAGAGATTTTCTTACAGACAAATAGGCATATTATATCTGCCGTAGCCTTTTCTCAGAGAACGGCAACTTTTTCACCAACTCATACGGTTTTTGTCAATCATATCAAAATATATCCCTAAAAATAATTTATAATACACCAATATATATGTATACTAACTTGAAAAAACTGCATGCCATAAATAATATTCCGTTTGTTACAGACATTACTAACAAACTAAACAGTAGATTCTATGACAGAATCACTAATAACCATACTAACACACTGGTGAAGAGTCTCGGTGATTACAACAAAATGTCTATACCCTTCAGGTATAAACACAGTTTACCTAAACACAATCTGCTTTAGGTCATCGACTTTAGAGAGTCTTTAATTAATATTATGTATTAGATGTATTATGAGCATTGATATGGATTGTAAATAGGTTTTTGAGCTATTTTTCCTATTATGCTGTACATTAACATTAGAATAATATAATACAATGATTACAAACAAAATTAAATTAAAATTGTAAAATAGAAAATTATCAGAAGATCAGTAGCTATTAAAATAGATATAAAATGTATTGTGAACATAATTTAGTAATAATAAAAAGGATTTAAAAATCAAAAATCAATATCAAAATAGAATCGCTGAGTGATCTGCATAGTTGTGTTCGTTTCTGTATTTCAATGACTCAAAATGCTATTAAATATGTAGCATTGAACAACAAAAGAAATTATCAGAGCGGATCTTATAAATCTTTACTGATTTTAGCTCACTGAACTCGAATATCATAATGATTTATGTATGCTCGCTTTTATTTATGAGATGTGAACGCTAAAAACATGCGCAATTTTTTTAATTTTATGGTTTTTAACCGAAAATTTACCTATAGTATTGTTGAGCTCAAAGTGAGTATTGGAATCAATAGTCAAATGTATTTTATATTTATTTTTAGTGCTTTAAAATAATTAATTACATATGTAGCGAATTTCGAAGTCGAAAATATATACATTTTTTACGTGCTTTTATGTGTTTATTGGTCAGCTTTTCATTTAACACATTAAAAAGGATTGGTTTTCTATCTCAATATTTTTTTGGTCTGAACGTACTAATTCAAGCGATAAATGATTTTAAATTACGTTATGAGATGTTCTCGGCGGGTTTTTGTTTATTTTATTTACATCTAGAGAGATTTATTTCTCTATATATTTTATATATGTATATTTGATACATTAATATGATATCTGACATTTGACACATTTCCATATGCGTGGAGGCCAATTTGAAGTATCTGAGTCATTATATCATACAGTTAATAAAACTTATTGCATGTGTAATGATTTAAAAAATACATACAATCAGCAATCATCCGATAGACCGAGTCCGATATAAATTTTTATCCAATACGCTAGCTCGTTGACTCTTCTATCATTCCAGACTTGTCTCTCAACAAAGACATCACACATTCTTTATGGGGAAACCGATATGTCTGAAATGCAAGGGAAAATTGCATTCAACTGGAAAATTTCTACCCTGTCTAGAATATACAATATTCACCTTTTAAAGTCACCGTTTGTAAGTTTTATTTGATTTTTTTTAATACCTCAAATACAAAATTTTATATTAATCCTATTCAACATTATAAATACTTATTTATTATTAAATTCATTTTATTTATTTGGACCATTGTGGCATTACAGGAATTCCTACTTATTAATATCGCAGTATATTACTGAAGACTATTTTTCGCGTAATTCAATTCTAGCAGACAGCATTAACGATCATTAAAAGTGAAGTTGAAATTATTGGAACTGCTTTTTAGAACAAGAATAATACGATTGAAATATTTTATAATTGGAATAAATTGTACAGCATATGTAAGAAACATATTTCAATATTGAAAACAACCATAGCCAGCAGCATAGCTCGGTCGTTAAGCTTCTGCTTAGCGTCGAGAGACGCCGGGTTCGATCCCATGAGCTGACCTCGATTGAAAAGAATTTTTCTGAGTATATCTGTAGTGCTGTTGGTTAGACCTGAATATTTGTGACTCCAGGTCGATCGTTTCCTATCAGAGTTTGCCAATTTTCTCTGATTTCATTGTTGAAACGGTTCCCGGTAAAATTGGCTAAATATCCTTCCTACCTACTATGTCACCACTGTTTGAGATTGATTAATGTACAATAAAATTTATGTAAAATTCATAGATGTCTCGTTAACTTTGGAGTTTTCCAGTGTCTTGTAATTCAGCGACTTGTATAATAAAAAAATGCTGCAATGTTTGTAATTTGGCCAGGAAGGCGCATCGGGGTTACCTGTAAGGCCTTCCTGGTATATATGTAAAAAATAAATAAATAAACTGAATGCATGAATATATTAAATATTGAATGAATGTATCCATGTACAATACGTACAATGATATTTTCGAATTTAAATGTTGAGAAATGTACAAATCGTCAGGGGTACAAAGCCGAAAGATCGATTCACTATACGCATATACAATATACTACAGAGAAACGGCATTTTACGGCACGATCTGCGAAAATATTTATTGCAGGTGTATTTTGATGCGAAACGTAGATATTTATTACGACGCAAAGGGAGAAGGTTGGGTGGGGAGGAGTGGGTAGATGGCGGGAAAGGCCCTGATCGAATTTCTATATATTTTCCGCGGTGGCTTTATTGCCCTTGATCTGTGGCGGGGAAAAATGCCGTTTCGTCTGCCGGGAAAAATCCGATATGACGCGACAAATCCCTGCAGCATCCTTTCCTTATTCAATTCTATTTTGCGGAAGAAAAATGAAATGTTGGAATGCATTCGAAAACGTTCAATACGTACATCCGCGCACGCACACAACCGACCATTCAACTTACCCGAGACAATATGTCGACGTTTAGTAAATTTGCATCGGAGCTTCTAGAGAAATATGTATTTTATCAAAGGAAATGCAATAATATGCACTCGAGTGCATTTGGAATATGTATTCGATCAGATGGATATTATAATATGCAGTTTGTTCAGAAAACAACTGGGCGGATGTAAATGTTTGAACAAAAATAACATAATACGTGTTTTGAGATTATATCTATACATATAAATACGAATGCCTTTAATATTTTTCAATCAAATTATAAACATTGATTTTATCGGGTATTTCATTACCATAATCATAATAAACCTTGTACTTTGAAGGTTAAGTTTGTTTTAAGCCGTCAGCTTAGGATTCAAAAGCACTTTGCCTTAGCCTTTCAATAAGTTCTAGATTACAATATTTTCCTTGGAGATTCTTTTTAATCATTTATAAAAAAATCCTCAGATAATTTACATAACTGACACATTTCAATTAAAGTAAATATCAAACGGTTTTTTTATATCTGTGTACATATTAAAATACAAATGTGAAATAAAAATCAACAAAGAAATATTTATAAAAATATTAAATCACTGTCAGCCGTGTCTATTCCCCTAAAAGTATTTCACCTTTCCAAAAAGACTTGTTTTTACTTTTAAGCGTTGTTTAAATTAACGGTACTATACCTAGTCACGACCCAATTCTTGGCAGCTTTTCATTGATATACGAATTCACTGCAAAGTGCGAATCATATATATCATCGAACTATAGCATTTGAGTTTAATTTCTAAATGTACCATAATGACAATTAGTAGCATGAGTAATTGGTATTTGGCATTGTGGACATCTTAGTTACTCAGTGGCTTAGATTCAAAATATGTATATTTAAAAAAAAACTTGGACTTGTGACTAATGATCACCGATATTATTATTATATTTTCCAATTAGAATGGATATTTTTTTATATTGTGTATTTGTATATGGTGATAAAGCTCTTTTTTGTCAGAAACGTAAATAAAAAAAATTTAATAAACAACTTTGTATAAGCAAATCTGTTCTAGAAAGGAAATTAGAATGTTCGATTTTGACTGTTTTAAATCAACGATTTTTAGCCGTCATTCACGAATTGAAATTTTTGGTCGGTTATATAATGAAGACGATACCTGCTATACATATGTAAATATGCACATATGTATATTTGAAAGTGGCGGAAGTCTAGTTTTCAGTTGCAAAAACAATATTTCTGTTTGACTTAATTCACAAATTGTTATCACTAATTATTAATTCGATATGATCAAAAAAAAAACGGAAAAGCAAAATAAACGTATTACAGGCCACCAGTATTTTTAACTATTGCTAAACGCATAGTATTTACGTAATGTCTAACAAAAAGAAGAAAAGCGGAGTTACGCTAATTTCAAATGTAACAGCTTATATGAATTTTTGGAAATGCGTGAAAATACGTGCGTGCATAAACGCCCTCCACTGACTTCTATTAGCGTCTGCGATATTTTGAGAAAAAAATTAAAGATGCTGAAATTTCTGCTATAATTTTGGAAATATGATGCATTCAGTAAAATAATTAACGCTTTGTGCGTCTTTTGCGTCTTAATAATACGTCTTTTGTCTTCAGAAAGTGATCCAAGATCATATTAAATTGGTATATAAAATCTAAATTCATTAAAATTTTATTTAAAAAAAAATTAGCGTCCATTTGTGGCCCGAAGCGGGTGTCTCCTTGTAAATCCTTCACTGATGTAACCAGAAATGTTATATTTATTTTATTTACTTGAGCAATAGCTCAAAGTAAATTTTTCCAAGAAACAATAATATATAAATACTATTTATTCATATAGTGTTATTTTATGGCTACCAGGAATCTTTCAATATTGTTTATTTTCCCAATTTCATAATTAACAACACCTTCGTATAATGTGTTTATCCTATTTTTATTTAACTTTAAATTCTGCACTACTAACATACATACATATATCTGATCCTCTTATAAAATAAATATATATTATATGTAGGAAAATTTTCTTATCCAACCTTTAAATGGGTCTACTTGACGAGCCGGAATGTTAAATTACCGAAAACGTAAATATCGGAAGGCGCGCACATTAATACGGGAGGAAAAGCCTGTTCCTCTTGTTCCTGTTGTATCCTGCTCGCGCAAATTAAGTGAGTATGTACCGTTTACCATGCACCCTTTTTTTTGATCTTTCGACTTAAGATCTTTCGATTATCGATCTTTGCTTTCCGATATTTGCATTTTCGGTAATTTAACATTCCGGCTCGACTTTAAATACATACTTATCCTTAATAAAATTTTCTTATCTAGCTTATAAATACATTATGAGTATCCTTAACATCCATTCAATTCAATTCATTCAACATGGATTTTATTCTAGTATATAAATTAACATTTAGAATACTTCTCACTGCCATGTTTCGAATATAATGGTTCTATGAGTGGAATTACATTGATTATTTTCAATCCCAAACAACCTTTGAGAATTTGCTCAAAGAGGAAGTACCGAAGATGATTCAATTGTAATTGTAACATTCAACACTAAGCATTGGTGTGACGTAGTCTCACAAAGCACGTACTACGTTCCGTAGAACGAACGTCGTGCCGTAGCTCTCAGAAACGTGTTCCGCATTTGTTGCACTCCATATCTAATTCACCCATTATTACCGAAACGAGAGAAGAGAGGAGAGAGAGAGAAAAAGAGTGATTCGATTCGTGCAGATCTCACAATCGTCATAAGAATCGGCGAGTGAGACGTCACGAATCTCAAACTATGGGAAGGCTGAATACCGAAGCCATCAGGATGCAGCGCGCCTACGTGGTTCTCCATTTCCGCACGTTTGGGCAATCATGGTTGTGACGTGATTGGCAACAGGCCAGGCCCGTCCCGACGGTAACGCGCCTTGGCAGCGGCCGCCCCATGGCGCTCTGATTGCCGCCCCGTCCTCCATCCCCCACTTCGGGGCTGTATCACCCTCGAACGGGTGTCCATCTTGCGCTCTGTGAAGTTTACTGCACTTCGGCCTGTGTAACATATTGGATTTTTCAGTTGAACGGCACGAGTCGTGTACTGTAAGCGAAGTGACGTAAATGGCGCTCCCCACCCACTCATATGTACTTCTCAGACAGTTTAATAAATCACGAACTATACAAATGGTCGTATCTCCGTCAAGGTCAATTAGGTTGGGGCTATTGATTCAGATGTGGCTTTACGTACCCATACATACATATATTTTACCTACACATACATACATATACCTATACATACATTTTATTTTATTTTACAAAATCAATTAATCAAGCACACTCGTCTAACAGATTGCTCCAAAGCGACGAGTGTGCTAAAAAGATTAAGAAGTACAAAAGGAAAATATATAAGTTAAATAAACAAATTATATATACAAATATACAAAGATTATAAGGAAAAGATAACTAAATAAAACATGAAATCATAATAAAATCATAATTAAAAACACTAACTCAGCCTTTCTAAATGGTCGCGACCTCCATAACTTAGGAAGTGGTGCAGAGAATGAAGAGAGACGCGACAAATGTCAATGGCACCATCCAGTGAATTTAAGAAACGGAGGCCGCGAGGAATGGGAGAATAACTAAAAGCCACCGTTCTAGCCAAATAGTAGCTATTTCTACATATATTAGCCAGCAGTATGGCTTAATGGTAGCGTGTATGTTTAGCACCAAGTGACAGTAGGTCTGATCCGCTATACTGCTGGTTAGATTTGTGGGTATTTGTGACTCCAAATCGATCGTTTCTTATCAGAGTTGGCCAATTTTATCTGATCATTGTTGAAACGGTTCCTCAAAGTTGGCAAAAAATCAACTATCCTGCTGTCGCAAATCTTCTGTATTTATTGTATGTACAATTTGTAAAAAATATTTACAAATCTAAAATCCATAGATGTCTAAATGGATTAATTCTGTAATTAATTAATTAAATAATTGTTATTTCGTGTTCTTCAGCTTCTGGAAATACAGTGGTTTATTTAATAATAAAATGCTGCATTGTTTGCAATTAATTGTATAAACTCAGTGGTTGCGTTTATGTTTAGCACCGAGAGGTTGCCGGGTTCGATCCCGTGCTAATCTTTAATTCTGTTGGTCAGACTTGGATATTTCTGGCTCCAAGTCGATCGTTTCCTATCAGAGTTTGCCAATCTGATTTCATTGTTGAAACGGTTCTTCCATTAAATTGAAAAAAAAAAAACCACCTTACTTGTTATTTCACAAATATCTGAATTTGATATATGTATGTACAATATGAAAAAAAAGTCTAAATCCATAGATGCCTCTATGGATTAATTAATTATTTTTTAATCTCGCTTTCTTTAGTCAGTTGAAATACAGCGATTGATGTAATAAAAGATGCTACAATGTTTGTAATTAATTGTCTAGCAAGGTGCATTGGGGTTTACCTGCTATGCCTTCCTGTATCTATGTGAATGTATATAAATATTTTAATTATATATACTTGTTGATGCCATTAAAGTACACATTTTCTTAGAATTTTCCACTCACTAAAATAAGTGAAAGTTTCGTCAACTTTCTGCTCTGTTGAATCTATCATAAATTATTTTAAATTTCTATAAGCATTATTCTTACTACTGAATATTTATCATAATAGCCTGATTACGCGCGGTGATAAAACTGCGAGAGATAAAACCACCAGAGACATAACCGCGCGCCGACAAATCTGCACGCCGGCAAAACCGCTTAGCGACAAAATCGCGCTAGAATATATGAAAAAATTAAAATATAAATATTGACTTCATCCTATAATATTTTATTTTTACATACATATATAAATATATACCAGGAAGTCCTAACAGGCAAACCCCAATGCGCCTTCCTGGCCAATTACAAAAAATGCAGCATTTTTATTACATAAGTCGCTAAATTACGAAACTCGAAAAATTAACGAGACATCTATGAATCTTGTACATAAATTTTATTGTACGTAAGTCATACTCAAATAGTGGTGACATAGTGGGTAGGAAGGTTTCTTAGCCAATTTAACGGAGGAACCGTTTCGACAATGAAATCAGGAAAATCGGAAAACTCTGATAGGAAACTCGAATATCCAAGTCTGACCAGCAGCATTACTGATAGTATACTCGGAATAAATTATTTTCAATCACGTGATCGAACTCACAGGATCGAACCCGGTGACCTCTCAATGCTAGGCAAAAACTCAACCACCGAAACATGCTGCTGGCTAATATGATTTGAAAAGGGTTTGGATACTACATATATTTTGAGTACTTGAAAAAATTACTACATCCTAGTTAAACGAAATGATAAATTGCCTGACCGATTGTTCAACAGATTGTTGTGATACATTTGATTTGATTTTTTGATTTTTAAATGCTTTTTATTATTACTAAATTATGTTGACAATACATCTTATATCTATTTTAATAGCTACTGATCTACTGATCATTTTCTATTTTACAATTTTAATTTAATTTTGTTAGTTATCATAGTATTATATTATTCTAATGTTAATGTACAGCATAATAGGAAAAAGAGCTCAAAAACCTATTTACAATTCTTATAAATGCTCATAATACATCTAATACATAGTATGAATTAAAGACTCTCTGAAGTCGATGACCTACATACATTTGAGAAAAATTCCATAAGTGTGTACTTCAATAAAGTGTCGATATACTCCGGAAAGTTTGAATAAAACTGCGTAAAACACTTGTTGTGAAGTGAATGTGAATATGTATGTATGTTGTTGAATATGTGAATATGTAAGTGTTGCAACATTTTATGATAATCGGCTCGGTGGAATTGGATTTTATTCAAATGTTTTTTAAAAACTTCAGACAATTGCTTACAAGGAAACATCGGATGAATGATATTTTGCCAAATTAGTCTGAAATTGTCTTTGAAATTTGAAGGTCGAAATTTCGCCTTCAGCTTCTTCATATTATATGTACATAAGTGATACTTGAAAGCCGGTGAATAATTTTATCGACTTTCATACTGGGATTTGTGCTCCAACCATTCAGACACGGGTCAAACGCCCCACCGACATTCTTTTTAGACAAATTAGTATCTAAAGCTCATATACATAGTAGTGCATTAGTTGCACTCGTAGAATATGTGAATGGGCTTGTACATACATATGTACATATGTGGGTACAAGATTCGCGATGCGCGGCCGTAACGAGGCAGCTTTGTCTGCGGAGAGCTTTGTGCGATTGTGGCTTTGAAGCTTTTGTGCCGATAACGAGTAAAACCAGCGAGCTTTTACGCAATACACCCAAATGTAACGCAATCGTGCAATTTTTAAACAATTTCAACCAAACGGATGCAGCCCCTGACGGAATTGCGGTACCATATATGTATTTCCAAAACATTTTATTTTTATTTTTATTCAATCAATCAATCTATGTACACTCGTCATTACAGATCACTCCAATGCGACGAGTACACTATATACATCAAGAAACATACCAAATTATATATGTACATCATCATCATCATCATCATCTATAGCCATTCGCCATACATTGCTCGATGAAGGCCTGTCCAACACGCTTCCATTCATTTCTGTTTTGTGCCACACTCATCCATCTCATGCCACACTCATCCATCTCACCCCACACATTTTCCTAATTTCATCTACCCATCTTCCCTATGGTTTTCTTGTTACCCTTTTGCATTCTCTCGGGTACTATTCAAGCACTTCTTTTGTCCACCTTTCGTCCATTCTTCTAACCACGTGACCATATACACTTGTCGCTTTGGAGCGATCTGTAAAGGCGAGTGTACATGTTCGGTAGAAATAAAAAATAAAAAACGTATGTACATATGTATGTACAATGTGGTATTTAACCGTAGCGAATGCATTTATGGTCATAATGCATAGAAAATGTATGCCTCGTTGTTTGAATTGAATTGTCTGTCAAAATTCGGAAAATATGTATTTTATTATAATTAGTTCAAAATTTTTCGAATGATTTAAATTTAAATAAAAAGATGTGGCCCATTCGTACGAATTAGAGCTTCTCACGCTTAAAAATAAAAATAAAAACAGAATTCATTCCAATTATGTAACTTGTCGTTTTAGCCAACGTTATGCAAATATATTTTTTAAACTATACACTCGTGTAAACATATAAAACATTTTTTTATTATTATTATGAGGAGACATTTCAAATGAAAATATACAACTTCATATTTAGCGGACACTTGAAAACCGCATAAAACTTAATTTATGTGCGCCAAAGTCGTTGTACTTTTTGCATTACTTTTTTTATCGTGTATATATGTGGTTAGCTGTTTATTTAAATTTGGAAAAGGGTATACTTACATATATACATACACACATACATACATATGTACACGACTACGAAATACAAACATGCAAAAGATAAATGCTCCCTCGCTCGCTTCATATTCTAAATCATTTTTATTGTACGCAGTAAAAGCTAAAGTATTGGGTGTCGGAAAAAATTCATAGACTTACGAAAGCTATTGATAATATACAATTTTTCAAACATAGCAACCAATTATCAATATCATGTACTTATTTATACATACACCTGTATAATATTGATATGGTTTTTTTTTTAAAGAAAATCTCATTCTCTTGCTATGTAAATTTTACGTAAAATATGAACGTATGAACATCATAATCATTTTTTTTGCACCCGTTCGCCATCTTCTTCTGGATGAAGCTTATACTTTTCGAGCATATTATTTATTTATTTAAAGTTTGGACCATTGTAGCATTACAGGAATTCCTAATGCGCCACAATGGTCAAAAATATAACAGAGAAGAAAAGAAACAAAACAAAACTAAAGAAATTAGACGTAACAAAAACAAAACTGTATATATACACAAACAACTAATAATAATAATAATAATAATTACAAATTATAAAAAAAAACAACAAAGAAGGGAATGTCTTATAAAAGAAAAAAGAGAAAGAAAAATAAATACAAATAAACGTGTATATACACAGACAAAAATACATTTATACATAATCATAAAAAACAATAGCAGATACGTAAAAATATCAAATATAATTACATATATAATGGTCGAAAAAATACAGAGAGATGAGAAAAATATACCCAGACAAAAAAACAGAAAAACATAATCATAAAAAAATCTAAAGCATCATAATAATAGCAGATAAAGTAAAGATATCAAATAATAAAATACAAAGAAGATAATTTCTTGCATCTATGTACATACAGCTAGCACAAATATTTAATCTGAGTGACACCATCATTATTCACCTAACCTCGAGCATTTACTTCACATTGTCCATCCACCTCATTTGTGGTCTTCTTGGCATCCTTTGGCATTCCCTTGGGTACTAGTTGAGCACTCCTCTTGTCCATTTTTCATTCCTTGTTGTATCTATGTAGCTGCCTTATCAATCTCCATTATGTCATAGTTTCTCCCTACGATAACGTTGATACTATAGGTAATTTAAGAGCCTTAGAGACTTCGACCATATGCACTTCATCCTAATTTATTCAATTGTTTATCTCTTCTTTTTCACTTCCGGAATGTTGATGGTTTGTCGTAAACAGGTATGGCTATTAAATGCTTCTATGTACTTGAGTATTATCTACTGGAGACATCGGAAATCTATAACCCGTAGATCACCAAGTGATTCATCTGACAATTTCAAGTGACCCACTTGAGTTAAGCGCTTACGGTTAGAGTTTTATAGAGTACTTATGTAATAAGTACCAAAAACATTTTTAAATTTTTTTGTCAAAAATGATTTGTTATCTAGTTACGTAATTAGCATTGCAATATATTCTATTGTATGTAATGCTGTCAGGCATGAAATATCTATTTTGGTTTAATCATATTTTCCCTGTAATATTTTTCTATTTTCATCGATAATTCAGATTGATCTAGCTTTAATAGTTAAAGCTAGATCGACTGCAAAATTGAAGATGGCTCAAGAAACGATTGTTGATTTTAATTCATATGTACATTACT
Organism: Arctopsyche grandis; assembly: GCF_051622035.1. Lineage (NCBI taxonomy): Eukaryota > Metazoa > Arthropoda > Insecta > Trichoptera > Hydropsychidae > Arctopsyche > Arctopsyche grandis. The sequence goes on along the minus strand of NC_135361.1, from coordinate 9,922,738 downwards.
CCATTTCATGTTTATAAATACGCTCTCAGGTAACGCAAACATTTTTGTATAGGTGGTGAATACAAACTGACATTTTCTATTAATTATTTTATGACCACATTTCATTTTATAGCTGTTTACAGTGGAAAAGTATTTTCTTGATTATTTTTAATGAGATAACAGTTCTTATCGATAGAAATCACGTATCATAATTGAATAATTTTTCAAACTTCGACATATTAATGAAAATCGTATTTCTAATACAAAAAAATAAAACTCAGATATATGAAAAAGTCCTTTTTATTTGCCCAACACATGTATGTAGAATATATTTATATAAATTTATATATAAAAACACATATGTACATAAATAAGAGGCGTCAAGAAGTGTAGGGGCGGCGACAAACTAGCGACACGTGCGCCCTTCGTTTCAATAAGCGTTTCAATTAATTGATAACGTGGGTAGGTGGCCTGTACTTATTCGCCCCTGAGTGGGTGGTGTGGGTGGGAGAAGACAAATAATTTATGTTCAATTTACGAAAGTTGCTCACGCAACGAATTGTGTTCTTCGGGAGCGGGCCTCCTCGAACGCATCAAATTCAAGCCGAATAATTTATGACGCTAATTAAATTAAACTGGCTTGTGTCCAAATAATACGGCATTTATCATCACCGACCGCGACAAAGTACAACGCCGTTACCTTATTTTGCATATTGCCTAATAAATACCAAATATTTACATTCGGCTACAAATTCCGAGACCGGAGAAACGGTCTAATTTCAAAATTTACACCGCGCGCCGCGTCGATGTGAATCGTTTAATACCCATTATGAGACTGTTAAATACCACGATGAAAATAATATTGTGAATTAATTTTATAAAAGTAATAGCCGACCGTCAGGTGTTGCTAAGGTGGATGACAGTTGGAAAGAAAACCCATTACAGAAGCTAAGAATCTTTCCAAAAAACCATCTATAGTCCAAGTTAGAGCAGCATGAAATAGAGCAGCATAAAAATGTTTCTTATTAATTAAAAACCGTAGATAAATACATATGCACAAATATATCTTAACAAGCTGATTATATGTAAGGATGATAAAAAAAATTGGATTTATAATTATATTACATACATATGTATATAATCAAATAAACAATATAATCCGAATTAAGTTGATATATTTTGGTTGACGGACCGAATGAAGTTTTTGATTGTTTAAATTTATCCAAAATAATTGATTTTAATGTTAAATCGAGGTGATTTCTAAATAATTTTGATTTTTGATTAATTTCGGTACACAATCGGCAAATTTCCGTTTGGCCAAACGTCCGTCAGCCTAAATGCCCGTTCGGCTAAAAATCGGTTCGGCTAAGCGTTCATCGGCCTAATTTCCATCAGCCTAAATGTCCATTCAGCTAAGAGTCCGAGCACCCATTTTTCGAACTGTAAGCTTAAATTAAGTTTTCGATAAAATTTTACTAATACTCAATTACTCTTTAAACTTGATTTAAATATTTTAAGTTACGATAAAAAAACATCGAGTATTTGGAGTTTCAAAGTGTTTAAATAACATTCAAAAACTATTCAACTAAAGTATATAAATAGCTTGTTTAAGTTAATAGTGTGTATGGTAAATAAAATCGACTCTATACACTTGTTTATATAATAAAGTTACGTAGGGGTGGGTGGACGATCCAAGTAAAAGGCCTTAGTCGTTTCACAGCATTTATTGATGATTAAGGAGATACACGCACTGGCAGTGCTCAGTCCAGAATGACATGATATCGCCTAAATACTTAGGCGATATCATGTCATTCTGTCATGGCGATACCGCCTTATAAGGGATAGATCTCTCATGACATCTTCAACGTCTAATTTGTTTACCTATTGTTATGGTCACGTACGGATATGTCTTCCCACGACATTCGCTCCCACGGTACAGGTCAATTCTGAGAAAGGACCAATATCAGCCAACTCGGTCGCCATTGTTTAGCCTACATGCACTTAGTCTGTCGCTAATCCTTGAAACCACTTTTACCGGTCACACGGTCTCTCAGAACGCTACCCGGCCTAATCCGATCGCAATAACTCGGCGGCTCTTTTCAGTATACGTAACAATAATATAAATAAATACATCTTAAAAATTCAAAAAAAATGTTGCTTTGAGTTCAAGAACCAATTGAAAGGCCAAAGTCGCTTTACAGCATTTATTCAATAATTCCAGAGATCCACACGAAACGGTCGTTCCCTCCGGAATAAATGATCTACCGTGTGTACCTAAGTTTCCCAGCATAGCATCCCCGGTCCGTTGGGGTGTCCAATGTCTAGGCACGTACATGGGTCTACCCGCACTCGCCCCGTGCTGCGAGAACCTCAGCGTATCCTTTGTTCGGGCACTTACTGAGTCCCATTAGCCTAATAAGTGCCCGAATTGAAATGAAACCGTGCTAAATAATTGAAACGAAGTGCTAAAAAATTGAAACCGTGATGGAATTGACCTTTCGCAATAAAATCAGATTGATAATATACATATACATACATATGTATGTGGAGTATTAAATATATGTATGAAGAGCACATAGCAAAGATTTACATTATATACTCGTAAAAACATACATATGCACATATGTATGTATGTATGTACACATGAGCCGTTATATTTGTAATTTTTTATTATTTCTGTTTGACTTTTACAATTCACAAATTATTATCACTTCTTTTAATTCGATATGTCCAGAATCAGTATTTATGTATTACCAATATGTTTAAATATACATAGGTATTGTTAAACGCAAAACGTTATATTTAAGGTTTACCAAATATTTTTCCAAATGAAGAAAAGTGGACTTATAGCAGCTCATTATAATATTTTTTTTATATAATACTTAATTTTCTTCAAAATTGACTAACCGTGTATTTGTTGAATGCTTATGGAAGTTGAGAAATAATTATACAGGAATAATAAAAGAAATCCTTGCAGTCGTGTTTTGTTTATAGGCTCACGCGGCGGGCGTACTAATACGGTAATAAAATTCGCCAAAGAAAGAAGAGTTTGTCAGAGGGAAAATATTGAAAGTTTTTATTATCCTATTACGTGTACATTTCCAAAGTAGGTATTAAGCTGTCGCTGAAGAGACCGGGGGAAAAACTTGAAAACAAATAAAAGCCTCTTTCGCAGTTGTAGCTCGTAAAAACGTTCGTTGAATTTAAGTTACATCTTGTCGTTCGCATATACACAATACTTTCGGTTACAACTGTTCGTCGAAATTTTGATTAAAATCGATAAAACGACCGAGTTTCGATGTCGACAATCAAAACCGGGAACAGTCGAAAGTGATTTTCACGTGCGAATTGATACTATCATTTGAATTTCGATGCTTTCGTTTATGGAAAATCTCGAATGTGTGTGTGTAAAGATTTTGAGTTTTTTTTTTTTTCATTTTTTGTTATTTTTTTACCGCTTTTTTCGACAAGATAGATATAATCGGCGAAGCTCACGAGACAGTTGCTATTTCAATATGGCCAGACCGGTATACGCCCAGAGCCGTTACCCTGTTTTTACGCATTTCGTTTATTTCGTCCCGGGAAAATCTAGCAACGAGAACAACAAAAAGGCGAAAAAAAAGTCGAGAGAAAAAGTGTGAGTGAGTGAGAGACACACTCGGGAAAATCTGCGAATACGGAACATTAAATTGACGCTTAAAATTCAATGTGTTTTCCTCTCGCAGCTTGCGTGCTTTCAAAGTGTCTCCAAATGCTCTATATACATACATATATGTATATAAAGACTAGATATTACATGGAATAACAATTGTTTATGAAAGTTATGTTTTTTTTTGGATTATATATTGAGTTATTGAAAAGATAGATTATAAAAATATACTATTCATATTCAATCAACCAAATAAATAATAAATATATATGTAAATTGAAAACTTTACGAATTACTGATAGGTAGATTGTTTTGAACTGATGAAAGCATATTATATATATGTTTATATATATATATATATATATATATATATATATATATATATATATATATATATATATATATAAGTTTTCTCTTCGTTTTGTTCATGATCATACTAGTGGGTTTATACACGAACTATTGGTTTTAGTTTAAGTGCTAACAGTCAAAAGATATCTTCAATTAGATTCCCACCAGGTGCCGTTTGAAACTTTTAGCTTTCAAAACTTTTGAGATGTCAAAACTTTTGAGATGTCAAAACTTTTGAGATGTCAAAACGTCAAGTATTTAAAAGGGAAATCTTATGGAAACCACATTACGACGCTGTTTTCCTATTTCCGCTAATAACCAACCCTAAAAATATTTTCTTACCCGGGATAAGCAAATATTTTTATTTTATTTTACAAACATATGTAGATATATACTAGGAAGGCCTAACAGTTAAACGCCAATGCACCTTCCTAGACAATTAATTACAAACATTTCAGCATTTTTTATAGCATAAATCGCTGTATTTGAACATGAAATTAACAATTAATTAATTAATGAATAATGCATAGAGAAATCTACGGATTTAGATTTATACACAAATTTTTACATATTGTACATAAATCAAAATCAGATATTTGTGACATAGTGGGTAGGATATATTTAAATATTTACTAAGGATTCTTAATCGTTTGTCCGAGGAGGAGACAAACGATTGAGAATATGTACTTAAACTTGTGTCTAGTATTAATAAAAAAAATTACACGATGGACAAATTATGTACATCCATATGTAGTTCGTTTGTCAATTTACTATTTTGTGTACACTATAACTGGCTAGATTGGTTCGTGTATGAACAAACTAGTATGTGGAATGGAAAAACGACATGTACACTTGTACTGTAACATATACACAATTTATTGGACAAGTCTTAAATACAAAGGCATCAAATACATTGAAATTGATTTAGTAAATAATAATTGTAAAAATCTCAAATATTGATGGAAACAATTTTCAAAAAATGCGAATCGTGAGACGAATCACACCATCGTGAAAAGCACTAGTTAGATAATGTCAAATATGTATTCCTTTATGTGAAGCACACATCAAATAAGTATTTCTTCTTAGATTTTTTTCCGATTCAAAAGGCCAAGATACAATAAGAGACTTATCTAAAATACACATAAAAAATATTTACTTTGATGAATCTACGACGCTTCAAACTAAGTATACTTTTATATATCAAACAAATATTATAGCGCATATTTGACTGACGAGCTCTCGAAATATTAAACCTTTTTCTAGTGTGCTGTTATTAAAAAAAAGCACCATATTGGAATACCAATATATATATATAGAGTATGTACTTCACATATTCATTATACTATGTAATATGTCAGACTTACTATGAAGGGAATAGTTAAATTTTTCATCGGATACGTCACCGTAAAGAAAGTTGTGACCGCATTCGGCGACATTGTTCGATGTAATCTAACGTGCATTTGTCGCGTTCGGAAAAACGCGCGCTCCTTCCTCGCTCGAAAAGAAATCCAATCGGGAAATGGGAAAGCGGATTCGATTTTATTCATAATAATTGTGCCGGAAGCCGGGAGCGCTTTTCCCGGAGAGGCTTGCAAGTCACGTAGTAATTGCAATTGAAAACTTCGCCATAACTCGCCGTAACAAGAATTTCCCGCTACTACGAAGAATACAAATATTTTTTCGTGAAAAGAACGGAAAAATTTGCCCACTTACAGGCGACCGTAATCCACCAGAGTGTTTTGCGAAGAAGATGCTGGCAAGTTTTATTTCTTGTAGCATCGATTTGTCGATTAGGCGCGACTCAACAATATGAGCCATTTATTTTTAAAGCGCAATAACATACAGTTCTCTCACATTCAGAGCTCACTGAAATATTACATATCAATAAAATTGCGATTTTTTGTGATTATGACTGTAAGCATCAAAATTTCAAATATAGAGCTTTCTTGAAAAATTTCAAACCAATAATGTGATAAATGAAACTGTATTATTATATTGAAAATATATCGCAACCTGTTTCTGTACCCAATAGTTCTAAGATTGCAAACGACTGAACTGATTTTAATGCACTATTTTCCGGCGTTTTGGGAATTTTCACGAGAAGCTTTTAGTGTAGTTTTATATTATCACAGCACAACTTCATGCGGGTGAGTAATATAAAAGTTATAGCTTTCTTGTCTTAAAAGCAATCGTTCCTATTCCAAAATGCACCACGGCAAAGCTGGGTACGACCATTAGCATTATATAAAAGCATATTATATATAAAATTGAATAAAAAATATATTTGTTCAATATAAAAAAAAAATCACGTTCCTTAAGATATTTAAACGTACTTATAAGTCAGTAGTATAATTATTTATCATTTTTAATGTATACAAAATATTGAAAGTGCATTTAGTTTTGCTTTTACTTATTTTTACGTATTTATATGTATTATATATACATATTTATTTATTTATTTCGGCTATATCCATTTTTATTAACACATTATAGTACATATTTAACATAAAAATAATTCAAGGCCAATTTCAATCAATCATAAAACATTATAGAAAAATCTATGGACAAATTTTTGCAGTATTTTTAAAAATCAAAAGTTATGAGATAATGTTTACTCAAATTTATGTAATATGACAGGATTACCAATTTGTTGGAACTGTTTCCAATAAAATCAGATGAATTGGCAATCAACTCTGGAAGGGAACGATCGACTTACATATATTTATGGACAGCAACAAAGCCAGGTATAGAATCCGAGACCACACAATCGAAAGCATTACATACTAACCACTGATCTGTGTTTCTGGTTAATACATATTATGTGTACGTTTTGTGAAGTGAGGTTAATTTATATACATATATATATTAAATACATTTATAATTCAAACTAGTAAAATTTATTAAGTGACACGTTTATATATTATGTATGTATGTTATTATTCTGCAAGGAAATATTATAGACGTTTATTTACATCTACAAAGTAAAACCTGTGGAGTGTTTGTTGTGTCATAACAGGAAAATAGAACAACGTTCTGATGCAAACAATATTCATTTAGCGTGAAATATAATATACAATATAAAGCGTAAACTAGGTTACTGTGTCAAGTATTACTTCTAGTCGAGCTTTCAAACGGATGAAAATCGCTGGGCAAAAGTGCATACACAAATGCACTTGAAGAGCAACGTGTGCAAGACACATTCGCTCGAGTATTATCAAATGTAAATTTAAAACAATTTCATTAATTCATCATATTTACGTAATATGTATGTATGTACGTAAAACAGATATACACCGGGGATTTTATAATATGCAATGCGATGCGAGCGAAATGACGTCTTCGCCAAATTCGGCAAATTGAAACGAAGCGTCTCGACAGATTTTCATTAAGGTAACTCGCTGACATTATACCTCACAATGGTATCTAATCCTTTTCGCGATCAAAGGAGGGTAAAGGAGAAAAGAAAAGCAAAAAAAAACAACATACATATAGAGTGAGGGAAAGAACGGGGGGCGAGTCGCGTGACATTGAAATGCCATAAAATGGCCCTCGTAAAAACGACGGGCCTCATCATGGAAAGTCGAGATTAAAAATTCTTTCGAACAAAAGACCCCGCCGCGATGGGAAGGTCGGCAAAAGAGTCTTCAACTACCGAGCTGGCTGCCGACCCACCACTTTCTGTATCGAAAAGATAAAAAAAAACAGGAAAAATTAGCTTTAAACTTGGCCGTGTTCAATATGTACCGTAAAGTTGGTATCAGCTATCGAACCCGTTCTTGAGAAAATTAATCGCATTAGTCAAAAAAACTGATTTCAAATTGAATAAAATTTTATTAAACTTACCACCACTTTAATATGGATAGACTTCGTACAAAACGATGACACAAATGTGAGGAAAATTTTGATAATGTGATTTTTTTTGTAATTGTATTGTTAAGGTAACTTACATATTTAATGTTATTAATTGATTTTTACACTGTACGAAATATATTGGTGAAATGCTATGTTCTTACATTGCTCAAATAGTTGGATTTGTTTTAAGTTCCATTCAAACTATCTATACATATGTATGTGCGTCAAAATTCCACCCTCGCATTTTTAAACACAAACGCATTTTTTCAAACGAAAACGATTCGAGCGAATTTTATCCTATACGAATTCACCAGAACGTATCTTTCAAAAAATGCCGTTTGGAATTATATTATATTATTTTAGAGTTACTTATTATTTTATATATTTATTTATTCTAAACAGACCATTGTGGCATAACAGGAATTCCTAAAGCGCCACAATGGTCAAAAAATACAACACAAAAAAAAAAACAAAATAACAGTTAAACATAAATTAATACATAACGAAAATAATATACTAATCAATTATACATAAAAAAATACATTTGAACATAAACATAAATACATCCATACATAAACATAAAAAATAGCATTTGATAATAATAGATAAAGTAAAAATATCAAATAAAAAATATAGCATAAGGAATGCCTTGCACCTACAGCCAGTTCCAATTAATATGTAAGAAACAACTACAAATACAAAACATCCCTGTAAGACCCAAATGGAAGAGAGTTAATCAAAATTTCACTCATAAATCACAATCAATCATGAAAACAATGATGAGCGCAGACTACCAGATAAATGGGTTAGAGTAATTTCCGACAATTTACGCTCACTTAGGTGGAAAATATCACATTCAGTCTCGGCAGCAACGATTTTATTAAGAAGTCGAATAGCTCTTGGAATAGGAGCCATTCGAAAAAGCACTGTGCGGGCAGGCGGTACAGTCATCAAATGATGATGTCTACCACGCACATAGTGATTAGGGACATAAAGTCCCAACTGCTCCAGCAACAACGGGCTTGACGTATTACCACGTAAGAGCTGGAGAACGAAACGAATTAATGAGAAGTTTCTCCGAAGTTCAAGGGAATTATACCCAAGCATGCCCAAAAGGAAAGGAGTAGGGTAGAGATATGGGTAATACCCATATTCTTTCCTATATAGGAAACGACGAAATGCTTTTTGCACTTTCTCAATCATCAGAGAGTGATTTGCTTCATGCGGATTCCACACAATCGCATTATACTCTAGCTTACTTCTCACAAGCGAATTGAAAAGCAAGCGAGAAGACAAAGGATTGGAGAATAATCTTGCATATCTCATGACAAATCCAAGTCGACGAAAGGAAACGTCAGCGACTTTCTTGATATGGTTGTGAAAGGTGATTATATTTTTGTTAACTACATATGTTATATTATAGTTGTTAGTTTTAGTTTCAAATTGCTGATTGTTAAATAATTCATTAACAATTTGCTATTTAATAATAAAAAAATGCGTTAGTTATTTCGCCAATTTGTATAATAAAATGCTGCAAAAATTTCTCCATAGATGTCACTGTGGATGATGTTTGTATGAATTCGAATTTGCATAAATGCTTGTATTGATTGTATGTATTGTATCTGTATTAGTGCACTCGTTGATTTTGAGTTTATTTGTAAAGGCAAGTAAGTGTACATGCTCGATTGAAAGGAATACATACATACAATTTACATTATATGTATATATAAAAATTAACTTATTTTATATTCAAAAGAAGCGACTGAAAGCGATTTCGCAAACTCGAGAATATATGACGTATAATACGATAAATATTTTCGTTATATTTTATCCACGATAAGGACATGCCGAAAGCGTGTCGATTGTATTCAACAGATTTTCACACTCCTACAATATACCGACGTTTATTTGCCGCTTTCGTTGATAACGCGAAAAAATCACTTACAACGCAGAAATAACACAAAAAAAGACTGTTTCGCGTTTTTTTTGCTTTTCATTTCCGAGTTATAATTCAAAGTGACGCTTTTCCTTTCATATCACTCTAGGATCTTACTCGGCGTACGTTCACTATGAAAATGTACACTCGAGTGGCAATTTCGACAGAAAAAAGAGAGTGCCGCATATACACTTATGTACATAATAATAAATCGACATTTACAAACACACAGTATCAACTGTATAGTACAAGACTTAAGAGCAGACCAATTTTTGAATTTCTCCATTCCAATTAAATGTGAAGAAACTCGAAAGATTCACACTTACAGTATGTTGCCTCATACATATTTGATTTACTTAGCGTTTAAAAAATATTTTTACCAATGTTTCTCAACCTTTTAAGAACTGTGAACTACAAATTGCTGCAAACGACACGGTTACATCATATATCTATTTTAATAGCTACTGATCTACTGATCATTTTCTATTTTACAATTTAATTTAATTTGGTTAGTAATCACAGTATTGTATTATTCTAATGTTAATCTACAGCATAATAGGAAAAAGAGCTGAAAAACCTATTTACAATCCTTATAAATGTTCATAATACATCTAATACATAATATTAATTAAAGACTCTCTAAAGTCGATGACCTAAAGCAGATTGTGTTTAGGTAATCTGTGTTTATACCTGAAGGGTATAGACATTTTGTTGTAATCACCGAGACTCTTCACAAGTGTGTTAGTATGGTTATTAGTGATTCTGTCATAGAATCTACTGGTTAGTTTGTTAGTAATATCTGTAACAAACGGAATATTATATATGGCATGCAGTTTTTTCAGGTTAGTATATATGGGTGTATTATAAATTATTTTTAGGGATTTATTTTGTATTACTTGGAGCTTGGAAAGTGGAGTGAAGAGGTATATTGAGAATCTGACATAGAAAAATACCGAAATCGAAATGACCATGCAGCCACATGTTTTGCAGCGATTTTTAGCGAAGCGCTGTGATAGACCTTCAATAATATGAAATATTTAAGGAACATTTCTTGAATTTATTTTATAATTTGATACACTGGAGCAGTCACAATTTTCCGGCTTCAGATAAAATCACACTGCTCCATTGCGCTACGTTCTGGTCCCGGCTTCTGCTCCAAAACTCTAATAATATATATAAAAACGGACGCGATGTATATTTGTGGGTATGTGCAAGTGCATCGACAAATATGGAGATACGTTAATACGTTATGAAAAGGGATCGTGTCAAGGAGACGCGGGGAAGTAGGAATCTGATCGTCTGACATGTGCTCCTGATATTGAGCACTTGTGTGAAACGAGTGACGTCAGCATCGGATGTGCTGCGCGGAAGCGTACACACATACACATCCACGTAGAGACATACGCACACATTCATTCATCATTTTGAACGGGTGAGCGAGTCAAACTTACGACTTTGAAATGAGAGTGTGTGTCATTATATATAGGTTGGCAACAATCTTACAAAACCAGCCTTAATTGGTTAAATGACGCAGAAAAGGCTTCTCAATAGTCCATAAACGATCTATGTACATATATGACTTTGGTAATAAGATGACCATTTGACTATATGACATTTATTCAGCTAGTGAACCCGGCATGCGTTGCAATGCCACAATAACGCGTACAATTCCCGTTCCCGTTCTCGTTCCCGTTCCACAGACATTCAATTTTATATATAGCTATAGATATATTTGTTGACTTGGGCCATCCGCTATGTGTTTGTTGTACAGCCCTGAATGGTCAGTACATTCGAGTGCGAGGTAGGCGTGGCGCGATTATTTTCACACTCGCGGCGTGATGCGTTGAAGGCGGGATAGCTTTACTTTCGCGTCAGCAAAATCGTAATTACGAATATTATTAGGAGTTTTTTCCCGTTTTTTTTCACAGTAATCTTCCCGGACATGCATACAACAAATCCTCAAAGTTCCATCGTAATCGGCTCAGTGGTATAGGAGCCTATTCAAGACACACAGAAATTTATTTTTATATATGTATATAGATTCATAATTTATTTTGATTCGTGTATCAATTATTTTCCAAAACTAACAGTTGAAATCAACGGGCACGACACTAGTTTAATATAATGAGCATATTATACATATGTACATACATACATATATACAGGTGGAGCTTTTCAAGTTCGCGGCAGATAAACGAGTAAGCTTTCAGTTATAAGTCCGAAAGCTTCAATATTTCTCAAGGATGTTCCGCATAGAGGTGCAGTTGAGCGGTAGGATTGGAGAAAGGATGAGGACTTCTCCTTCTCGCCGTGAATAAATCCCCCTCCATGTAGATTGATAAGTCCTCTCGCCCAGCCAACTTCCTTACTCCTCTTTGCATCCGTGCACAAAATAAGACGAGCCACTCTCTAGCGAGTATTAGTGTCCTCGGAATTCTGCCGCGTGAAACTTATATCCTCCTTGGAAATAATCCTCGCTACAAACACCAAAGGCAAGCGAATAAAATTTATTTGAATCTATGTATTCTCTTGAGATTTATTTCTCATTATATGCTCGGCGGCTCGTTTTTTCTTCCGTGTCGTCATCCATTCTAGGCGGACGTGTGCGGTATAAATTATGTGTTTGACACTTTTTCATACCACGTAAAATAAAACTTGGTCATTTTATTTGTATTAAAAAAGTTTTTTATGTGAAAGACGAAGCGGACTTTTTGGCACGGATATAAGGCGAGAGCCATTGTTGCCAGGTGAGATAATACGAAAAAATTCTGAAAGGGATGGGATAACTCGAATAAATGTGATCAAAAATAATACGTTCACCAGTAAATAGTACAATACAAATCTAAATCATTAGACTAAAGGAATTAATATCAAGGAAATACATATAAATTGAAGTTATTTTTAAATAATAAATAAATAACAGACGGTTTAAAAATAAAGCGAAATTGAAGCTTTTGGTCTTCATAGACGAATTTGACTCCAATTATACTATCTAATCATAAATAAGAATATTTCAATCACAACGAAAACCGAGTTTAGTTAGATTTTGCACTTTTTTAGACATTTTATTGGAGTGTATGTATGTATGTTTACTATTTATAGCTTTTGTAGAAATTCTGTTTGCCGGTCAGACAATGGTGGTCAAGGACTTTGGTTTGCGGTCCCTGATCAGATATATAACGATTTAATGATGTTAAATTAGATTTAATGAGTCAATGAGTCAATCTAACTATTTTGCATTCCACGTCCATATGAGCCGATATTCCAATTTTCAGTTCCAAAAACAATACTTCTATTTGACTTAATTCACAAATTCTTATCAAATCTTTCAATTCGATTTGTCCAGAATTTCGAAAAAGCAGAACCAACGTATAACAGGTTTTGCGAAATATTTCTTGAAATGAAGAAAAGTGGAATTATTCCACTTTCAAATATTACGGCTCATATACTAAATTATTTACTTATTTAATATTATTATTATTGGGATTATTCGAGCTGAAAGCTGTGTTTAATTTGTTATTTAAATATATTATCAGATTTTAAGGATAACGAGTGTTGGAAAATTGACAACATGACCCATGTATGTAAAATCATAAAGCAATGTTTTTAAAAAAATGGACGCAATCTTTTTATTTATATATGTATGTACATATGTATGAATGTATGTATATGTTTATGTGCAAGTGTATCGACAAATATGGGAATTTCAAAAAAAAATTTAGAATACCTGGAGTATACGTTATGCATAGGGATAGCGTGACGACCAATCATGTCGAGGAGAAACGGGAAAGCAGCGTAGCGGGGAAGTGGGGGAGGGTGGAGCGTCTGAAATGTGCTCCTGATATTGAGCGAATTGGAACGGGTGGTGTAGGCATAAGATGCGCTGCGCGGGAGCGTAACAGTCACATTCATTCATAATTTCAACGCGGGTGAACGGGGAGCGTTTTAATACGCGCGCGCCCATAAATGACCTTACACTATATTTATATATACATATATTTTTTATTTTTATTACATTTTATACCAGGAAGGTTTTACAGGTAAACCCCAATGCACCTTCCTGGCCAATTACAAATAATGCAGCATTTTAATTACACAAGTCGCTTAAATACGAGACACTGAAAAACTCCCAAATTAACGAGACACCTATGAATTCTACATAAATTTTATTGTACATTAATCATTCATACTAAAATAGTAGTTTTAGCCAATTTTAATCGAAAACCGTTTCAACAATGAAATCAGAGAAATTGGCAAACTCTGATAGGAAACGATCGACCTGGAGTCACAAATATCCAGGTCTGATCAGCACCACTACATATATCCTCAGAAAAATTATTTTCAATCGAGGTCAGCTCATGGGATCGAACCCGGCGCCTCTCGGTGTTAGGCAGAAACCTAACGACCGAGCTATGCTGCTGGCTAAACACTACTTGGTTAACTGACTTATAATTTTATTTTTTTTTTCAAAATTAATTTATCTTTTAATTTTGGTTAATTAACTTTTTTAAAACTACTTGGTTAACTAACCAAGATTTCTTTATTATTATTATTAAAACGTTACATTTATCCTATGGCATATTCGAAAAACTGCAGATTTAATTATGGTACGATAAATTTAAATGAAATACGTCGAACTGTTTCACATCAACTTTGTTTCAATATTTAACTTTGCTTCACCATTTAACTTTTTTCTGCTGCTGATATGCCGACTGCTACTCTCGGAGTCTCGATGGTATCGACTGTCACTTGTGGAGTCGATAGTAATGACTGACTAATGCGTTCCAAGCGCGATGGAATACATTTGTCAGTCATTACATGCTGGCTAAATATATATATATATATATATATATATATATATATATATATATATATATATATATATATATATATATATATATATATATATATATATATATATATATATATAATGGATCGGTGATTACTAGTCAAATGTGAACCGGTCACAGGACAACCGGTCGCTATAGATCGGTCACACGTGATCACCCGTCACACTAAAACTGGTCACACCCTAAAACTGGTCACGAGAAAATCGATCAACCAGTTTTTAGGGTGTGACCAGTTTTCTCGTGAACAGTTTTAGGGTGTGACCAGTTTTCTCGTGACCAGTTTTAGTGTGACGGATGATCACGTGTGACCGATCTAGAGCGACCGGTTGTCCTGTGACTGGTTCACATATGACTAGTAGTCCGTTTACCATATATAATATATAACTTTATTTTAATTCGTGTATCAGTTCCTTTTCGAAGCCACCCGCTGAAATCATCAGGCACAACACTATATAATATAAAAATGCGAAAACCTGATCACTGAGAGTTTGTAATTTATTTTCCATGCTGAAATTTGTTTTTAGTACATATGTATATGCATATATGTAAAGTCACATTAATCAAAC
Organism: Arctopsyche grandis; assembly: GCF_051622035.1. Lineage (NCBI taxonomy): Eukaryota > Metazoa > Arthropoda > Insecta > Trichoptera > Hydropsychidae > Arctopsyche > Arctopsyche grandis. Next base: position 9,907,558 of record NC_135361.1, on the reverse strand, counting down.
AAAATTTTCAGTTATAGTTCCCTTTGTAGAAACGAAATTATATTTGCAATACGCCAGGACATTTAATCATGGAAAGGAAATACGAAGATATTTGACGACGTACGTAAGAGTGGGTGAGCTGATTTTTGAAAGCACGCCTCGGCGATTCTGTGCGCTCGTAACATCACTGAAAGAGGGCACGTGAGGTTTGGCCCTTCGCAGCTAATTTTCCCTGCTCTTCTCGCTCCCCTGACTGCAGAAAACAGTCTGGGAGGGATTTTCGGTAGAAAAAGGGGTGGTTTGAGGGGGTAGGGACCGTGTTTTCGGGAAAAAGCTGACCAGACGGTCCCCGGGGAGCCACTCGTCTCCCGGTCGGGATGACACGGCGCTCTCACATTGTTCGCGTTATTGCCCGACCCGTATAGCGCGATCAACGAAAAAAATGGAAAACACTCCAAAATGTCCACGTCCTAGCTCCTCGATTTTCAGCGTGTTGGAATGAATTTACTCTCTATGGTACGGAAAAAAATTCTCTCTCTCGGAAAAGCTAATTGGGGTGTCGCGTATTGCGAAAGAAAAACAAACTATTCCCCGTACTGGCATACTTTCTAACATTTTTACATATATAATATAAAAATATAGTGCAGATATACATATGTATGTATATAGTGTGTTGTAATTTGACACTAATTTCAATATGTACATATATACATAAATTACTACCATAAGTTTTTTATTAATCGAAAGCATTTAAAATCGTTTTATATGTACATATGCACTATATGATATCTCAAGTATATGTTATATATGTACATAGTTAATCCAATGTAGTCCCAGTAATTTGTTTATTAAAATTATAAATTTACAAGTATAGTCTGCGGATCGATAATGTACATATGTACCAATATTTGTGAAATCCCACAACAGGATTCTTAGAAAATTAATATTCAATACGTATGATATTTTGTTATCGAGTCAAAAATTATATCAAACATTTTCATATAAAATCTTAATTTTCCAAGACAAGTTTTAGGATCTCATATATGTATGTATACCCTTTCATGCGACCTTTGAACTGACCGCTGTCACATTAAAATTTAATTGTTAAATTACCCTTGATAACGTTATAACTTTTATGTGCGGTTGTAAAACCGAATTAACCCTTTCGGCACGTATGAAATGATAAAAACTCGTCCGCAAGTGTCTTCGTAATGAAATCATAAGAAAATTTACAATATCTAATTCAAATATTTGAAAATTAAATAAATTAACCCAGACATACAAACTTAATATGCTATTTTATATATTTTGTTTACAATAATTGAAAGTATTAGGGCGTATTATTATAATTAATTTTCCGCTTTCGCTACGATAAACGAGTGATGTTTTCCATTTAACGAATTAAATATCTAATGATGTTAAATTCTCATAGCTCCTTACAAAATACGAGATCCTCTTCAACTGATTAATTTAATTTACTTTGATCGGGAAAAAATATTTCTTTTCACAGAGTCTTTCGCGTTTTCCATTCGACCATATCGTTGGAAGGAAATTATATATACATACATATGTACATATAATAGAAGATGAGCTTCCAATGAACATAATGAAATCATAGTTATACGAACGGATGAGCTAATAAAAATCCTCGCAGTACTCAAAATGTTCTCAAAATCTCTCGAACGGATATATAATAATATAAAATTTTTATATACTGTTTCGGAAAAGAATGGCGTCATAGCAAATATAATACTTACGTCGATAATACTCGATAATACAATTTTAAATGTGTTTCGATTCAATTTGGACCGATTACTTTTTATCATATAGAACGAAAATATACAGTAAAATATAAGTTGTTATGAAAATCAATATGGCAATTATAAAAATAAAATTTTACACTAGTAAAGAAACTATTGATTGCTCGTTTTATATACATACATACGTATGTATGAATGTAATTTACATATGATATAATAACTTACGTACAAACAAAAGTATAAGTAAATATATACATATTATGAAGCATGTGTTTTACAATTCTTTTCAAATTAAAATTATAACAAATAAAATCCTTAAGCTCTCAATTTATTGCTTTTTAGTCATGTGTATTATAGTATTTTTAGTAAATATTACACGTATGTACTGTATATCTATTAGTATCTACTGATTTGAAAATTTTATTAAAAATTTCAGTATGCGAATTCTTTGATTTCGGTGATGGTTAGGTTAGGTTGGGTTAGGTTTGGTGAGGCTTCCGAGTTTTGTGTAAATCTTACAAACAGGAATTCTTTGATTCCGGTGTTGGTTAGGTTTTTTTTTTTTTTTTTTTTTTTCCGGCGGGGGGAAATCTTCTAGAAGACACCACCGACGTGTTTAATTCCGGTGGTAGTGTGGGATTTTTACCCACTAAAACCCCGTATTAGAGTTGCGGCGGTATTAACTTCCTTCGTCTGGTGAAGAACACGGCCTCAGTCTTTTGAACTGCTAATTCCAATCCAGCGTCCGACAGCCATCTCCTTATCTTTCCGATCGAGTCTTCACAAATAGCTCACAATAGTTCTACAGATTTCGCCGCAACTAGCAATGCTACATCATCGGCGAAGGCGATTATCTTCGCCTCTGGGCGAAATGGAACACGTATAAGACCATCATACATGACATTCCACAGTGCAGGTCCAAGTACCGAGCCCTGTGGAACGCCTGCCGTGATCGTTCGCTGTCGTTAAATGCCATTACAGTTGTATTCCAGCTGTCTGTCCGAAAGATAACTTTTGATTATCCGCTCCAAGTATGCTGGTGTATCAATTCTTTGGAGCGCTTCAAGGATCAGGTTCCATTTTGCTGAGTTGAATGCATTCTTAATATCAAGTGCAATCATCACGACATGCCCGCTTGCTTTGACACTTCCCTCCCGTGCTTTCTTAACAGTGTCAATGACCTGTTGTATTGCCTCAATTGTCGAGCGCCCCGGGCGGAAGCCAAACTGGTGTGGCGAAAGTCCCTTCGTAGGATCCTCAAGGTACTTCTGTAGCCGCTGGAGAATCAGTCTCTCCAAAAGCTTGCCGAGTCCGTCCAGCATGCAAAGCGGCCTGTATGCAGATGGGCTATTCTGGACCTTGTTTCCCTTCGGAATAAGTACCAATCTTTGTCTCTTACAAGAAGAAGGAAACGTCCCTTCGTCAGACAAGAGTTGTAGACTGCAAGTAGTAGTGCAGGATCTGAGTCAGCGACCCGTCTGATGATTGCGTTTGGGACACAGTCCGGTCCTGGGGCTTTGTTCGTCTGTAGTCGTCTGGCAGCCATGTTTAGTTCCTCGTCAGTAAAGATGGGTATTTGTTCGGTTACATCATTGTCCATATTTCTCCTGACGATGACGTCAGAATTTTCCCGGGTCGAGAAGAGTCCATCAACTATCATCTCCAGATTTGATTGGTTGTTGAGGTAAGGATCATCTATCGATCGCCGAAATTTCCTCCTCACAATCTTATAAGGTGTACCCCATGGATCGGCGTTGACAGAGTTACACATCTCTTCCCAGCTCTGCGATTTGCTTCTCTTGATTGCGTTGCGCAAAGCCTTTCTAGCCTCTTTATACGCTTGACGTCGCTCGTCGCAGTCGGGATGTCGTTGCATCCTGCGATGACAAGCTGTGCAGTTTCGTCGGAGTTCTGCTATCCCCTCATTCCACCAGTACACTGGGGGTCGACGCACGCCGCTGCCAAGCTTGGGCATTGAGGCGTTGCAAGCAAAGCGGAAAAGGTCGTTGAGCGATTGAGTAACTTCTTCAGCCCCTCTCTCAGATACACCATTGAAAACAGTCTCTCTCTTGAGCGCTATGGCCCCTTCGAGTGCTGGTGCGTCCAATTTCCTGACTGCCCACCCTTCGAGTGCTTTATTTTTTGTCTTCGTTTGGCAATTTTTTATTGTAAATTTGATGTATAGATGATCGCTGTAAGAATGGGTGTCAAGAACTTCCCAATGTCCAACTCTTCCCAGTAGCGATTCGTGTACGAATGTAACATCTATAACCGAAGGACTGTTCCCGCGCACGAAGGTGTTAGATACGGTGTTTATAGCGTGAAGTTGCAGCTGTGAAGCCATCTCTGAAAGCAATATACCTCTTCTATCCGTGTGTGGAGACTCCCATTCAGGAGCTTTTGCATTAAAGTCACCAGCGACAATCGTAGATAGAGGAGAAGCGCTGATGCTATCTCCCAGTCGGGTGAGACCTTCTACGAAGTCGGTGTATATTGAATTCGGTGAAAAATAGCAAGAATATATCCTCACCTTGTCCATCTCAACCCAAGTCCAGCCGCTTTTGCTACCACTATCTACATCAGTAACATGCAGCAGAGGGGAGAAGGCACATATGGCCGCTCTAGAATCTGCATCAGAAAACCAGCGAGGTGGGGTATTCCCGCGATACTGCTCAGAAATAAGTGAAAGTCAGCCCCATTTTCTTCAGCGACCTTATGGATAAGGTCCTGTGCAACCCTACAACCGTGGAGATTTATTTGTAGGAATGTTAGGGCCATTTAGGTTTATTTGCATTTTTTCTTGCTTCTTGTCTGTATATGGGACATTCCTTTGTGCCATTGCGGTGTTCAGTGTCGGCTCCTTCTTTGTTTTTGCAAGTCAGACAACATAGTTTGTTCTGGCAGGTAGCTATCTTATGGTTCTCTTCCCCGCATCTGAAGCATGTCTCTCGTTGTGGATTGCTGCAAGTCGTCGATCTGTGGCCGAGGCCCTGATACCGATAACAGCTCATGACGCTGATTGTTCGGCGCACCCTAAACCTCAGGAATCCTATTTTTACTTTCCCTGCCAGTAGTAGTTGGACTCCAATTTTGGCAGGAAGGCTAACTATTGCTATTTGGGTGCCTCTCGTACCAGATTTGAAGTATCTAACTGTGATAACCTCTTTTTTCAAAGCGCTGTTGTTCTCGCATAATGCAGTAACAATGTCACTTTCTTCTTCGCCTTCCGGGATGTCGAGGATTGTTATTGTCTCGAATGGTACAAGTCCTCTCGCGGCGTTTGGCTTTCCCAGTGCTCCATCTATTACCCCTGCCAGGTCCGCTGGATCCTTTGAACCTCTTGCCAGCTCTATAATGGCGTCGCCTTTGCGCGTCTTGCGGATAGCTGTTAATTCGTATCCAATCTCGTCCGGTTTTACCTCTCGGAGCATTTTCACCATCTCTGCGTATGAAAGGTTAGATTGAGTTAGGTTTGGTGAGGTTTGCAGGTTTTGTGTATATATTTGCAATGTCGAATTTGGTGTAAATCTTACAAACAGGAATACTTTGATTCCGGTGTTGGTTAGGTTAGGTTGGGTTAGGTTTGGTGAGGTTAGCGAGTTTTGTGAATTACTAACAATCTCGAATTCTTTGATTTCGGTGATGGTTAGGTTAGGTTGGGTTAGGTTTGGTGAGATAAGGGAGTTTTTTGTATATTTTTGCAATGTCGAATTCTTTGATTTCGGTGATGGTTAGGTTAGGTTGGGTTAGGTTTGGTGAGATTAGCGAGTTTTTTGTATATTTTTGCAATGTCGAATTCTTTGATTTCGGGGATGGTTAGGTTTGGTTGGGTAAGGTTTGGTGAGGCTTGCGAGTTTTGTGTAAATCTAAGAAAACAGGAATTCTTTGAATCCGGTGTTGGTTAGGCTAGGTTGGGTTAGGTTTGGTGAGGTTTGCGAGTTTTTTGTATATTTTTGCAATGTCGAATTCTTTGATTTCGGCGATAGTTAGGTTAGGTTGGGTTAGGTTTGGTGAGGCTTGCGAGTTTTGTGTATATATTTGCTATGTCGAATTCTTTGATTTCGGTGATGTTAAGGTAAGGTTGGGTTAGGTTTGGTGAGGTTTGCAGGTTTTGTGTATATATTTGCAATGTCGAATTCTTTGATTTCGGTGATAGTTAGGTTAGGTTGGGTTAGGTTTGGTGAGATAAGCGAGTTTTTTGTATATTTTTGCAATGTCGTATTCTTTGATTTCGGTGATGGTTAGGTTAAGTTGGGTTAGGTTTGGTGCGGTTAGCACGATTTGTGAATAACTTACAATCTCGAATTCTTTGATTTCGGTGATGGTTAGGTTAGGTTGGGTTAGGTTTAGTGAGGGTAGCGAGTCCTTTGTATATTTTTGCAATGTCGAATTCTTTGATTTCGGTGATGGTTAGGTAAAGTTGGGTTAGGTTTGGTGAGGTTAGCGAGTTTTGTGAATTACTAACAATCTCGAATTCTTTGATTTCGGTGATGGTTAGGTTAGGTTGGGTTAGGTTTGGTGAGATAAGGGAGTTTTTTGTATATTTTTGCAATGTCGAATTCTTTGATTTCGGTGATGGTTAGGTTAGGTTGGGTTAGGTTTGGTGAGATTAGCGAGTTTTTTGTATATTTTTGCAATGTCGAATTCTTTGATTTCGGGGATGGTTAGGTTTGGTTGGGTAAGGTTTGGTGAGGCTTGCGAGTTTTGTGTAAATCTAAGAAAACAGGAATTCTTTGAATCCGGTGTTGGTTAGGCTAGGTTGGGTTAGGTTTGGTGAGGTTTGCGAGTTTTTTGTATATTTTTGCAATGTCGTATTCTTTGATTTCGGTGATGGTTAGGTTAAGTTGGGTTAGGTTTGGTGCGGTTAGCACGATTTGTGAATAACTTACAATCTCGAATTCTTTGATTTCGGTGATGGTTAGGTTAGGTTGGGTTAGGTTTAGTGAGGGTAGCGAGTCCTTTGTATATTTTTGCAATGTCGAATTCTTTGATTTCGGTGATGGTTAGGTAAAGTTGGGTTAGGTTTGGTGAGGCTTGCGAGATTTGTGTAAATCTTACGAACAGGAATTCTTTGATTCCGGTGTTGGTAAGGTTAGATTGGGTTAGGTTTGGTGAGGTTTGCAGGTTTTGTGAATATATTTGCAATGTCGAATTCTTTGATTTCGGTGATAGTTAGGTTAGGTTGGATTAGGTTTGGTAAGGTAACCACCTTTTGTGTACATTTTTGCAATGTCGAATTCTTTGATTTCGGTGATGGTTAGGTTAGGTTGGGTTAGGTTTGGTGAGGCTTGCGAGTTTTGTGTAAATCTTACAAACAGTAATTCTTTGATTCCGGTGTTGGTTAGGTTAGGTTGGGTTAGGTTTGGTGCGGTCTGCAGGTTTTGTGTATATATTTGCAACGTCGAATTCTTTGATTTCGGTGATGGAAAGGTTAGGTTGGATTAGGTTTGGTGAGGTTAGCGAGTTTTTTGTATATTTTTGCAATGTCGAATTCTTTGATTTCGGTGATAGTTAGGTTAGGTTGAGCTTGGTTTGGTGAGGTAACCACCTTTTGTGTATATTTTTGCAATGTCAAATTCTTTGATTTCGGTGATGGTTATGTGAGGTTGGGTAAGGTTTTGTACGGTTAGCACGATTTGTGAATAACTAACAATCTCGAACTCTTTGATTTCGGTGATGGTTAGGTTAGGTTGGATTAAGTTTGGTGAGGGTTGCGAGATCTTTGTATATTTTTGCAATGTCGAATTCTTTGATTTCGGTGATGAATAGGTTAGGTTGGGTTAGGTTTGGTGAGATTGGCGAGTTTTTTGTATATTTTTGCAATGTCGAATTCTTTGATTTCGCTGATGGTTAGGTTAGGTTGGGTTAGATTTGGTACGGTTAGCACGATTTGTGAATAACTAACAATCTCGAACTCTTTGATTTCGGTGATGGTTAGGTTAGGTTGGGTTAGGTTTAGTGAGGGTAGCGAGTTCTTTGTATATTTTTGCAATGTCGAATTCTTTGATTTCGGTGATAGTTAGGTAAGGTTGGGTTAAGTTTGTTGAATTAACCACCTTTTGTGTATATTTTTGCAATGTCGAATTCTTTGATTTCGGTGATGGTAAGGTTAGGTTGGGTTATGTTTGGTGAGATTAGCGAGTTTTTTGTTTATTTTTGCAATGTCGAATTCTTTGATTTCGGTGATGGTTATGTAAGGTTGGGTTAGGTTTGGTGAGGTTTGCAGGTTTTGTGTATATATTTGCAACGTCGAATTCTTTGATTCCGGTGTTGGTAAGGTTAGGTTGGGTTAGGTTTGGTGAGATTAGCGAGTTTTTTGTATATTTTTGCAATGTCGAATTCTTTGATTTCGGTGATGGTTATGTAAGGTTGGGTTAGGTTTGGTGAGGTTTGCAGGTTTTGTGTATATATTTGCAACGTCGAATTCTTTGATTCCGGTGTTGGTAAGGTTAGGTTGGGTTAGGTTTGGTGAGATAAGCGAGTTCTTTGTATATTTTAGCAATGTCGAATTCTTTGATTTCGGTGATGGTTAAGTTAGGTTGGGTTAGGTTTGGTGAGGCTTGCGAGTATTGTGTAAGTCTTACAAACAGTAATTCTTTGATTCCGGTGTTGGTTAGGTTAGGTTGGGTTAGTTTTGGTGAGGTAAACGAGTTTTTTGTATATTTTTGCAATGTCGAATTCTTTGATTTCGGTGATGGTGAGGTTAGGTTGGGTTAGGTTTGGTGAGATTAGCGAATTTTTTGTATATTTTTGCAATGTCGAATTCTATGAATTCGGTGATTGTTAGGTTAGGTTGGGTTAGGTTTGGTGCGGTTAGCACGATTTGTGAATAACCTACAATCTCGAATTCTTTGATTTCGGTGATGGTAAGGTTAGGTTGGGTTAGGTTTGGTGAGATTAACGAGTTTTTTGTATATTTTTGCAATGTCGAATTCTTTGATTTCGGTGATGGTTATGTAAGGTTGGGATAGGTTTGGTGAGGTTTGCAGGTTTTGTGTATATATTTGCAATGTCGACTTCTTTAATATCGGTGATGGTTCGGTTAGGTTGGGTTAGGTTTGTTGAGGGGAGAGATTTCTTTGTATATTTTTGCAATGTCGAATTCTTTGATTTCGGTGATGGTTACGTTAGGTTGGGTTAGGTTTGGTGAGGTTAGCGAGTTTTTTGTATATTTTTGCAATGTCGAATTCTTTGATTTCGGTGATATATAGGTTAGGTTGGGTTAGGTTTGGTGAGATTAACGAGTTTTTTGTATATTTTAGCAATGTCGAATTCTTTGATTTCGGTGATGGTTAAGTTAGGTTGGGTTAGGTTTGGTGAGGCTTGCGAGTATTGTGTAAGTCTTACAAACAGTAATTCTTTGATTCCGGTGTTGGTTAGGTTAGGTTGGGTTAGGTTTGGTACGGTTAGCACGATTTGTGAATAACTAACAATCTCGAACTCTTTGATTTCGGTGATGGTTAGGTAAGTTGGGTTAGGTTTAGTGAGGGTAGCGAGTTCTTTGTATATTTTTGCAATGTCGAATTCTTTGATTTCGGTGATAGTTAGGTTAGGTTGGGTTAGGTTTGTTGAATTAACCACCTTTTGTGTATATTTTTGCAATGTCGAATTCTTTGATTTCGGTGATGGTAAGGTTAGGTTGGGTTATGTTTGGTGAGAATAGCGAGTTTTTTGTAGATTTTTTCAATGTCGAATACTATGATTTCGGTGATGGTTAGGTTAGGTTGGGTTAGGTTTGGTGAGATTAACGAGTTTTTTGTATATTTTTGCAATGTCGAATTCTTTGATTTCGGTGATGGTTATGTAAGGTTGGGTTAGGTTTGGTGAGGTTTGCAGGTTTTGTGTATATATTTGCAATGTCGACTTCTTTAATATCGGTGATGGTTCGGTTAGGTTGGGTTAGGTTTGTTGAGGGGAGAGATTTCTTTGTATATTTTTGCAATGTCGAATTCTTTGATATCGGTGATATATAGGTTAGGTTGGGTTAGGTTTGGTGAGATTAACGAGTTTTTTGTATATTTTTGCAATGTCGAATTCTTAGATTTCGGTGATGGTTATGTTAGGTTTGGTGAGGCTTGCGAGTATTGTGTTAATCTTACAAACAGTAATTCTTTGATATCGGTGATGGTTCGGTTAGGTTGGGTTAGGTTTGGTTAGGCTTGCGAGTTTTTTTGTTATTTTTTGCAATGTCGAATTGTTTGATTTCAGTGATATATAGGTTAGGTTGGGTTAGGTTTGGTGAGATTAACGAGTTTTTTGTATATTTTGGCAATGTCGAATTCTTTGATTTCGGTGATGTTTAGGTTAGCTTGGGTAAGGTTTGGTGAGATTAGCGAATTTTTCATATATTTTTGCAATGTCGAATTCTTTGATTTCGGTGATGGTTAGGTTAGGTTGGGTTAGGTTTGGTGAGGCTTGCGAGTATTGTGTAAATCTTACAAACAGTAATTCTTTGATTCCGGTGTTGGTTAGGTTAGGTTGGGTTAGGTTTGGTGAGATTAGCGAATTTTTTGTATATTTTTGCAATGTCGAATTCTATGAATTCGGTGATTGTTAGGTAAGGTTGGGTTAGGTTTGGTGCGGTTAGCACGATTTGTGAATAACCTACAATCTCGAATTCTTTGATATCGGTGATGGTAGGGTTAGGTTGGGTTAGGTTTGGTGAGATTAACGAGTTTTTTGTATATTTTTGAAATGTCGAATTCTTTGATTTCGGTGATGGTTAGGTTAGGTTGGGTTAGGTTTGGTGAGGTTTGTAGGTTTTGTGTATATATTTGCAATGTCGACTTCTTTGATATCGGTGATGGTTAGGTTAGGTAAGGTTAGGTTTGGTGAGGGTAGCGAGTTTTTTGTATATTTTCGCAATGTCGATTTCTTTGATTTCGGTGATGGTTAGGTTAGGTTTGGTTAGGTTTGGTGAGAATAGCGAGTTTTTTGTAGATTTTTTCAATGTCGAATACTATGATTTCGGTGATGGTTAGGTTAGGTTGGGTTAGGTTTGGTGAGATAAGCGAGTTTTTTGTATATTTTTGCAATGTCGAATTTTTCGATTTCGGTGATAGTTAGGTTAGGTTGGGTTAGGTTTGGTGAGATTAACGAGTTTTTTGTATATTTTTGCAATGTCGAATTCTTTGATTTCGGTGATGTTTAGGTTAGCTTGGGTAAGGTTTGGTGAGATTAGCGAATTTTTCATATATTTTTGCAATGTCGAATTCTTTGATTTCGGTGATGGTTAGGTTAGGTTGGGTTAGGTTTGGTGAGAATAGCGAGTTTTTTGTAGATTTTTTCAATGTCGAATACTATGATTTCGGTGATGGTTAGGTTAGGTTGGGTTAGGTTTGGTGAGATTAACGAGTTTTTTGTATATTTTTGCAATGTCGAATTCTTTGATTTCGGTGATGGTTATGTAAGGTTGGGTTAGGTTTGGTGAGGTTTGCAGGTTTTGTGTATATATTTGCAATGTCGACTTCTTTAATATCGGTGATGGTTCGGTTAGGTTGGGTTAGGTTTGTTGAGGGGAGAGATTTCTTTGTATATTTTTGCAATGTCGAATTCTTTGATATCGGTGATATATAGGTTAGGTTGGGTTAGGTTTGGTGAGATTAACGAGTTTTTTGTATATTTTTGCAATGTCGAATTCTTAGATTTCGGTGATGGTTATGTTAGGTTTGGTGAGGCTTGCGAGTATTGTGTTAATCTTACAAACAGTAATTCTTTGATATCGGTGATGGTTCGGTTAGGTTGGGTTAGGTTTGGTGAGGCTTGCGAGTTTTTTTGTTATTTTTTGCAATGTCGAATTCTTTGATTTCGGTGATGGTAAGGTTAGGTTGGGTTATGTTTGGTGAGATTAGCGAGTTTTTTGTATATTTTTGCAATGTCGAATTCTTTGATTTCGGTGATGGTTAGGTTAGGTTGGGTTATGTTTGGTGAGGTAAGCGAGTTTTTTCTATATTTTTGCAATGTCGAATTCTTTGATTTTGGTGATGGTTAGGTTAGGTTGGGTTAGGTTTGGTGAGATTAGCGAATTTTTTGTATATTTTTGCAATGTCGAATTCTATGATTTCGGTGATTGTTAGGTTAGGTTGGGTTAGGTTTGGTGCGGTTAGCACGATTTGTGATTAACCTACAATCTCGAATTCTCTGATTTAGGAGATGGTAAGGTTAGGTTGGGTTAGGTTTGGTGAGATTAACGAGTTTTTTGTATATTTTTGCAATGTCGAATTCTTTGATTTCGGTGATGGTTATGTAAGGTTGGGTTAGGTTTGGTGAGGTTTGCAGGTTTTGTGTATATATTTGCAATGTCGACTTCTTTAATATCGGTGATGGTTCGGTTAGGTTGGGTTAGGTTTAGTGAGGGTAGCGAGTTCTTTGTATATTTTTGCAATGTCGAATTCTTTGTTTTCGGTGATAGTTAGGTTCGGTTGGGTTAGGTTTGGTTAATTAACCACCTTTTGTGTATATTTTTGCAATGTCGAATTCTTTGATTTCGGTGATGGTTAGGTTAGGTTGGGTTATGTTTGGTGAGATTAGCGAGTTTTTTGTATATTTTTGCAATGTCGATTCCTTTGATTTCGGAGATGGTAATGTTAGGTTGGGTAAGGCTTGGTGAGGTTTGCAGGTTTTGTGTATATATTTGCAATGTCGAATTTTTTGATATCGGTGATGGTTAGGTTAGGTTGGGTTAGGTTTGGTGAGGGTAGCGAGTTCTTTGTATATTTTTGCAATGTCGAATTCTTTGATTTCGGTGATGGTTAGGTTAGGTTGGGTTAGGTTTGGTGAGGCTTGCGAGTTTTTTTGTTATTTTTTGCAATGTCGAATTCTTTGATTTCGGTGATGGTTAGGTTAGGTTGGGATAGGTTTGGTGAGGCTTGCGAATTTTGTGTAAATCTTACAAACAGTAATTCTTTGATTCCGGTGTTGGTAAGGTTAGGTTGGGTTAGGTTTGGTGAGGTTAGCGAGTTTTTTGTATATTTTTGCAATGTCGAATTCTTTGATTTCGGTGATATATAGGTTAGGTTGGGTAAGGTTTGGTGAGATTAACGAGTTTTTTTGTTATTTTTTGCAATGTCGAATTCTTTGATTTCGGTGATGGTTAGGTTAGGTTGGGATAGGTTTGGTGAGGCTTGCGAGTTTTGTGTAAATCTTACAAACAGTAATTCTTTGATTCCGGTGTTGGTAAGGTTAGGTTGGGTTAGGTTTAGTGAGGGTAGCGAGTTCTTTGTATATTTTGCAATGTCGAATTCTTTGATTTCGGTGATGGTTAGGTTAGTTTGGGTTAGGTTTGGTGAGATTAGCGAATTTTTTGTATATTTTTGCAATGTCGAATTCTATGAATTCGGTGATTGTTAGGTTAGGTTGGGTTAGGTTTGGTGCGGTGAGCACGAATTGTGAATAACCTACAATCTCGAATTCTTTGATTTCGGTGATGGTAAGGTTAGGTTAAGTTAGGTTTGGTGAGATTAACGAGTTTTTTGTATATTTTTGCAATGTCGAATTCTTTGATTTCCGTGATATATAGGTTAGGTTGGGTTAGGTTTGGTGAGATTAACGAGTTTTTTGTATATTTTTGCAATGTCGAATTCTTAGATTTCGGTGATGGTTATGTTAGGTTTGGTGAGGCTTGCGAGTATTGTGTAAATCTTACAAACAGTAATTCTTTGATATCGGTGATGGTTCGGTTAGGTTGGGTTAGGTTTGGTGAGGCTTGCGAGTTTTTTTGTTATTTTTTGCAATGTCGAATTCTTTGATTTCGGTGATGGTTAGGTTAGGTTGGGTTAGGTTTGGTGAGGCTTGCGAGTATTGTGTAAATCTTACAAACAGTAATTCTTTGATTCCGGTGTTGGTTAGGTTAGGTTGGGTTAGGTTTGGTGAGGTTAGCGAGTTTTTTGTATATTTTTGCAATGTCGAATTCTATGAATTCGGTGATTGTTAGGTTAGGTTGGGTTAGGTTTGGTGCGGTTAGCACGATTTGTGAATAACCTACAATATCGAATTCTTTGATTTCGGTGATGGTAGGGTTAGGTTGGGTTAGGTTTGGTGAGATAAGGGAGTTTTTTGTATATTTTTGAAATGTCGAATTCTTTGATTTCGGTGATGGTTAGGTTAGGTTGGGTTATGTTTGGTGAGATAAGCGAGTTTTTTGTATATTTTTGCAATGTCGAATTCTTTGATTTCGGTGATGGTTATGTTAGGTTGGGTTAGGTTTGGTGAGGTTTGTAGGTTTTGTGTATATATTTGCAATGTCGACTTCTTTGATATCGGTGATGGTTAGGTTAGGTTGGGTTTGGTTTGGTGAGGGAAGCGAGTTTTTTGTGTATTTTCGCAATGTCAAATTCTTTGATTTCGGTGATGGTTAGGTTAGGTTGGGTTAGGTTTGGTGAGGTTTGCAGGTTTTGTGTATATATTTGCAATGTCGACTTCTTTAATATCGGTGATGGTTCGGTTAGGTTGGGTTAGGTTTGTCGAGGGGAGAGATTTCTTTGTATATTTTTGCAATGTCGAATTCTTTGATATCGGTGATGGTTAGGTTAGGTTGGGTTAGGTTTGGTTAGATTAGCGGGTTTTTTGTAGATTTTTGCAATGTCGAATTTTTTGATTTCGGTGATGGTTAGGTTAGGTTGGGTTAGGTTTGGTGCGGTTAACACGAATTGTGAATAACTTACAATCTCGAATTCTTTGATTTCGTTGATGGTTAGGTTAGGTTTGGTTAGGTTTCGTGAGTTTGCGAGTTTTTTCTATATTTTTGCAATGTCGAATTCTTAGATCTCGGTGTTGGTTATGTTTGGTTGGGTTAGGTTTGGTGAGGTTTGCAGGTTTTGTGTATATATTTGCAATGTCGACTTCTTTGATATCGGTGATGGCTAGGTTAGGTTGGGTTAGGTTTGGTGAGGCTTGCGAGTTTTGTGTAAATCTTACAAACAGTTATTCTTTGATTCCGGTGTTGGTAAGGTTAGGTTGGGTTAGGTTTGGTGAGGTTAGCGAGTTTTTTGTATATTTTTGCAATGTCGAATTCTTTCATTTCGCTGATGGTTAGGTTAGGTTGGGTTAGGTTTGGTACGGTTAGCACGATTTGTGAATAACTAACAATCTCGAACTCTTTGATTTCGGTGATGGTAAGGTTAGGTTGGGTTAGGTTTAGTGAGGGTAACGAGTTCTTTGTATATTTTTGCAATGTCGAATTCTTTGATTTCGGTGATAGTTAGGTTAGGTTGGGTTAAGTTTGGTGAATTAACCACCTTTTGTGTATATTTTTGCAATGTCGAATTCTTTGATTTCGGTGATGGTAAGGTTAGGTTGGGTTATGTTTGGTGAGATTAGCGAGTTTTTTGTATATTTTTGCAATGTCGAATTATTTGATTTCGGTGATGGTTAGGTAAAGTTGGGTTAGGTTTGGTGAGGCTTGCGAGATTTGTGTAAATCTTACAAACAGGAATTCTTTGATTCCGGTGTTGGTAAGGTTAGATTGGGTTAGGTTTGGTGAGGTTTGCAGGTTTTGTGTATATATTTGCAATGTCGAATTCTTTGATTTCGGTGATAGTTAGGTTAGGTTGGATTAGGTGTGGTAAGGTAACCACCTTTTGTGTACATTTTTGCAATGTCGAATTCTTTGATTTCGGTGATGGTTAGGTTAGGTTGGGTTAGGTTTGGTGAGGCTTGCGAGTTTTGTGTAAATCTTACAAACAGTAATTCTTTGATTCCGGTGTTGGTTAGGTTAGGTTGGGTTAGGTTTGGTGCGGTTTGCAGGTTTTGTGTATATATTTGCAACGTCGAATTCTTTGATTTCGGTGATGGAAAGGTTAGGTTGGATTAGGTTTGGTGAGGTAAGCGAATTTTTTGTATATTTTTGCAATGTCGAATTCTATGATTTCGGTGATGGTTATGTAAGGTTGGGTTAGGTTTGGTGAGGTTTGCAGGTTTTGTGTTTATATTTGCAATGTCGAATTCTTTGATTTCGGTGATAGTTAGGTTAGGTTGGGTTAGGTTTGGTGAGAAAAGCGAGTTTTTTGTATATTTTTGCAATGTCGTATTCTTTGATTTCGGTGATGGTTAGGTTAAGTTGGGTCAGGTTTGGTGCGGTTAGCACGATTTGTGAATAACTAACAATCTCGAACTCTTTGATTTCGGTGATGGTAAGGTTAGGTTGGGTTAGGTTTAGTGAGGGTAACGAGTTCTTTGTATATTTTTGCAATGTCGAATTCTTTGATTTCGGTGATAGTTAGGTTAGGTTGGGTTAAGTTTGGTGAATTAACCACCTTTTGTGTATAATTTTGCAATGTCGAATTCTTTGATTTCGGTGATGGTAAGGTTAGGTTGGGTTATGTTTGGTGAGATTAGCGAGTTTTTTGTATATTTTTGCAATGTCGAATTATTTGATTTCGGTGATGGTTATGTAAGGTTGGGTTAGGTTTGGTGAGGTTACCAGGTTTTGTGTATATATTTGCAACGTCGAATTCTTTGATTTCGGTGATGGAAAGGTTAGGTTGGATTAGGTTTGGTGAGGTTAGCGAGTTTTTTGTATATTTTTGCAATGTCGAATTCTTTGATTTCGGTGATGGTTATGTGAGGTTGGGTAAGGTTTTGTACGGTTAGCACGATTTGTGAATTACTAACAATCCCGAACTCTTTGATTTCGGTGATGGTTAGGTTAAGTTGGATCAAGTTTAGTGAGGGTAGCGAGATATTTGTATATTTTTGCAATGTCGAATTCTCTGATTTCGGTGATGGTTAGATTAGGTTGGGTTATGTTTGGTGAGATTAGCGAGTTTTTTGTATATTTTTGCAATGTCGAGATCTTTGATTTCGGTGATGGTTATGTAAGGTTGGGTTAGGTTTGGTGAGGTTTGCAGGTTTTGTGTATATATTTGCAATGTCGACTTCTTTGATATCGGTGATGGTTCGGTTAGGTTGGGTTAGGTTTGTTGAGGGGAGAGATTTCTTTGTATATTTTCGCAATGTCGAATTCTTTGATTTCGGTGATGGTTAGGTAAGGTTGGGTTAGGTTTGATTAGATTAGCGGGTTTTTTGTAGATTTTTGCAATGTCGAATTTTTTGATTTCGGTGATGGTTAGGTTAGGTTGGGTTAGGTTTGGTGAGATTAGCGAGTTTTTTGTATATTTTTGCAAGGTCGAATTCTTTGATTCCGGTGATGGTTATGTGAGGTTGGGTTAGGTTTTGTACGGTTAGCACGATTTGTGAATAGCTAACAATCTCGAGCTCTTTGATTTCGGTGATGGTTAGGTTAGGTTCGGTTAGGTTTAGTGAGGGGAGCGAGTTTTTTGTATATTTTTGCAATGTCGAACTCTTTGATATCGGTGATGGTTAGGTTTGGTTGGGTTAGGTTTGGTACGGTAAGAACGATTTGTGAATAACTAACAATCTCAAACTCTTTGATTTCGGTGATGGTTAGGTTAGTTTGGGTTAGGTTTAGTGAGGGTAGCGAGTTCTTTGTATATTTTTGCAATGTCGAATTCTTTGTTTTCGGTGATAGTTAGGTTCGGTTGGGTTAGGTTTGGTTAATTAACCACCTTTTGTGTATATTTTTGCAATGTCGAATTCTTTGACTTCGGTGATGGTTAGGTTAGGTTGGGTTATGTTTGGTGAGATTAGCGAGTTTTTTGTATATTTTTGCAATGTCGATTTCTTTGATTTCGGAGATGGTAATGTAAGGTTGGGTAAGGTTTGGTGAGGTTTGCAGGTTTTGTGTATATATTTGCAATGTCGAATTTTTTGATATCGGTGATGGTAAGGTTAGGTTGGGTTAGGTTTAATGAGGGTAGCGAGTTTTTTGTATGTTTTGCAATGTCGAATTCTTTGATTTCGGTGATGGTTAGGTTAGGTTGGGTTAGGTTTGGTGAGGTTAGCGAGTTTTTTTGTATATTTTTGCAATGTCGAATTCTTTGATTTCGGTGATAGTTAGGTTTGGTTGGGTTAGGTTTGTTGAGGTAACCGCCTTTTGTGTATATTTTTTTAATGTCGAATTCTTTGATTTCGGTGATGGTAAGGTTAGGTTGGGTTATGTTTGGTGAGATTAGCGAGTTTTTTGTATATTTTTGCAAGGTCGAATTCTTTGATTTCGGTGATGGTTATGTGAGGTTGGGTTAGGTTTTGTACGGTAAGCACGATTTGTGAATAGCTAACAATCTCGAGCTCTTTGATTTCGGTGATGGTTAGGTTAGGTTCGGTTAGGTTTAGTGAGGGTAGCGAGTTCTTTGTATATTTTGCAATGTCGAATTCTTTGATTTCGGTGATGGTTAGGTTAGTTTGGGTTAGGTTTGGTGAGATTAGCGAATTTTTTGTATATTTTTGCAATGTCGAATTCTATGATTTCGGTGATGGTTATGTAAGGTTGGGTTAGGTTTGGTGAGGTTTGCAGGTTTTGTGTTTATATTTGCAATGTCGAATTCTTTGATTTCGGTGATAGTTAGGTTAGGTTGGGTTAGGTTTGGTGAGAAAAGCGAGTTTTTTGTATATTTTTGCAATGTCGTATTCTTTGATTTCGGTGATGGTTAGGTTAAGTTGGGTCAGGTTTGGTGCGGTTAGCACGATTTGTGAATAACTTACAATCTCGAATTCTCTGATTTCGGTGATGGTTAGGTTAGGTTGGATTAGGTTTAGTGAGGGTAGCGAGTCCTTTGTATATTTTTGCAATGTCGAATTCTTTGATTTCGGTGATGGTTAGGTAAAGTTGGGTTAGGTTTGGTGAGGCTTGCGAGATTTGTGTAAATCTTACAAACAGGAATTCTTTGATTCCGGTGTTGGTAAGGTTAGATTGGGTTAGGTTTGGTGAGGTTTGCAGGTTTTGTGTATATATTTGCAATGTCGAATTCTTTGATTTCGGTGATAGTTAGGTTAGGTTGGATTAGGTTTGGTAAGGTAACCACCTTTTGTGTACATTTTTGCAATGTCGAATTCTTTGATTTCGGTGATGGTTAGGTTAGGTTGGGTTAGGTTTGGTGAGGCTTGCGAGTTTTGTGTAAATCTTACAAACAGTAATTCTTTGATTCCGGTGTTGGTTAGGTTAGGTTGGGTTAGGTTTGGTGCGGTTTGCAGGTTTTGTGTATATATTTGCAACGTCGAATTCTTTGATTTCGGTGATGGAAAGGTTAGGTTGCATTAGGTTTGGTGAGGTAAGCGAATTTTTTGTATATTTTTGCAATGTCGAATTCTATGATTTCGGTGATGGTTATGTAAGGTTGGGTTAGGTTTGGTGAGGTTTGCAGGTTTTGTGTTTATATTTGCAATGTCGAATTCTTTGATTTCGGTGATAGTTAGGTTAGGTTGGGTTAGGTTTGGTGAGAAAAGCGAGTTTTTTGTATATTTTTGCAATGTCGTATTCTTTGATTTCGGTGATGGTTAGGTTAAGTTGGGTCAGGTTTGGTGCGGTTAGCACGATTTGTGAATAACATACAATCTCGAATTCTCTGATTTCGGTGATGGTTAGGTTAGGTTGGATTAGGTTTAGTGAGGGTAGCGAGTCCTTTGTATATTTTTGCAATGTCGAATTCTTTGATTTCGGTGATGGTTAGGTAAAGTTGGGTTAGGTTTGGTGAGGCTTGCGAGATTTGTGTAAATCTTACAAACAGGAATTCTTTGATTCCGGTGTTGGTAAGGTTAGATTGGGTTAGGTTTGGTGAGGTTTGCAGGTTTTGTGTATATATTTGCAATGTCGAATTCTTTGATTTCGGTGATGGTTAGGTTAGTTTGGGTTAGGTTTGGTGAGATTAGCGAATTTTTTGTATATTTTTGCAATGTCGAATTCTTTGATTTCGGTGATGGTTATGTGAGGTTGGGTAAGGTTTTGTACGGTTAGCACGATTTGTGAATTACTAACAATCCCGAACTCTTTGATTTCGGTGATGGTTAGGTTAGGTTGGATCAAGTTTAGTGAGGGTAGCGAGATATTTGTATATTTTTGCGATGTCGAATTCTCTGATTTCGGTGATGGTTAGATTAGGTTGGGTTATGTTTGGTGAGATTAGGGAGTTTTTTGTATATTTTTGCAATGTCGAATTCTTTGTTTTCGGTGATAGTTAGGTTCGGTTGGGTTAGGTTTGGTTAATTAACCACCTTTTGTGTATATTTTTGCAATGTCGAATTCTTTGATTTCGGTGATGGTTAGGTTAGGTTGGGTTATGTTTGGTGAGATTAGCGAGTTTTTTGTATATTTTTGCAATGTCGATTCCTTTGATTTCGGAGATGGTAATGTTAGGTTGGGTAAGGTTTGGTGAGGTTTGCAGGTTTTGTGTATATATTTGCAATGTCGAATTTTTTGATATCGGTGATGGTTAGGTTAGGTTGGGTTAGGTTTGGTGAGGGTAGCGAGTTTTTTGTATATTTTTGCAATGTCGAATTCTTTGATTTCGGTGATGGTTAGGTTAGGTTGGGTTAGGTTTGGTGAGGCTTGCGAGTTTTTTTGTTATTTTTTGCAATGTCGAATTCTTTAATTTCGGTGATGGTTAGGTTAGGTTGGGATAGGTTTGGTGAGGCTTGCGAGTTTTGTGTAAATCTTACAAACAGTAATTCTTTGATTCCGGTGTTGGTAAGGTTAGGTTGGGTTAGGTTTGGTGAGGTTAGCGAGTTTTTTGTATATTTTTGCAATGTCGAATTCTTTGATTTCGGTGATATATAGGTAAGGTTGGGTAAGGTTTGGTGAGATTAACGAGTTTTTTTGTTATTTTTTGCAATGTCGAATTTTTTGATTTCGGTGATGGTTAGGTTAGGTTGGGATAGGTTTGGTGAGGCTTGCGAGTTTTGTGTAAATCTTACAAACAGTAATTCTTTGATTCCGGTGTTGGTAAGGTTAGGTTGGGTTAGGTTTAGTGAGGGTAGCGAGTTCTTTGTATATTTTGCAATGTCGAATTCTTTGATTTCGGTGATGGTTAGGTTAGTTTGGGTTAGGTTTGGTGAGATTAGCGAATTTTTTGTATATTTTTGCAATGTCGAATTCTATGAATTCGGTGTCTGTTAGGTTAGGTTGGGTTAGGTTTGGTGCGGTGAGCACGAATTGTGAATAACCTACAATCTCGAATTCTTTGATTTCGGTGATGGTAAGGTTAGGTTAAGTTAGGTTTGGTGAGATTAACAAGTTTTTTGTATATTTTTGCAATGTCGAATTCTTTGATTTCGGTGATATATAGGTTAGGTTGGGTTAGGTTTGGTGAGATTAACGAGTTTTTTGTATATTTTTGCAATGTCGAATTCTTAGATTTCGGTGATGGTTATGTTAGGTTTGGTGAGGCTTGCGAGTATTGTGTAAATCTTACAAACAGTAATTCTTTGATTCCGGTGTTGGTTAGGTTAGGTTGGGTTAGGTTTGGTGAGGTTAGCGAGTTTTTTGTATATTTTTGCAATGTCGAATTCTATGAATTCGGTGATTGTTAGGTTAGGTTGGGTTAGGTTTGGTGCGGTTAGCACGATTTGTGAATAACCTACAATCTCGAATTCTTTGATTTCGGTGATGGTAGGGTTAGGTTGGGTTAGGTTTGGTGAGATTAACGAGTCTTTTGTATATTTTTGAAATGTCGAATTCTTTGATTTCGGTGATGGTTAGGTTAGGTTGGGTTATGTTTGGTGAGATTAGCGAGTTTTTTGTATATTTTTGCAATGTCGAATTCTTTGATTTCGGTGATGGTTATGTTAGGTTGGGTTAGGTTTGGTGAGGGAAGCGAGTTTTTTGTATATTTTCGCAATGTCGATTTCTTTGATTTCGGTGATGGTTAGGTTAGGTTGGATTAGGTTTGGTGAGGTTTGCAGGTTTTGTGTATATATTTGCAATGTCGACTTCTTTAATATCGGTGATGGTTCGGTTAGGTTGGGTTAGGTTTGTCGAGGGGAGAGATTTCTTTGTATATTTTTGCAATGTCGACTTCTTTGATATCGGTGATGGTTAGGTTAGGTTGGGTTAGGTTTGGTGAGGGAAGCGAGTTTTTTGTATATTTTCGCAATGTCGATTTCTCTGATTTCGGTGATGGTTAGGTTAGGTTGGGTTAGGTTTGGTGAGGTTTGCAGGTTTTGTGTATATATTTGCAATGTCGACTTCTTTAATATCGGTGATGGTTCGGTTAGGTTGGGTTAGGTTTGTCGAGGGGAGAGATTTCTTTGTATATTTTTGCAATGTCGAATTCTTTGATATCGGTGATGGTTAGGTTAGGTTGGGTTAGGTTTGGTTAGATTAGCGGGTTTTTTGTAGATTTTTGCAATGTCGAATTTTTTGATTTCGGTGATGGTAAGGTTAGGTTGGGTTAGGTTTGGTGCGGTTAACACGAATTGTGAATAACTTACAATCTCGAATTCTTTGATTTCGTTGATGGTTAGGTTAGGTTTGGTTAGGTTTCGTGAGTTTGCGAGTTTTTTCTATATTTTTGCAATGTCGAATTCTTAGATCTCGGTGTTGGTTATGTTTGGTTGGGTTAGGTTTGGTGAGGTTTGCAGGTTTTGTGTATATATTTGCAATGTCGACTTCTTTGATATCGGTGATGGCTAGGTTAGGTTGGGTTAGGTTTGGTGAGGCTTGCGAGTTTTGTGTAAATCTTACAAACAGTTATTCTTTGATTCCGGTGTTGGTAAGGTTAGGTTGGGTTAGGTTTAGTGAGGTTAGCGAGTTTTTTGTATATTTTTGCAATGTCGAATTCTTTGATTTCGCTGATGGTTAGGTTAGGTTGGGTTAGGTTTGGTAAGGTTAGCACGATTTGTGAATAACTAACAATCTCGAACTCTTTGATTTCGGTAATGGTAAGGTTAGGTTGGGTTAGGTTTAGTGAGGGTATCGAGTTCTTTGTATATTTTTGCAATGTCGAATTCTTTGATTTCGGTGAAAGTTAGGTTAGGTTGGGTTAAGTTTGGTAAATTAACCACCTTTTGTGTATATTTTTGCAATGTCGAATTCTTTGATTTCGGTGATGGTAAGGTTAGGTTGGGTTATGTTTGGTGAGATAAGCGAGTTTTTTGTATATTTTTGCAATGTCGAATTATTTGATTTCGGTGATGGTTATCTAAGGTTGGGTTAGGTTTGGTGAGGTTAGCAGGTTTTGTGTATATATTTGCAACGTCGAATTCTTTGATTTCGGTGATGGAAAGGTTAGGTTGGATTAGGTTTGGTGAGGTTAGCGAGTTTTTTGTATATTTTTGCAATGTCGAATTCTTTGATTTCGGTGATGGTTATGTGAGGTTGGGTAAGGTTTTGTACGGTAAGCACGATTTGTGAATTACTAACAATCCCGAACTCTTTGATTTCGGTGATGGTTAGGTTAGGTTGGATCAAGTCTAGTGAGGGTAGCGAGATATTTGTATATTTTTGCAATGTCGAATTCTCTGATTTCGGTGATGGTTAGATTAGGTTGGGTTATGTTTGGTGAGATTAGCGAGTTTTTTGTATATTTTTGCAATGTCGAGATCTTTGATTTCGGTGATGGTTATGTAAGGTTGGGTTAGGTTTGGTGAGGTTTGCAGGTTTTGTGTATATATTTGCAATGTCGACTTCTTTGATATCGGTGATGGCTAGGTTAGGTTGGGTTAGGTTTGGTGAGGCTTGCGAGTATTGTGTAAATCTTACAAACAGTAATTCTTTGATTCCGGTGTTGGTTAGGTTAGGTTGGGTTAGGTTTGGTGAGGTTAGCGAGTTTTTTGTATATTTTTGCAATGTCGAATTCTATGAATTCGGTGATTGTTAGGTTAGGTTGGGTTAGGTTTGGTGCGGTTAGCACGATTTGTGAATAACCTACAATCTCGAATTCTTTGATTTCGGTGATGGTAGGGTTAGGTTGGGTTAGGTTTGGTGAGATTAACGAGTTTTTTGTATATTTTTGAAATGTCGAATTCTTTGATTTCGGTGATGGTTAGGTTAGGTTGGGTTATGTTTGGTGAGATTAGCGAGTTTTTTGTATATTTTTGCAATGTCGAATTCTTTGATTTCGGTGATGGTTATGTTAGGTTGGGTTAGGTTTGGTGAGGTTTGTAGGTTTTGTGTATATATTTGCAATGTCGACTTCTTTGATATCGGTGATGGTTAGGTTAGGTTGGGTTAGGTTTGGTGAGGGAAGCGAGTTTTTTGTATATTTTCGCAATGTCGATTTCTTTGATTTCGGTGATGGTTAGGTTAGGTTGGGTTAGGTTTGGTGAGGTTTGCAGGTTTTGTGTATATATTTGCAATGTCGACTTCTTTAATATCGGTGATGGTTCGGTTAGGTTGGGTTAGGTTTGTCGAGGGGAGAGATTTCTTTGTATATTTTTGCAATGTCGAATTCTTTGATATCGGTGATGGTTAGGTTAGGTTGGGTTAGGTTTGGTTAGATTAGCGGGTTTTTTGTAGATTTTTGCAATGTCGAATTTTTTGATTTCGGTGATGGTTAGGTTAGGTTGGGTTAGGTTTGGTGCGGTAAACACGAATTGTGAATAACTTACAATCTCGAATTCTTTGATTTCGTTGATGGTTAGGTTAGGTTTGGTTAGGTTTCGTGAGTTTGCGAGTTTTTTCTATATTTTTGCAATGTCGAATTCTTAGATCTCGGTGTTGGTTATGTTTGGTTGGGTTAGGTTTGGTGAGGTTTGCAGGTTTTGTGTATATATTTGCAATGTCGACTTCTTTGATATCGGTGATGGCTAGGTTAGGTTGGGTTAGGTTTGGTGAGGCTTGCGAGTTTTGTGTAAATCTTACAAACAGTTATTATTTGATTCCGGTGTTGGTAAGGTTAGGTTGGGTTAGGTTTGGTGAGGTTAGCGAGTTTTTTGTATATTTTTGCAATGTCGAATTCTTTGATTTCGCTGATGGTTAGGTTGGGTTGGGTTAGGTTTGGTACGGTTAGCACGATTTGTGAATAACTAACAATCTCGAACTCTTTGATTTCGGTGATGGTAAGGTTAGGTTGGGTTAGGTTTAGTGAGGGTAACGAGTTCTTTGTATATTTTTGCAATGTCGAATTCTTTGATTTCGGTGATGGTTAGGTTAGGTTGGGTGATGTTTGGTGAGATTAGCGAGTTTTTTGTATATTTTTGCAATGTCGAATTATTTGATTTCGGTGATGGTTATGTAAGGTTGGGTTAGGTTTGGTGAGGTTAGCAGGTTTTGTGTATATATTTGCAACGTCGAATTCTTTGATTTCGGTGATGGAAAGGTTAGGTTGGATTAGGTTTGGTGAGGTTAGCGAGTTTTTTGTATATTTTTGCAATGTCGAATTCTTTGATTTCGGTGATGGTTATGTGAGGTTGGGTAAGGTTTTGTACGGTTAGCACGATTTGTGAATTACTAACAATCCCGAACTCTTTGATTTCGGTGATGGTTAGGTTAGGTTGGATCAAGTTTAGTGAGGGTAGCGAGATATTTGTATATTTTTGCAATGTCTAATTCTCTGATTTCGGTGATGGTTAGATTAGGTTGGGTTATGTTTGGTGAGATTAGCGAGTTTTTTGTATATTTTTGCAATGTCGAGATCTTTGATTTCGGTGATGGTTATGTAAGGTTGGGTTAGGTTTGGTGAGGTTTGCAGGTTTTGTGTATATATTTGCAATGTCGACTTCTTTGATATCGGTGATGGCTAGGTTAGGTTGGGTTAGGTTTGGTGAGGCTTGCGAGTATTGTGTAAATCTTACAAACAGTAATTCTTTGATTCCGGTGTTGGTTAGGTTAGGTTGGGTTAGGTTTGGTGAGGTTAGCGAGTTTTTTGTATATTTTTGCAATGTTGAATTCTATGAATTCGGTGATTGTTAGGTTAGGTTGGGTTAGGTTTGGTGCGGTTAGCACGATTTGTGAATAACCTACAATCTCGAATTCTTTGATTTCGGTGATGGTAGGGTTAGGTTGGGTTAGGTTTGGTGAGATTAACGAGTCTTTTGTATATTTTTGAAATGTCGAATTCTTTGATTTCGGTGATGGTTAGGTTAGGTTGGGTTATGTTTGGTGAGATTAGCGAGTTTTTTGTATATTTTTGCAATGTCGAATTCTTTGATTTCGGTGATGGTTATGTTAGGTTGGGTTAGGTTTGGTGAGGTTTGTAGGTTTTGTGTATATATTTGCAATGTCGACTTCTTTGATATCGGTGATGGTTAGGTTAGGTTGGGTTAGGTTTGGTGAGGGAAGCGAGTTTTTTGTATATTTTCGCAATGTCGATTTCTTTGATTTCGGTGATGGTTAGGTTAGGTTGGGTTAGGTTTGGTGAGGTTTGCAGGTTTTGTGTATATATTTGCAATGTCGACTTCTTTAATATCGGTGATGGTTCGGTTAGGTTAGGTTAGGTTTGTCGAGGGAAGAGATTTCTTTGTATATTTTTGCAATGTCGAATTCTTTGATATCGGTGATGGTTAGGTTAGGTTGGGTTAGGTTTGGTTAGATTAGCGGGTTTTTTGTAGATTTTTGGAATGTCGAGATCTTTGATTTCGGTGATGGTTATGTAAGGTTGTGTTAGGTTTGGTGAGGTTTGCAGGTTTTGTGTATATATTTGCAATGTCGACTTCTTTGATATCGGTGATGGTTCGGTTAGGTTGGGTTAGGTTTGGTACGGTTAGCACGATTTGTGAATAACTAACAATCTCGAACTCTTTGATTTCGGTGATGGTAAGGTTAGGTTGGGTTAGGTTTAGTGAGGGTAACGAGTTCTTTGTATATTTTTGCAACGTCGAATTCTTTGATTTCGGTGATGGAAAGGTTAGGTTGGATTAGGTTTGGTGAGGTTAGCGAGTTTTTTGTACATTTTTGCAATGTCGAATTCTTTGATTTCGGTGATGGTTATGTGAGGTTGGGTAAGGTTTTGTACGGTTAGCACGATTTGTGAATTACTAACAATCCCGAACTCTTTGATTTCGGTGATGGTTAGGTTAGGTTGGATCAAGTTTAGTGAGGGTAGCGAGATATTTGTATATTTTTGCAATGTCGAATTCTCTGATTTCGGTGATGGTTAGATAAGTTGGGTTATGTTTGGTGAGATTAGCGAGTTTTTTGTATATTTTTGCAATGTCGAGATCTTTGATTTCGGTGATGGTTATGATAGGTTGGGTTAGGTTTGGTGAGGTTTGCAGGTTTTGTGTATATATTTGCAATGTCGACTTCTTTGATATCGGTGATGGTTCGGTTAGGTTGGGTTAGGTTTGTTGAGGGGAGAGATTTCTTTGTATATTTTCGCAATGTCGAATTCTTTGATTTCGGTGATGATTAGGTAAGGTTGGGTTAGGTTTGATTAGATTAGCGGGTTTTTTGTAGATTTTTGCAATGTCGAATTTTTTGATTTCGGTGATGGTTAGGTTAGGTTGGGTTAGGTTTGGTGAGATTAGCGAGTTTTTTGTATATTTTTGCAAGGTCGAATTCTTTGTTTCCGGTGATGGTTATGTGAGGTTGGGTTAGGTTTTGTACTGTTAGCACGATTTGTGAATAGCTAACAATCTCGAGCTCTTTAATTTCGGTGATGGTTAGGTTAGGTTCGGTTAGGTTTAGTGAGGGGAGCGAGTTTTTTGTATATTTTTGCAATGTCGAACTCTTTGATATCGGTGATGGTTAGGTTAGGTTGGGTTAGGTTTGGTACGGTAAGCACGATTTGTGAATAACTAACAATCTCAAACTCTTTGATTTCGGTGATGGTTAGGTTAGGTTGGGTTAGGTTTAGTGAGGGTAGCGAGTTCTTTGTATATTTTTGCAATGTCGAATTCTTTGTTTTCGGTGATAGTTAGGTTCGGTTGGGTTAGGTTTGGTTAATTAACCACCTTTTGTGTATATTTTTGCAATGTCGAATTCTTTGACTTCGGTGATGGATAGGTTAGGTTGGGTTATGTTTGGTGAGATAAGCGAGTTTTTTGTATATTTTTGTCGATTTCTTTGATTTCGGAGATGGTAATGTAAGGTTGGGTAAGGTTTGGTGAGGTTTGCAGGTTTTGTGTATATATTTGCAATGTCAAATTTTTTGATATCGGTGATGGTTAGGTTAGGTTGGGTTAGGTTTAATGAGGGTAGCGAGTTTTTTGTATGTTTTGCAATGTCGAATTCTTTGATTTCGGTGATGGTTAGGTTAGGTTGGGTTAGGTTTGGTGAGGTTAGCGAGTTTTTTGTATATTTTTGCAAGGTCGAATTCTTTGATTCCGGTGATGGTTATGTGAGGTTGGGTTAGGTTTTGTACGGTTAGCACGATTTGTGAATAGCTAACAATCTCGAGCTCTTTGATTTCGGTGATGGTTAGGTTAGGTTCGGTTAGGTTTAGTGAGGGGAGCGAGTTTTTTGTATATTTTTGCAATGTCGAACTCTTTGATATCGGTGATGGTTAGGTTAGGTTGGGTTAGGTTTGGTACGGTAAGCACGATTTGTGAATAACTAACAATCTCAAACTCTTTGATTTCGGTGATGGTTAGGTTAGGTTGGGTTAGGTTTAGTGAGGGTAGCGAGTTCTTTGTATATTTTTGCAATGTCGAATTCTTTGTTTTCGGTGATAGTTAGGTTCGGTTGGGTTAGGTTTGGTTAATTAACCACCTTTTGTGTATATTTTTGCAATGTCGAATTCTTTGACTTCGGTGATGGATAGGTTAGGTTGGGTTATGTTTGGTGAGATAAGCGAGTTTTTTGTATATTTTTGTCGATTTCTTTGATTTCGGAGATGGTAATGTAAGGTTGGGTAAGGTTTGGTGAGGTTTGCAGGTTTTGTGTATATATTTGCAATGTCGAATTTTTTGATATCGGTGATGGTTAGGTTAGGTTGGGTTAGGTTTAATGAGGGTAGCGAGTTTTTTGTATGTTTTGCAATGTCGAATTCTTTGATTTCGGTGATGGTTAGGTTAGGTTGGGTTAGGTTTGGTGAGGTTAGCGAGTTTTTTTGTATATTTTTGCAAGGTCGAATTCTTTGATTTCGGTGATGGTTATGTGAGGTTGGGTTAGGTTTTGTACGGTTAGCACGATTTGTGAATAGCTAACAATCTCGAGCTCTTTGATTTCGGTGATGGTTAGGTTAAGTTGGGTCAGGTTTGGTGCGGTTAGCACGATTTGTGAATAACTTACAATCTCGAATTCTCTGATTTCGGTGATGGTTAGGTTAGGTTGGATTAGGTTTAGTGAGGGTAGCGAGTCCTTTGTATATTTTTGCAATGTCGAATTCTTTGATTTCGGTGATGGTTAGGTAAAGTTGGGTTAGGTTTGGTGAGGCTTGCGAGATTTGTGTAAATCTTACAAACAGGAATTCTTTGATTTCGGTGTTGGTAAGGTTAGATTGGGTTAGGTTTGGTGAGGTTTGCAGGTTTTGTGTATATATTTGCAATGTCGAATTCTTTGATTTCGGTGAAAGTTAGGTTAGGTTGGGTTAGGTTTGGTGAGGCTTGCGAGTTTTGTGTAAATCTTACAAACAGTAATTCTTTGATTCCGGTGTTGGTTAGGTTAGGTTGGGTTAGGTTTGGTGCGGTTTGCAGGTTTTGTGTATATATTTGCAACGTCGAATTCTTTGATTTCGTTGATGGAAAGGTTAGGTTGGATTAGGTTTGGTGAGGTTAGCGAGTTTTTTGTATATTTTTGCAATGTCGAATTCTTTGATTTCGGTGATAGTTAGGTTAGGTTGAGCTTGGTTTGGTGAGGTAACCACTTTTTGTGTATATTTTTGCAATGTCAAATTCTTTGATTTCGGTGATGGTTATGTGAGGTTGGGTTAGGTTTGGTGAGGTTTGCAGGTTTTGTGTATATATTTGCAATGTCGACTTCTTTGATATCGGTGATGGTTCGGTTAGGTTGGGTTAGGTTTGGTACGGTTAGCACGATTTGTGAATAACTAACAATCTCGAACTCTTTGATTTCGGTGATGGTAAGGTTAGGTTGGGTTAGGTTTAGTGAGGGTAACGAGTTCTTTGTATATTTTTGCAATGTCGAATTCTTTGATTTCGGTGATAGTTAGGTTAGGTTGGGTTAAGTTTGGTGAATTAACCACCTTTTGTGTATATTTTTGCAATGTCGAATTCTTTGATTTCGGTGATGGTAAGGTTAGGTTGGGTTATGTTTGGTGAGATTAGCGAGTTTTTTGTATATTTTTGCAATGTCGAATTATTACATTTCGGTGATGGTTATGTAAGGTTGGGTAAGGTTTGGTGAGGTTAGCAGGTTTTGTGTATATATTTGCAACGTCGAATTCTTTGATTTCGGTGATGGAAAGGTTAGGTTGGATTAGGTTTGGTGAGGTTAGCGAGTTTTTTGTACATTTTTGCAATGTCGAATTCTTTGATTTCGGTGATGGTTATGTGAGGTTGGGTAAGGTTTTGTACGGTTAGCACGATTTGTGAATTACTAACAATCCCGAACTCTTTGATTTCGGTGATTGTTAGGTTAGGTTGGATCAAGTTTAGTGAGGGTAGCGAGATATTTGTATATTTTTGCAATGTCGAATTCTCTGATTTCGGTGATGGTTAGATTAGGTTGGGTTATGTTTGGTGAGATTAGCGAGTTTTTTGTATATTTTTGCAATGTCGAGATCTTTGATTTCGGTGATGGTTATGATAGGTTGGGTTAGGTTTGGTGAGGTTTGCAGGTTTTGTGTATATATTTGCAATGTCGACTTCTTTGATATCGGTGATGGTTCGGTTAGGTTGGGTTAGGTTTGTTGAGGGGAGAGATTTCTTTGTATATTTTCGCAATGTCGAATTCTTTGATTTCGGTGATGATTAGGTAAGGTTGGGTTAGGTTTGATTAGATTAGCGGGTTTTTTGTAGATTTTTGCAATGTCGAATTTTTTGATTTCGGTGATGGTTAGGTTAGGTTGGGTTAGGTTTGGTGAGATTAGCGAGTTTTTTGTATATTTTTGCAAGGTCGAATTCTTTGATTCCGGTGATGGTTATGTGAGGTTGGGTTAGGTTTTGTACTGTTAGCACGATTTGTGAATAGCTAACAATCTCGAGCTCTTTGATTTCGGTGATGGTTAGGTTAGGTTCGGTTAGGTTTAGTGAGGGGAGCGAGTTTTTTGTATATTTTTGCAATGTCGAACTCTTTGATATCGGTGATGGTTAGGTTAGGTTGGGTTAGGTTTGTTACGGTAAGCACGATTTGTGAATAACTAACAATCTCAAACTCTTTGATTTCGGTGATGGTTAGGTTAGGTTGGGTTAGGTTTAGTGAGGGTAGCGAGTTCTTTGTATATTTTTGCAATGTCGAATTCTTTGTTTTCGGTGATAGTTAGGTTCGGTTGGGTTAGGTTTGGTTAATTAACCACCTTTTGTGTATATTTTTGCAATGTCGAATTCTTTGACTTCGGTTATGGATAGGTTAGGTTGGGTTATGTTTGGTGAGATAAGCGAGTTTTTTGTATATTTTTGTCGATTTCTTTGATTTCGGAGATGGTAATGTAAGGTTGGGTAAGGTTTGGTGAGGTTTGCAGGTTTTGTGTATATATTTGCAATGTCAAATTTTTTGATATCGGTGATGGTTAGGTTAGGTTGGGTTAGGTTTAATGAGGGTAGCGAGTTTTTTGTATGTTTTGCAATGTCGAATTCTTTGATTTCGGTGATGGTTAGGTTAGGTTGGGTTAGGTTTGGTGAGGTTAGCGAGTTTTTTGTATATTTTTGCAAGGTCGAATTCTTTGATTCCGGTGATGGTTATGTGAGGTTGGGTTAGGTTTTGTACGGTTAGCACGATTTGTGAATAGCTAACAATCTCGAGCTCTTTGATTTCGGTGATGGTAAGGTTAGGTTCGGTTAGGTTTAGTGAGGGGAGCGAGTTTTTTGTATATTTTTGCAATGTCGAACTCTTTGATATCGGTGATGGTTAGGTTAGGTTGGGTTAGGTTTGGTACGGTAAGCACGATTTGTGAATAACTAACAATCTCAAACTCTTTGATTTCGGTGATGGTTAGGTTAGGTTGGGTTAGGTTTAGTGAGGGTAGCGAGTTCTTTGTATATTTTTGCAATGTCGAATTCTTTGTTTTCGGTGATAGTTAGGTTCGGTTGGGTTAGGTTTGGTTAATTAACCACCTTTTGTGTATATTTTTGCAATGTCGAATTCTTTGACTTCGGTGATGGATAGGTTAGGTTGGGTTATGTTTGGTGAGATAAGCGAGTTTTTTGTATATTTTTGTCGATTTCTTTGATTTCGGAGATGGTAATGTAAGGTTGGGTAAGGTTTGGTGAGGTTTGCAGGTTTTGTGTATATATTTGCAATGTCGAATTTTTTGATATCGGTGATGGTTAGGTTAGGTTGGGTTAGGTTTAATGAGGGTAGCGAGTTTTTTGTATGTTTTGCAATGTCGAATTCTTTGATTTCGGTGATGGTTAGGTTAGGTTGGGTTAGGTTTGGTGAGGTAAGCGAGTTTTTTTGTATATTTTTGCAAGGTCGAATTCTTTGATTTCGGTGATGGTTATGTGAGGTTGGGTTAGGTTTTGTACGGTTAGCACGATTTGTGAATAGCTAACAATCTCGAGCTCTTTGATTTCGGTGATGGTTAGGTTAGGTTCGGTTAGGTTTAGTGAGGGTAGCGAGTTCTTTGTATATTTTGCAATGTCGAATTCTTTGATTTCGGTGATGGTTAGGTTAGTTTGGGTTAGGTTTGGTGAGATTAGCGAATTTTTTGTATATTTTTGCAATGTCGAATTCTATGATTTCGGTGATGGTTATGTAAGGTTGGGTTAGGTTTGGTGAGGTTTGCAGGTTTTGTGTTTATATTTGCAATGTCGAATTCTTT
Organism: Arctopsyche grandis; assembly: GCF_051622035.1. NCBI lineage: Eukaryota > Metazoa > Arthropoda > Insecta > Trichoptera > Hydropsychidae > Arctopsyche > Arctopsyche grandis. The sequence goes on along the minus strand of NC_135361.1, from coordinate 9,875,208 downwards.
GATTTCGGTGATAGTTAGGTTAGGTTGGGTTATGTTTGGTGAGATTAGCGAGTTTTTTGTATATTTTTGCAATGTCGAGATCTTTGATTTCGGTGATGGTTATGATAGGTTGGGTTAGGTTTGGTGAGGTTTGCAGGTTTTGTGTATATATTTGCAATGTCGACTTCTTTGATATCGGTGATGGTTCGGTTAGGTTGGGTTAGGTTTGTTGAGGGGAGAGATTTCTTTGTATATTTTCGCAATGTCGAATTCTTTGATTTCGGTGATGATTAGGTAAGGTTGGGTTAGGTTTGATTAGATTAGCGGGTTTTTTGTAGATTTTTGCAATGTCGAATTTTTTGATTTCGGTGATGGTTAGGTTAGGTTGGGTTAGGTTTGGTGAGATTAGCGAGTTTTTTGTATATTTTTGCAAGGTCGAATTCTTTGATTCCGGTGATGGTTATGTGAGGTTGGGTTAGGTTTTGTACTGTTAGCACGATTTGTGAATAGCTAACAATCTCGAGCTCTTTGATTTCGGTGATGGTTAGGTTAGGTTCGGTTAGGTTTAGTGAGGGGAGCGAGTTTTTTGTATATTTTTGCAATGTCGAACTCTTTGATATCGGTGATGGTTAGGTTAGGTTGGGTTAGGTTTGTTACGGTAAGCACGATTTGTGAATAACTAACAATCTCAAACTCTTTGATTTCGGTGATGGTTAGGTTAGGTTGGGTTAGGTTTAGTGAGGGTAGCGAGTTCTTTGTATATTTTTGCAATGTCGAATTCTTTGTTTTCGGTGATAGTTAGGTTCGGTTGGGTTAGGTTTGGTTAATTAACCACCTTTTGTGTATATTTTTGCAATGTCGAATTCTTTGACTTCGGTTATGGATAGGTTAGGTTGGGTTATGTTTGGTGAGATAAGCGAGTTTTTTGTATATTTTTGTCGATTTCTTTGATTTCGGAGATGGTAATGTAAGGTTGGGTAAGGTTTGGTGAGGTTTGCAGGTTTTGTGTATATATTTGCAATGTCAAATTTTTTGATATCGGTGATGGTTAGGTTAGGTTGGGTTAGGTTTAATGAGGGTAGCGAGTTTTTTGTATGTTTTGCAATGTCGAATTCTTTGATTTCGGTGATGGTTAGGTTAGGTTGGGTTAGGTTTGGTGAGGTTAGCGAGTTTTTTGTATATTTTTGCAAGGTCGAATTCTTTGATTCCGGTGATGGTTATGTGAGGTTGGGTTAGGTTTTGTACGGTTAGCACGATTTGTGAATAGCTAACAATCTCGAGCTCTTTGATTTCGGTGATGGTTAGGTTAGGTTCGGTTAGGTTTAGTGAGGGGAGCGAGTTTTTTGTATATTTTTGCAATGTCGAACTCTTTGATATCGGTGATGGTTAGGTTAGGTTGGGTTAGGTTTGGTACGGTAAGCACGATTTGTGAATAACTAACAATCTCAAACTCTTTGATTTCGGTGATGGTTAGGTTAGGTTGGGTTAGGTTTAGTGAGGGTAGCGAGTTCTTTGTATATTTTTGCAATGTCGAATTCTTTGTTTTCGGTGATAGTTAGGTTCGGTTGGGTTAGGTTTGGTTAATTAACCACCTTTTGTGTATATTTTTGCAATGTCGAATTCTTTGACTTCGGTGATGGATAGGTTAGGTTGGGTTATGTTTGGTGAGATAAGCGAGTTTTTTGTATATTTTTGTCGATTTCTTTGATTTCGGAGATGGTAATGTAAGGTTGGGTAAGGTTTGGTGAGGTTTGCAGGTTTTGTGTATATATTTGCAATGTCGAATTTTTTGATATCGGTGATGGTTAGGTTAGGTTGGGTTAGGTTTAATGAGGGTAGCGAGTTTTTTGTATGTTTTGCAATGTCGAATTCTTTGATTTCGGTGATGGTTAGGTTAGGTTGGGTTAGGTTTGGTGAGGTAAGCGAGTTTTTTTGTATATTTTTGCAAGGTCGAATTCTTTGATTTCGGTGATGGTTATGTGAGGTTGGGTTAGGTTTTGTACGGTTAGCACGATTTGTGAATAGCTAACAATCTCGAGCTCTTTGATTTCGGTGATGGTTAGGTTAGGTTCGGTTAGGTTTAGTGAGGGTAGCGAGTTCTTTGTATATTTTGCAATGTCGAATTCTTTGATTTCGGTGATGGTTAGGTTAGTTTGGGTTAGGTTTGGTGAGATTAGCGAATTTTTTGTATATTTTTGCAATGTCGAATTCTATGATTTCGGTGATGGTTATGTAAGGTTGGGTTAGGTTTGGTGAGGTTTGCAGGTTTTGTGTTTATATTTGCAATGTCGAATTCTTTGATTTCGGTGATAGTTAGGTTAGGTTGGGTTAGGTTTGGTGAGAAAAGCGAGTTTTTTGTATATTTTTGCAATGTCGTATTCTTTGATTTCGGTGATGGTTAGGTTAAGTTGGGTCAGGTTTGGTGCGGTTAGCACGATTTGTGAATAACTTACAATCTCGAATTCTCTGATTTCGGTGATGGTTAGGTTAGGTTGGATTAGGTTTAGTGAGGGTAGCGAGTCCTTTGTATATTTTTGCAATGTCGAATTCTTTGATTTCGGTGATGGTTAGGTAAAGTTGGGTTAGGTTTGGTGAGGCTTGCGAGATTTGTGTAAATCTTACAAACAGGAATTCTTTGATTCCGGTGTTGGTAAGGTTAGATTGGGTTAGGTTTGGTGAGGTTTGCAGGTTTTGTGTATATATTTGCAACGTCGAATTCTTTGATTTCGGTGATGGAAAGGTTAGGTTGGATTAGGTTTGGTGAGGTTAGCGAGTTTTTTGTATACTTTTGCAATGTCGAATTCTTTGATTTCGGTGAAAGTTAGGTTAGGTTGAGCTTGGTTTGGTGAGGTAACCACTTTTTGTGTATATTTTTGCAATGTCAAATTCTTTGATTTCGGTGATGGTTATTAGAGGTTGGGTAAGGTTTTGTACGGTTAGCACGATTTGTGAATAACTAACAATCTCGAACTCTTTGATTTCGATGATGGTTAGGTTAGGTTGGATTAAGTTTGGTGAGGGTTGCGAGATCTTTGTATATTTTTGCAATGTCGAATTCTTTGATTTCGGTGATGAATAGGTTACGTTGGGTTAGGTTTGGTGAGATTGGCGAGTTTTTTGTATTTTTTTGCAATGTCGAATTCTTTGATTTCGCTGATGGTTAGGTTAGGTTGGGTAAGATTTGGTACGGTTAGCACGATTTGTGAATAACTAACAATCTCGAACTCTTTGATTTCGGTGATGGTTAGGTTAGGTTGGGTTAGGTTTAGTGAGGGTAGCGAGTTCTTTGTATATTTTTGCAATGTCGAATTCTTTGATTTCGGTGATAGTTAGGTTAGGTTGGGTTAGGTTTGTTGAATAAACCACCTTTTGTGTATATTTTTGCAATGTCGAATTCTTTGATTTCGGTGATGGTAAGGTTAGGTTGGGTTATGTTTGGTGAGATAAGCGAGTTTTTTGTATATTTTTGCAATGTCGAATTCTTTGATTTCGGTGATGGTTATGTAAGGTTGGGTTAGGTTTGGTGAGGTTTGCAGGTTTTGTGTATATATTTGCAACGTCGAATTCTTTGATTCCGGTGTTGGTAAGGTAAGGTTGGGTTAGGTTTGGTGAGATTAGCGAGTTTTTTGTATAATTTTGCAATGTCGAATTCTTTGATTTCGGTGATGGTTATGTAAGGTTGGGTTAGGTTTGGTGAGGTTTGCAGGTTTTGTGTATATATTTGCAACGTCGAATTCTTTGATTCCGGTGTTGGTTAGGTTAGGTTGGGTTAGGTTTGGTGAGATTAGCGAGTTCTTTGTATATTTTAGCAATGTCGAATTCTTTGATTTCGGTGATGGTAAGGTTAGGTTGGGTTAGGTTTGGTGAGGCTTGCGAGTATTGTGTTAATCTTACAAACAGTTATTCTTTGATTCCGGTGTTGGTTAGGTTAGGTTGGGTTAGGTTTGGTGAGGTAAGCGAGTATTTTGTATATTTTTGCAATGTCGAATTCTTTGATTTCGGTGATGGTGAGGTTAGGTTGGGTTAGGTTTGGTGAGATTAGCGAATTTTTTGTATATTTTTGCAATGTCGAATTCTATGAATTCGGTGATTGTTAGGTTAGGTTGGGTTAGGTTTGGTGCGGTTAGCACGATTTGTGAATAACCTACAATCTCGAATTCTTTGATTTCGGTAATGGTAAGGTTAGGTTGGGTTAGGTTTGGTGAGATTAACGAGTTTTTTTTATATTTTTGCAATTTCGAATTCTTTGATTTCGGTGATGGTTATGTAAGGTTGGGTTAGGTTTGGTGAGGTTTGCAGGTTTTGTGTATATATTTGCAATGTCGACTTCTTTAATATCGGTGATGGTTCGGTTAGGTTGGGTTAGGTTTGTTGAGGGGAGAGATTTCTTTGTATATTTTTGCAATGTCGAATTCTTTGATTTCGGTGATATATAGGTTAGTTTGGGTTAGGTTTGGTGAGATTAACGAGTTTTTTGTATATTTTTGCAATGTCGAATTCTTAGATTTCGGTGATGGTTATGTTAGGTTTGGTGAGGCTTGCGAGTATTGTGTTAATCTTACAAACAGTAATTCTTTGATATCGGTGATGGTTCGGTTAGGTTGGGTTAGGTTTGGTGAGGCTTGCGAGTTTTTTTGTTATTTTTTGCAATGTCGAATTCTTTGATTTCGGTGATATATAGGTTAGGTTGGGTTAGGTTTGGTGAGATTAACGAGTTTTTTGTATATTTTTGCAATGTCGAATTCTTTGATTTCGGTGATGTTTAGGTTAGCTTGGGTAAGGTTTGGTGAGATTAGCGAATTTTTCATATATTTTTGCAATGTCGAATTCTTTGATTTCGGTGATGGTTAGGTTAGGTTGGGTTAGGTTTGGTGAGGCTAGCAAGTTTTTTGTATATTTTTGCAATGTCGAATTCTTTGATTTCGGTGATATATAGGTTAGGTTGGGTTAGGTTTGGTGAGATTAACGAGTTTTTTGTATATTTTTGCAATGTCGAATTCTTAGATTTCGGTGATGGTTATGTTAGGTTGGGTTAGGTTTGGTGAGATTAGCGAATTTTTTGTATATTTTTGCAATGTCGAATTCTATGAATTCTGTGATTGTTAGGTTAGGTTGGGTTAGGTTTGGTGCGGTTAGCACGATTTGTGAATAACCTACAATCTCGAATTCTTTGATTTCGGTAATGGTAAGGTTAGGTTGGGTTAGGTTTGGTGAGATTAACGAGTTTTTTTTATATTTTTGCAATGTCGAATTCTTTGATTTCGGTGATGGTTATGTAAGGTTGGGTTAGGTTTGGTGAGGTTTGCAGGTTTTGTGTATATATTTGCAATGTCGACTTCTTTAATATCGGTGATGGTTCGGTTAGGTTGGGTTAGGTTTGTTGAGGGGAGAGATTTCTTTGTATATTTTTGCAATGTCGAATTCTTTGATTTCGGTGATATATAGGTTAGGTTGGGTTAGGTTTCGTGAGATTAACGAGTTTTTTGTATATTTTTGCAATGTCGAATTCTTAGATTTCGGTGATGTTTAGGTTAGCTTGGGTAAGGTTTGGTGAGATTAGCGAATTTTTCATATATTTTTGCAATGTCGAATTCTTTGATTTCGGTGATGGTTAGGTTAGGTTGGGTTAGGTTTGGTGAGGTTAGCAAGTTTTTTGTATATTTTTGCAATGTCGAATTCTTTGATTTCGGTGATATATAGGTTAGGTTGGGTTAGGTTTGGTGAGATTAACGAGTTTTTTGTATATTTTTGCAATGTCGAATTCTTAGATTTCGGTGATGGTTATGTTAGGTTGGGTTAGGTTTGGTGAGATTAGCGAATTTTTTGTATATTTTTGCAAAGTCGAATTCTATGAATTCTGTGATTGTTAGGTTAGGTTGGGTTAGGTTTGGTGCGGTTAGCACAATTTGTGAATAACCTACAATCTCGAATTCTTTGATTTCGGTAATGGTAAGGTTAGGTTGGGTTAGGTTTGGTGAGATTAACGAGTTTTTTTTATATTTTTGCAATGTCGAATTCTTTGATTTCGGTGATGGTTATGTAAGGTTGGGTTAGGTTTGGTGAGGTTTGCAGGTTTTGTGTATATATTTGCAATGTCGACTTCTTTAATATCGGTGATGGTTCGGTTAGGTTGGGTTAGGTTTGTTGAGGGGAGAGATTTCTTTGTATATTTTTGCAATGTCGAATTCTTTGATTTCGGTGATATATAGGTTAGGTTGGGTTAGGTTTGGTGAGATTAACGAGTTTTTTGTATATTTTTGCAATGTCGAATTCTTAGATTTCGGTGATGGTTATGTTAGGTTTGGTGAGGCTTGCGAGTATTGTGTTAATCTTACAAACATTAATTCTTTGATATCGGTGATGGTTCGGTTAGGTTGGGTTAGGTTTGGTGAGGCTTGCGAGTTTTTTTGTTATTTTTTGCAATGTCGAATTCTTTGATTTCGGTGATATATAGGTTAGGTTGGGTTAGGTTTGGTGAGATTAACGAGTTTTTTGTATATTTTTGCAATGTCGAATTCTTTGATTTCGGTGATGTTTAGGTTAGCTTGGGTAAGGTTTGGTGAGATTAGCGAATTTTTCATATATTTTTGCAATGTCGAATTCTTTGATTTCGGTGATGGTTAGGTTAGGTTGGGTTAGGTTTGGTGAGGTTAGCGAGTTTTTTGTATATTTTTGCAATGTCGAATTCTATGAATTCGGTGATTGTTAGGTTAGGTTGGGTTAGGTTTGGTGCGGTTAGCACGATTTGTGAATAACCTACAATCTCGAATTCTTTGATTTCGGTGATGGTAGGGTTAGGTTGGGTTAGGTTTGGTGAGATTAACGAGTTTTTTGTATATTTTTGAAATGTCGAATTCTTTGATTTCGCTGATGGTTAGGTTAGGTTGGGTTTTGTTTGGTGAGATTAGCGAGTTTTTTGTATATTTTTGCAATGTCGAATTCTTTGATTTCGGTGATGGTTATGTTAGGTTGGGTTAGGTTTGGTGAGGTTTGTAGGTTTTGTGTATATATTTGCAATGTCGACTTCTTTGATATCGGTGATGGTTAGGTTAGGTTGGGTTAGGTTTGGTGAGGGTAGCGAGTTTTTTGAATATTTTCGCAATGTCGATTTCTTTGATTACGGTGATGGTTAGGTTAGGTTGGGTTAGGTTTGGTGAGGTTTGCAGGTTTTGTGTATATATTTGCAATGTCGACTTCTTTAATATCGGTGATGGTTCGGTTAGGTTGGGTTAGGTTTGTCGAGGGGAGAGATTTCTTTGTATATTTTTGCAATGTCGAATACTTTGATATCGGTGATGGTTAGGTTAGGTTGGGTTAGGTTTGGTGAGGCTTGCGAGTTTTGTGTAAATCTTACAAACAGTTATTCTTTGATTCCGGTGTTGGTTAGGTTAGGTTGGGTTAGGTTTGGTGAGGTTAGCGAGTTTTTTGTATATTTTTGCAATGTCGAATTCTTTGATTTCGCTGATGGTTAGGTTAGGTTGGGTTAGGTTTGGTACGGTAAGCACGATTTGTGAATAACTAACAATCTCGAACTCTTTGATTTCGGTGAGGGTAAGGTTAGGTTGGGTTAGGTTTAGTGAGGGTAACTAGTTCTTTGTATATTTTTGCAATGTCGAATTCTTTGTTTTCGGTGATAGTTAGGTTAGGTTGGGTTAAGTTTGGTGAATTAACCACCTTTTGTGTATATTTTTGCAATGTCGAATTCTTTGATTTCGGTGATGGTAAGGTTAGGTTGGGTTATGTTTGGTGAGATTAGCGAGTTTTTTGTATATTTTTGCAATGTCGAATTCTTTGTTTTCGGTGATGGTTATGTAAGGTTGGGTTAGGTTTGGTGAGGTTTGCAGGTTTTGTGTATATATTTGCAATGGTTAGGTTAGGTTGGGTTAGGTTTGGTGAGGCTTGCGAGTTTTTTTGTTATTTTTTGCAATGTCGAATTCTTTGATTTCGGTGATGGTTAGGTTAGGATGGGTTAGGTTTGGTGAGGCTTGCGAGTTTTGTGTAAATCTTACAAACAGTAATTCTTTGATTCCGGTGTTGGTAAGGTTAGGTTGGGTTAGGTTTGGTGAGGTTAGCGAGTTTTTTGTATATTTTTGCAATGTCGAATTCTTTGATTTCGGTGATATATAGGTTAGGTTGGGTAAGGTTTGGTGAGATTAAAGAGTTTTTTGTATATTTTTGCAATGTCGAATTCTTTGATTTCGGTGATGTTTAGGTTAGCTTGGGTAAGGTTTGGTGAGATAAGAAAATTTTTCATATATTTTTGCAATGTCGAATTCTTTGACTTCGGTGATGGTAAGGTAAGGTTGGGTTAGGTTTAGTGAGGGTAGCAAGTTCTTTGTATATTTTGCAATGTCGAATTCTTTGATTTCGGTGATGGTTAGGTTAGTTTGGGTTAGGTTTGGTGAGATTAGCGAATTTTTTGTATATTTTTGCAATGTCGAATTCTATGAATTCGGTGATTTTCAGGTTAGGTTGGGTTAGGTTTGGTGCGGTTAGCACAATTTGTGAATAACCTACAATCTCGAACTCTTTGATTTCGGTGATGGTAAGGTTAGGTTGGGTTAGGTTTAGTGAGGGTAACGAGTTCTTTGTATATTTTTGCAATGTCGAATTCTTTGATTTCGGTGATAGTTAGGTTAGGTTGGGTTAAGTTTGGTGAATTAACCACCTTTTGTGTATATTTTTGCAATGTCGAATTCTTTGATTTCGGTGATGGTAAGGTTAGGTTGGGTTATGTTTGGTGAGATTAGCGAGTTTTTTGTATATTTTTGCAATGTCGAATTATTTGATTTCGGTGATGGTTATGTAAGGTTGGGTTAGGTTTGGTGAGGTTAGCAGGTTTTGTGTATATATTTGCAACGTCGAATTCTTTGATTTCGGTGATGGAAAGGTTAGGTTGGATTAGGTTTGGTGAGGTTAGCGAGTTTTTTGTATATGTTTGCAATGTCGAATTCTTTGATTTCGGTGATGGTTATGTGAGGTTGGGTAAGGTTTTGTACGGTTAGCACGATTTGTGAATTACTAACAATCCCGAACTCTTTGATTTCGGTGATGGTTAGGTTAGGTTGGATCAAGTTTAGTGAGGGTAGCGAGATATTTGTATATTTTTGCAATGTCGAATTCTCTGATTTCGGTGATGGATAGATTAGGTTGGGTTATGTTTGGTGAGATAAGCGGGTTTTTTGTATATTTTTGCAATGTCGAGATCTTTGATTTCGGTGATGGTTATGATAGGTTGGGTTAGGTTTGGTGAGGTTTGCAGGTTTTGTGTATATATTTGCAATGTCGACTTCTTTGATATCGGTGATGGTTCGGTTAGGTTGGGTTAGGTTTGTTGAGGGGAGAGATTTCTTTGTATATTTTCGCAATGTCGAATTCTTTGATTTCGGTGATGATTAGGTAAGGTTGGGTTAGGTTTGATTAGATTAGCGGGTTTTTTGTAGATTTTTGCAATGTCGAATTTTTTGATTTCGGTGATGGTTAGGTTAGGTTGGGTTAGGTTTGGTGAGATTAGCGAGTTTTTTGTATATTTTTGCAAGGTCGAATTCTTTGATTCCGGTGATGGTTATGTGAGGTTGGGTTAGGTTTTGTACTGTTAGCACGATTTGTGAATAGCTAACAATCTCGAGCTCTTTGATTTCGGTGATGGTTAGGTTAGGTTCGGTTAGGTTTAGTGAGGGGAGCGAGTTTTTTGTATATTTTTGCAATGTCGAACTCTTTGATATCGGTGATGGTTAGGTTAGGTTGGGTTAGGTTTGGTACGGTAAGCACGATTTGTGAATAACTAACAATCTCAAACTCTTTGATTTCGTTGATGGTTAGGTTAGGTTGGGTTAGGTTTAGTGAGGGTAGCGAGTTCTTTGTATATTTTTGCAATGTCGAATTCTTTGTTTTCGGTGATAGTTAGGTTCGGTTGGGTTAGGTTTGGTTAATTAACCACCTTTTGTGTATATTTTTGCAATGTCGAATTCTTTGACTTCGGTGATGGATTGGTTAGGTTGGGTTATGTTTGGTGAGATAAGCGAGTTTTTTGTATATTTTTGTCGATTTCTTTGATTTCGGAGATGGTAATGTAAGGTTGGGTAAGGTTTGGTGAGGTTTGCAGGTTTTGTGTATATATTTGCAATGTCAAATTTTTTGATATCGGTGATGGTTAGGTTAGGTTGGGTTAGGTTTAATGAGGGTAGCGAGTTTTTTGTATGTTTTGCAATGTCGAATTCTTTGATTTCGGTGATGGTTAGGTTAGGTTGGATTAAGTTTGGTGAGGGTTGCGAGATCTTTGTATATTTTTGCAATGTCGAATTCTTTGATTTCGGTGATGAATAGGTTACGTTGGGTTAGGTTTGGTGAGATTGGCGAGTTTTTTGTATATTTTTGCAATGTCGAATTCTTTGATTTCGCTGATGGTTAGGTTAGGTTGGGTTAGATTTGGTACGGTTAGCACGATTTGTGAATAACTAACAATCTCGAACTCTTTGATTTCGGTGATGGTTAGGTTAGGTTGGGTTAGGTTTAGTGAGGGTAGCGAGTTCTTTGTATATTTTTGCAATGTCGAATTCTTTGATTTCGGTGATAGTTAGGTTAGGTTGGGTTAGGTTTGTTGAATAAACCACCTTTTGTGTATATTTTTGCAATGTCGAATTCTTTGATTTCGGTGATGGTAAGGTTAGGTTGGGTTATGTTTGGTGAGATAAGCGAGTTTTTTGTATATTTTTGCAATGTCGAATTCTTTGATTTCGGTGATGGTTATGTAAGGTTGGGGGTTAGGTTTGGTGAGGTTTGCAGGTTTTGTGTATATATTTGCAACGTCGAATTCTTTGATTCCGGTGTTGGTAAGGTTAGGTTGGGTTAGGTTTGGTGAGATTAGCGAGTTTTTTGTATAATTTTGCAATGTCGAATTCTTTGATTTCGGTGATGGTTATGTAAGGTTGGGTTAGGTTTGGTGAGGTTTGCAGGTTTTGTGTATATATTTGCAACGTCGAATTCTTTGATTCCGGTGTTGGTTAGGTTAGGTTGGGTTAGGTTGGTGAGATTAGCGAGTTCTTTGTATATTTTAGCAATGTCGAATTCTTTGATTTCGGTGATGGTAAGGTTAGGTTGGGTTAGGTTTGGTGAGGCTTGCGAGTATTGTGTAAATCTTACAAACAGTTATTCTTTGATTCCGGTGTTGGTTAGGTTAGGTTGGGTTAGGTTTGGTGAGGTAAGCGAGTATTTTGTATATTTTTGCAATGTCGAATTCTTTGATTTCGGTGATGGTGAGGTTAGGTTGAGTTAGGTTGGTGAGATTAGCGAATTTTTTGTATATTTTTGCAATGTCGAATTCTATGAATTCGGTGATTGTTAGGTTAGGTTGGGTTAGGTTTGGTGCGGTTAGCACGATTTGTGAATAACCTACAATCTCGAATTCTTTGATTTCGGTAATGGTAAGGTTAGGTTGGGTTAGGTTTGGTGAGATTAACGAGTTTTTTTTATATTTTTGCAATGTCGAATTCTTTGATTTCGGTGATGGTTATGTAAGGTTGGGTTAGGTTTGGTGAGGTTTGCAGGTTTTGTGTATATATTTGCAATGTCGACTTCTTTAATATCGGTGATGGTTCGGTTAGGTTGGGTTAGGTTTGTTGAGGGGAGAGATTTCTTTGTATATTTTTGCAATGTCGAATTCTTTGATTTCGGTGATATATAGGTTAGGTTGGGTTAGGTTTGGTGAGATTAACGAGTTTTTTGTATATTTTTGCAATGTCGAATTCTTAGATTTCGGTGATGGTTATGTTAGGTTTGGTGAGGCTTGCGAGTATTGTGTTAATCTTACAAACAGTAATTTTTTGATATCGGTGATGGTTCGGTTAGGTTGGGTTAGGTTTGGTGAGGCTTGCGAGTTTTTTTGTTATTTTTTGCAATGTCGAATTCTTTGATTTCGGTGATATATAGGTTAGGTTGGGTTAGGTTTGGTGAGATTAACGAGTTTTTTGTATATTTTTGCAATGTCGAATTCTTTGATTTCGGTGATGTTTAGGTTAGCTTGGGTAAGGTTTGGTGAGATTAGCGAATTTTTCATATATTTTTGCAATGTCGAATTCTTTGATTTCGGTGATGGTTAGGTTAGGTTGGGTTAGGTTTGGTGAGGTTAGCAAGTTTTTTGTATATTTTTGCAATGTCGAATTCTTTGATTTCGGTGATATATAGGTTAGGTTGGGTTAGGTTTGGTGAGATTAACGAGTTTTTTGTATATTTTTGCAATGTCGAATTCTTAGATTTCGGTGATGGTTATGTTAGGTTGGGTTAGGTTTGGTGAGATTAGCGAATTTTTTGTATATTTTTGCAATGTCGAATTCTATGAATTCTGTGATTGTTAGGTTAGGTTGGGTTAGGTTTGGTGCGGTTAGCACGATTTGTGAATAACCTACAATCTCGAATTCTTTGATTTCGGTAATGGTAAGGTTAGGTTGGGTTAGGTTTGGTGAGATTAACGAGTTTTTTTTATATTTTTGCAATGTCGAATTCTTTGATTTCGGTGATGGTTATGTAAGGTTGGGTTAGGTTTGGTGAGGTTTGCAGGTTTTGTGTATATATTTGCAATGTCGACTTCTTTAATATCGGTGATGGTTCGGTTAGGTTGGGTTAGGTTTGTTGAGGGGAGAGATTTCTTTGTATATTTTTGCAATGTCGAATTCTTTGATTTCGGTGATATATAGGTTAGGTTGGGTTAGGTTTGGTGAGATTAACGAGTTTTTTGTATATTTTTGCAATGTCGAATTCTTAGATTTCGGTGATGGTTATGTTAGGTTTGGTGAGGCTTGCGAGTATTGTGTTAATCTTACAAACAGTAATTCTTTGATATCGGTGATGGTTCGGTTAGGTTGGGTTAGGTTTGGTGAGGCTTGCGAGTTTTTTTGTTATTTTTTGCAATGTCGAATTCTTTGATTTCGGTGATATATAGGTTAGGTTGGGTTAGGTTTGGTGAGATTAACGAGTTTTTTGTATATTTTTGCAATGTCGAATTCTTTGATTCCGGTGTTGGTTAGGTTAGGTTGGGTTAGGTTTGGTGAGATTAGCGAGTTCTTTGTATATTTTAGCAATGTCGAATTCTTTGATTTCGGTGATGGTAAGGTTAGGTTGGGTTAGGTTTGGTGAGGCTTGCGAGTATTGTGTAAATCTTACAAACAGTTATTCTTTGATTCCGGTGTTGGTTAGGTTAGGTTGGGTTAGGTTTGGTGAGGTAAGCGAGTATTTTGTATATTTTTGCAATGTCGAATTCTTTGATTTCGGTGATGGTGAGGTTAGGTTGAGTTAGGTTTGGTGAGATTAGCGAATTTTTTGTATATTTTTGCAATGTCGAATTCTATGAATTCGGTGATTGTTAGGTTAGGTTGGGTTAGGTTTGGTGCGGTTAGCACGATTTGTGAATAACCTACAATCTCGAATTCTTTGATTTCGGTAATGGTAAGGTTAGGTTGGGTTAGGTTTGGTGAGATTAACGAGTTTTTTTTATATTTTTGCAATGTCGAATTCTTTGATTTCGGTGATGGTTATGTAAGGTTGGGTTAGGTTTGGTGAGGTTTGCAGGTTTTGTGTATATATTTGCAATGTCGACTTCTTTAATATCGGTGATGGTTCGGTTAGGTTGGGTTAGGTTTGTTGAGGGGAGAGATTTCTTTGTATATTTTTGCAATGTCGAATTCTTTGATTTCGGTGATATATAGGTTAGGTTGGGTTAGGTTTGGTGAGATTAACGAGTTTTTTGTATATTTTTGCAATGTCGAATTCTTAGATTTCGGTGATGGTTATGTTAGGTTTGGTGAGGCTTGCGAGTATTGTGTTAATCTTACAAACAGTAATTTTTTGATATCGGTGATGGTTCGGTTAGGTTGGGTTAGGTTTGGTGAGGCTTGCGAGTTTTTTTGTTATTTTTTGCAATGTCGAATTCTTTGATTTCGGTGATATATAGGTTAGGTTGGGTTAGGTTTGGTGAGATTAACGAGTTTTTTGTATATTTTTGCAATGTCGAATTCTTTGATTTCGGTGATGTTTAGGTTAGCTTGGGTAAGGTTTGGTGAGATTAGCGAATTTTTCATATATTTTTGCAATGTCGAATTCTTTGATTTCGGTGATGGTTAGGTTAGGTTGGGTTAGGTTTGGTGAGGTTAGCAAGTTTTTTGTATATTTTTGCAATGTCGAATTCTTTGATTTCGGTGATATATAGGTTAGGTTGGGTTAGGTTTGGTGAGATTAACGAGTTTTTTGTATATTTTTGCAATGTCGAATTCTTAGATTTCGGTGATGGTTATGTTAGGTTGGGTTAGGTTTGGTGAGATTAGCGAATTTTTTGTATATTTTTGCAATGTCGAATTCTATGAATTCTGTGATTGTTAGGTTAGGTTGGGTTAGGTTTGGTGCGGTTAGCACGATTTGTGAATAACCTACAATCTCGAATTCTTTGATTTCGGTAATGGTAAGGTTAGGTTGGGTTAGGTTTGGTGAGATTAACGAGTTTTTTTTATATTTTTGCAATGTCGAATTCTTTGATTTCGGTGATGGTTATGTAAGGTTGGGTTAGGTTTGGTGAGGTTTGCAGGTTTTGTGTATATATTTGCAATGTCGACTTCTTTAATATCGGTGATGGTTCGGTTAGGTTGGGTTAGGTTTGTTGAGGGGAGAGATTTCTTTGTATATTTTTGCAATGTCGAATTCTTTGATTTCGGTGATATATAGGTTAGGTTGGGTTAGGTTTGGTGAGATTAACGAGTTTTTTGTATATTTTTGCAATGTCGAATTCTTAGATTTCGGTGATGGTTATGTTAGGTTTGGTGAGGCTTGCGAGTATTGTGTTAATCTTACAAACAGTAATTCTTTGATATCGGTGATGGTTCGGTTAGGTTGGGTTAGGTTTGGTGAGGCTTGCGAGTTTTTTTGTTATTTTTTGCAATGTCGAATTCTTTGATTTCGGTGATATATAGGTTAGGTTGGGTTAGGTTTGGTGAGATTAACGAGTTTTTTGTATATTTTTGCAATGTCGAATTCTTTGATTTCGGTGATGTTTAGGTTAGCTTGGGTAAGGTTTGGTGAGATTAGCGAATTTTTCATATATTTTTGCAATGTCGAATTCTTTGATTTCGGTGATGGTTAGGTTAGGTTGGGTTAGGTTTGGTGAGGTTAGCGAGTTTTTTGTATATTTTTGCAATGTCGAATTCTATGAATTCGGTGATTGTTAGGTTAGGTTGGGTTAGGTTTGGTGCGGTTAGCACGATTTGTGAATAACCTACAATCTCGAATTCTTTGATTTCGGTGATGGTAGGGTTAGGTTGGGTTAGGTTTGGTGAGATTAACGAGTTTTTTGTATTTTTTTGAAATGTCGAATTCTTTGATTTCGCTGATGGTTAGGTTAGGTTGGGTTTTGTTTGGTGAGATTAGCGAGTTTTTTGTATATTTTTGCAATGTCGAATTCTTTGTTTTCGGTGATGGTTATGTAAGGTTGGGTTAGGTTTGGTGAGGTTTGCAGGTTTTGTGTATATATTTGCAATGTCGACTTCTTTGATATCGGTGATGGTTCGGTTAGGTTGGGTTAGGTTTGTTGAGGGGAGAGATTTCTTTGTATATTTTCGCAATGTCGAATTCTTTGATTTCGGTGATGGTTAGGTAAGGTTGGGTTAGGTTTGATAAGATTAGCGGGTTTTTTGTAGATTTTTGCAATGTCGAATTTTTTGATTTCGGTGATGGTTAGGTTAGGTTGGGTTAGGTTTGGTGAGATTAGCGAGTTTTTTGTATATTTTTGCAAGGTCGAATTCTTTGATTCCGGTGATGGTTATGTGAGGTTGGGTTAGGTTTTGTACGGTTAGCACGATTTGTGAATAGCTAACAATCTCGAGCTCTTTGATTTCGGTGATGGTTAGGTAAGGTTCGGTTAGGTTTAGTGAGGGGAGCGAGTTTTTTGTATATTTTTGCAATGTCGAACTCTTTGATATCGGTGATGGTAAGGTTAGGTTGGGTAAGGTTTGGTACGGTAAGCACGATTTGTGAATAACTAACAATCTCAAACTCTTTGATTTCGGTGATGGTTAGGTTAGGTTGGGTTAGGTTTAGTGAGGGTAGCAAGTTCTTTGTATATTTTTGCAATGTCGAATTCTTTGTTTTCGGTGATAGTTAGGTTCGGTTGGGTTAGGTTTGGTTAATTAACCACCTTTTGTGTATATTTTTGCAATGTCGAATTCTTTGATTTCGGTGATGGTTAGGTTAGGTTGGGTTATGTTTGGTGAGATTAGCGAGTTTTTTGTATATTTTTGCAATGTCGAATTCTTTGATTTCGGTGATGGTTAGGTTAGGTTGGGTTAGGTTTGGTGAGGCTTGCGAGTTTTTTTTGTTATTTTTTGCAATGTCGAATTCTTTGATTTCGGTGATGGTTAGGTTAGGTTGGGATAGGTTTGGTGAGGCTTGCGAGTTTTGTGTAAATCTTACAAACAGTAATTCTTTGATTCCGGTGTTGGTAAGGTTAGGTTGGGTTAGGTTTGGTGAGTTTGCGAGTTTTTTCTATATTTTTGCAATGTCGAATTCTTAGATTTCGGTGTTGGTTATGTTAGGTTGGGTTAGGTTTGGTGAGGTTTGCAGGTTTTGTGTATATATTTGCAATGTCGACTTCTTTGATATCGGTGATGGCTAGGTTAGGTTGGGTTAGTTTTGGTGAGGCTTGCGAGTTTTGTGTAAATCTTACAAACAGTTATTCTTTGATTCCGGTGTTGGTAAGGTTAGGTTGGGTTAGGTTTGGTGAGGTTAGCGAGTTTTTTGTATATTTTTGCAATGTCGAATTCTTTGATTTCGGTGATGGTTAGGTAAGGTTGGGTTATGTTTGGTGAGATAAGCGAGTTTTTTGTATATTTTTGCAATGTCGAATTCTATGAATTTGGTGATTGTTAGGTTAGGTTAAGTTTGGTTTGGTGTGGTTAGCACGATTTGTGAATAACCTACAATCTCGAATTCTTTGATTTCGGTGATGGTAAGGTTAGGTTGGGTTAGGTTTGGTGAGATTAACGAGTTTTTTGTTTATTTTTGAAATGTCGAATTCTTTGATTTCGGTGATGGTTAGGTTAGGTTGGGTTAGGTTTGGTGAGGGAAGCGAGTTTTTTGTATATTTTCGCAATGTCGATTTCTTTGATTTCGGTGATGGTTAGGTTAGGTTGGGGTAGGTTTGGTGAGGTTTGCAGGTTTTGTGTATATATTTGCAATGTCGACTTCTTTAATATCGGTGATGGTTCGGTTAGGTTGGGTTAGGTTTGTCGAGGGGAGAGATTTCTTTGTATATTTTTGCAATGTCGAATTCTTTGATATCGGTGATGGTTAGGTTAGGTTGGGTTAGGTTTGGTTAGATTAGCGGGTTTTTTGTAGATTTTTGCAATGTCGAATTCTTTGATTTCGCTGATGGTTAGGTTAGGTTGGGTTAGGTTTGGTACGGTAAGCACGATTTGTGAATAACTAACAATCTCGAACTCTTTGATTTCGGTGATGGTAAGGTTAGGTTGGGTTAGGTTTAGTGAGGGTAACGAGTTCTTTGTATATTTTTGCAATGTCGAATTCTTTGATTTCGGTGATAGTTAGGTTAGGTTGGGTTAAGTTTGGTGAATTAACCACCTTTTGTGTATATTTTTGCAATGTCGAATTCTTTGATTTCGGTGATGGTAAGGTTAGGTTGGGTTATGTTTGGTGAGATTAGCGAGTTTTTTGTATATTTTTGCAATGTCGAATTATTTGATTTCGGTGATGGTTATGTAAGGTTGGGTTAGGTTTGGTGAGGTTAGCAGGTTTTGTGTATATATTTGCAACGTCGAATTCTTTGATTTCGGTGATGGAAAGGTTAGGTTGGATTAGGTTTGGTGAGGTGAGCGAGTTTTTTGTATATTTTTGCAATGTCGAATTCTTTGATTTCGGTGATGGTTATGTGAGGTTGGGTAAGGTTTTGTACGGTGAGCACGATTTGTGAATTACTAACAATCCCGAACTCTTTGATTTCGGTGATGGTAAGGTTAGGTTGGATCAAGTTTAGTGAGGGTAGCGAGATATTTGTATATTTTTGCAATGTCGAATTCTCTGATTTCGGTGATGGTTAGATTAGGTTGGGTTATGTTTGGTGAGATTAGCGAGTTTTTTGTATATTTTTGCAATGTTGAGATCTTTGATTTCGGTGATGGTTATGTAAGGTTGGGTTAGGTTTTGTGAGGTTTGCAGGTTTTGTGTATATATTTGCAATGTCGACTTCTTTGATATCGGTGATGGCTAGGTTAGGTTGGGTTAGGTTTGGTGAGGCTTGCGAGTATTGTGTAAATCTTACAAACAGTTATTCTTTGATTCCGGTGTTGGTTAGGTTAGGTTGGGTTAGGTTTGGTGAGGTTAGCGAGTTTTTTGTATATTTTTGCAATGTCGAATTCTTTGATTTCGCTGATGGTTAGGTTAGGTTGGGTTAGGTTTGGTACGGTAAGCACGATTTGTGATTAACTAACAATCTCGAACTCTTTGATTTCGGTGAGGGTAAGGTTAGGTTGGGTTAGGTTTAGTGAGGGTAACTAGTTCTTTGTATATTTTTGCAATGTCGAATTCTTTGTTTTCGGTGATAGTTAGGTTAGGTTGGGTTAAGTTTGGTGAATTAACCACCTTTTGTGTATATTTTTGCAATGTCGAATTCTTTGATTTCGGTGATGGTAAGGTTAGGTTGGGTTATGTTTGGTGAGATTAGCGAGTTTTTTGTATATTTTTGCAATGTCGAATTCTTTGTTTTCGGTGATGGTTATGTAAGGTTGGGTTAGGTTTGGTGAGGTTTGCAGGTTTTGTGTATATATTTGCAATGGTTAGGTTAGGTTGGGTTAGGTTTGGTGAGGCTTGCGAGTTTTTTTGTTATTTTTTGCAATGTCGAATTCTTTGATTTCGGTGATGGTTAGGTTAGGATGGGTTAGGTTTGGTGAGGCTTGCGAGTTTTGTGTAAATCTTACAAACAGTAATTCTTTGATTCCGGTGTTGGTAAGGTTAGGTTGGGTTAGGTTTGGTGAGGTTAGCGAGTTTTTTGTATATTTTTGCAATGTCGAATTCTTTGATTTCGGTGATATATAGGTTAGGTTGGGTAAGGTTTGGTGAGATTAAAGAGTTTTTTGTATATTTTTGCAATGTCGAATTCTTTGATTTCGGTGATGTTTAGGTTAGCTTGGGTAAGGTTTGGTGAGATAAGAAAATTTTTCATATATTTTTGCAATGTCGAATTCTTTGACTTCGGTGATGGTAAGGTAAGGTTGGGTTAGGTTTAGTGAGGGTAGCAAGTTCTTTGTATATTTTGCAATGTCGAATTCTTTGATTTCGGTGATGGTTAGGTTAGTTTGGGTTAGGTTTGGTGAGATTAGCGAATTTTTTGTATATTTTTGCAATGTCGAATTCTATGAATTCGGTGATTTTCAGGTTAGGTTGGGTTAGGTTTGGTGCGGTTAGCACGATTTGTGAATAACCTACAATCTCGAACTCTTTGATTTCGGTGATGGTAAGGTTAGGTTGGGTTAGGTTTAGTGAGGGTAACGAGTTCTTTGTATATTTTTGCAATGTCGAATTCTTTGATTTCGGTGATAGTTAGGTTAGGTTGGGTTAAGTTTGGTGAATTAACCACCTTTTGTGTATATTTTTGCAATGTCGAATTCTTTGATTTCGGTGATGGTAAGGTTAGGTTGGGTTATGTTTGGTGAGATTAGCGAGTTTTTTGTATATTTTTGCAATGTCGAATTATTTGATTTCGGTGATGGTTATGTAAGGTTGGGTTAGGTTTGGTGAGGTTAGCAGGTTTTGTGTATATATTTGCAACGTCGAATTCTTTGATTTCGGTGATGGAAAGGTTAGGTTGGATTAGGTTTGGTGAGGTTAGCGAGTTTTTTGTATATGTTTGCAATGTCGAATTCTTTGATTTCGGTGATGGTTATGTGAGGTTGGGTAAGGTTTTGTACGGTTAGCACGATTTGTGAATTACTAACAATCCCGAACTCTTTGATTTCGGTGATGGTTAGGTTAGGTTGGATCAAGTTTAGTGAGGGTAGCGAGATATTTGTATATTTTTGCAATGTCGAATTCTCTGATTTCGGTGATGGATAGATTAGGTTGGGTTATGTTTGGTGAGATAAGCGGGTTTTTTGTATATTTTTGCAATGTCGAGATCTTTGATTTCGGTGATGGTTATGATAGGTTGGGTTAGGTTTGGTGAGGTTTGCAGGTTTTGTGTATATATTTGCAATGTCGACTTCTTTGATATCGGTGATGGTTCGGTTAGGTTGGGTTAGGTTTGTTGAGGGGAGAGATTTCTTTGTATATTTTCGCAATGTCGAATTCTTTGATTTCGGTGATGATTAGGTAAGGTTGGGTTAGGTTTGATTAGATTAGCGGGTTTTTTGTAGATTTTTGCAATGTCGAATTTTTTGATTTCGGTGATGGTTAGGTTAGGTTGGGTTAGGTTTGGTGAGATTAGCGAGTTTTTTGTATATTTTTGCAAGGTCGAATTCTTTGATTCCGGTGATGGTTATGTGAGGTTGGGTTAGGTTTTGTACTGTTAGCACGATTTGTGAATAGCTAACAATCTCGAGCTCTTTGATTTCGGTGATGGTTAGGTTAGGTTCGGTTAGGTTTAGTGAGGGGAGCGAGTTTTTTGTATATTTTTGCAATGTCGAACTCTTTGATATCGGTGATGGTTAGGTTAGGTTGGGTTAGGTTTGGTACGGTAAGCACGATTTGTGAATAACTAACAATCTCAAACTCTTTGATTTCGTTGATGGTTAGGTTAGGTTGGGTTAGGTTTAGTGAGGGTAGCGAGTTCTTTGTATATTTTTGCAATGTCGAATTCTTTGTTTTCGGTGATAGTTAGGTTCGGTTGGGTTAGGTTTGGTTAATTAACCACCTTTTGTGTATATTTTTGCAATGTCGAATTCTTTGACTTCGGTGATGGATTGGTTAGGTTGGGTTATGTTTGGTGAGATAAGCGAGTTTTTTGTATATTTTTGTCGATTTCTTTGATTTCGGAGATGGTAATGTAAGGTTGGGTAAGGTTTGGTGAGGTTTGCAGGTTTTGTGTATATATTTGCAATGTCAAATTTTTTGATATCGGTGATGGTTAGGTTAGGTTGGGTTAGGTTTAATGAGGGTAGCGAGTTTTTTGTATGTTTTGCAATGTCGAATTCTTTGATTTCGGTGATGGTTAGGTTAGGTTGGATTAAGTTTGGTGAGGGTTGCGAGATCTTTGTATATTTTTGCAATGTCGAATTCTTTGATTTCGGTGATGAATAGGTTACGTTGGGTTAGGTTTGGTGAGATTGGCGAGTTTTTTGTATATTTTTGCAATGTCGAATTCTTTGATTTCGCTGATGGTTAGGTTAGGTTGGGTTAGATTTGGTACGGTTAGCACGATTTGTGAATAACTAACAATCTCGAACTCTTTGATTTCGGTGATGGTTAGGTTAGGTTGGGTTAGGTTTAGTGAGGGTAGCGAGTTCTTTGTATATTTTTGCAATGTCGAATTCTTTGATTTCGGTGATAGTTAGGTTAGGTTGGGTTAGGTTTGTTGAATAAACCACCTTTTGTGTATATTTTTGCAATGTCGAATTCTTTGATTTCGGTGATGGTAAGGTTAGGTTGGGTTATGTTTGGTGAGATAAGCGAGTTTTTTGTATATTTTTGCAATGTCGAATTCTTTGATTTCGGTGATGGTTATGTAAGGTTGGGTTAGGTTTGGTGAGGTTTGCAGGTTTTGTGTATATATTTGCAACGTCGAATTCTTTGATTCCGGTGTTGGTAAGGTTAGGTTGGGTTAGGTTTGGTGAGATTAGCGAGTTTTTTGTATAATTTTGCAATGTCGAATTCTTTGATTTCGGTGATGGTTATGTAAGGTTGGGTTAGGTTTGGTGAGGTTTGCAGGTTTTGTGTATATATTTGCAACGTCGAATTCTTTGATTCCGGTGTTGGTTAGGTTAGGTTGGGTTAGGTTTGGTGAGATTAGCGAGTTCTTTGTATATTTTAGCAATGTCGAATTCTTTGATTTCGGTGATGGTAAGGTTAGGTTGGGTTAGGTTTGGTGAGGCTTGCGAGTATTGTGTAAATCTTACAAACAGTTATTCTTTGATTCCGGTGTTGGTTAGGTTAGGTTGGGTTAGGTTTGGTGAGGTAAGCGAGTATTTTGTATATTTTTGCAATGTCGAATTCTTTGATTTCGGTGATGGTGAGGTTAGGTTGAGTTAGGTTTGGTGAGATTAGCGAATTTTTTGTATATTTTTGCAATGTCGAATTCTATGAATTCGGTGATTGTTAGGTTAGGTTGGGTTAGGTTTGGTGCGGTTAGCACGATTTGTGAATAACCTACAATCTCGAATTCTTTGATTTCGGTAATGGTAAGGTTAGGTTGGGTTAGGTTTGGTGAGATTAACGAGTTTTTTTTATATTTTTGCAATGTCGAATTCTTTGATTTCGGTGATGGTTATGTAAGGTTGGGTTAGGTTTGGTGAGGTTTGCAGGTTTTGTGTATATATTTGCAATGTCGACTTCTTTAATATCGGTGATGGTTCGGTTAGGTTGGGTTAGGTTTGTTGAGGGGAGAGATTTCTTTGTATATTTTTGCAATGTCGAATTCTTTGATTTCGGTGATATATAGGTTAGGTTGGGTTAGGTTTGGTGAGATTAACGAGTTTTTTGTATATTTTTGCAATGTCGAATTCTTAGATTTCGGTGATGGTTATGTTAGGTTTGGTGAGGCTTGCGAGTATTGTGTTAATCTTACAAACAGTAATTTTTTGATATCGGTGATGGTTCGGTTAGGTTGGGTTAGGTTTGGTGAGGCTTGCGAGTTTTTTTGTTATTTTTTGCAATGTCGAATTCTTTGATTTCGGTGATATATAGGTTAGGTTGGGTTAGGTTTGGTGAGATTAACGAGTTTTTTGTATATTTTTGCAATGTCGAATTCTTTGATTTCGGTGATGTTTAGGTTAGCTTGGGTAAGGTTTGGTGAGATTAGCGAATTTTTCATATATTTTTGCAATGTCGAATTCTTTGATTTCGGTGATGGTTAGGTTAGGTTGGGTTAG
The DNA here is from genome assembly GCF_051622035.1 of Arctopsyche grandis. Lineage (NCBI taxonomy): Eukaryota > Metazoa > Arthropoda > Insecta > Trichoptera > Hydropsychidae > Arctopsyche > Arctopsyche grandis. Next base: position 9,852,157 of record NC_135361.1, on the reverse strand, counting down.
GTTTGGTGAGGTTAGCAAGTTTTTTGTATATTTTTGCAATGTCGAATTCTTTGATTTCGGTGATATATAGGTTAGGTTGGGTTAGGTTTGGTGAGATTAACGAGTTTTTTGTATATTTTTGCAATGTCGAATTCTTAGATTTCGGTGATGGTTATGTTAGGTTGGGTTAGGTTTGGTGAGATTAGCGAATTTTTTGTATATTTTTGCAATGTCGAATTCTATGAATTCTGTGATTGTTAGGTTAGGTTGGGTTAGGTTTGGTGCGGTTAGCACGATTTGTGAATAACCTACAATCTCGAATTCTTTGATTTCGGTAATGGTAAGGTTAGGTTGGGTTAGGTTTGGTGAGATTAACGAGTTTTTTTTATATTTTTGCAATGTCGAATTCTTTGATTTCGGTGATGGTTATGTAAGGTTGGGTTAGGTTTGGTGAGGTTTGCAGGTTTTGTGTATATATTTGCAATGTCGACTTCTTTAATATCGGTGATGGTTCGGTTAGGTTGGGTTAGGTTTGTTGAGGGGAGAGATTTCTTTGTATATTTTTGCAATGTCGAATTCTTTGATTTCGGTGATATATAGGTTAGGTTGGGTTAGGTTTGGTGAGATTAACGAGTTTTTTGTATATTTTTGCAATGTCGAATTCTTAGATTTCGGTGATGGTTATGTTAGGTTTGGTGAGGCTTGCGAGTATTGTGTTAATCTTACAAACAGTAATTTTTTGATATCGGTGATGGTTCGGTTAGGTTGGGTTAGGTTTGGTGAGGCTTGCGAGTTTTTTTGTTATTTTTTGCAATGTCGAATTCTTTGATTTCGGTGATATATAGGTTAGGTTGGGTTAGGTTTGGTGAGATTAACGAGTTTTTTGTATATTTTTGCAATGTCGAATTCTTTGATTCCGGTGTTGGTTAGGTTAGGTTGGGTTAGGTTTGGTGAGATTAGCGAGTTCTTTGTATATTTTAGCAATGTCGAATTCTTTGATTTCGGTGATGGTAAGGTTAGGTTGGGTTAGGTTTGGTGAGGCTTGCGAGTATTGTGTAAATCTTACAAACAGTTATTCTTTGATTCCGGTGTTGGTTAGGTTAGGTTGGGTTAGGTTTGGTGAGGTAAGCGAGTATTTTGTATATTTTTGCAATGTCGAATTCTTTGATTTCGGTGATGGTGAGGTTAGGTTGAGTTAGGTTTGGTGAGATTAGCGAATTTTTTGTATATTTTTGCAATGTCGAATTCTATGAATTCGGTGATTGTTAGGTTAGGTTGGGTTAGGTTTGGTGCGGTTAGCACGATTTGTGAATAACCTACAATCTCGAATTCTTTGATTTCGGTAATGGTAAGGTTAGGTTGGGTTAGGTTTGGTGAGATTAACGAGTTTTTTTTATATTTTTGCAATGTCGAATTCTTTGATTTCGGTGATGGTTATGTAAGGTTGGGTTAGGTTTGGTGAGGTTTGCAGGTTTTGTGTATATATTTGCAATGTCGACTTCTTTAATATCGGTGATGGTTCGGTTAGGTTGGGTTAGGTTTGTTGAGGGGAGAGATTTCTTTGTATATTTTTGCAATGTCGAATTCTTTGATTTCGGTGATATATAGGTTAGGTTGGGTTAGGTTTGGTGAGATTAACGAGTTTTTTGTATATTTTTGCAATGTCGAATTCTTAGATTTCGGTGATGGTTATGTTAGGTTTGGTGAGGCTTGCGAGTATTGTGTTAATCTTACAAACAGTAATTTTTTGATATCGGTGATGGTTCGGTTAGGTTGGGTTAGGTTTGGTGAGGCTTGCGAGTTTTTTTGTTATTTTTTGCAATGTCGAATTCTTTGATTTCGGTGATATATAGGTTAGGTTGGGTTAGGTTTGGTGAGATTAACGAGTTTTTTGTATATTTTTGCAATGTCGAATTCTTTGATTTCGGTGATGTTTAGGTTAGCTTGGGTAAGGTTTGGTGAGATTAGCGAATTTTTCATATATTTTTGCAATGTCGAATTCTTTGATTTCGGTGATGGTTAGGTTAGGTTGGGTTAGGTTTGGTGAGGTTAGCAAGTTTTTTGTATATTTTTGCAATGTCGAATTCTTTGATTTCGGTGATATATAGGTTAGGTTGGGTTAGGTTTGGTGAGATTAACGAGTTTTTTGTATATTTTTGCAATGTCGAATTCTTAGATTTCGGTGATGGTTATGTTAGGTTGGGTTAGGTTTGGTGAGATTAGCGAATTTTTTGTATATTTTTGCAATGTCGAATTCTATGAATTCTGTGATTGTTAGGTTAGGTTGGGTTAGGTTTGGTGCGGTTAGCACGATTTGTGAATAACCTACAATCTCGAATTCTTTGATTTCGGTAATGGTAAGGTTAGGTTGGGTTAGGTTTGGTGAGATTAACGAGTTTTTTTTATATTTTTGCAATGTCGAATTCTTTGATTTCGGTGATGGTTATGTAAGGTTGGGTTAGGTTTGGTGAGGTTTGCAGGTTTTGTGTATATATTTGCAATGTCGACTTCTTTAATATCGGTGATGGTTCGGTTAGGTTGGGTTAGGTTTGTTGAGGGGAGAGATTTCTTTGTATATTTTTGCAATGTCGAATTCTTTGATTTCGGTGATATATAGGTTAGGTTGGGTTAGGTTTGGTGAGATTAACGAGTTTTTTGTATATTTTTGCAATGTCGAATTCTTAGATTTCGGTGATGGTTATGTTAGGTTTGGTGAGGCTTGCGAGTATTGTGTTAATCTTACAAACAGTAATTCTTTGATATCGGTGATGGTTCGGTTAGGTTGGGTTAGGTTTGGTGAGGCTTGCGAGTTTTTTTGTTATTTTTTGCAATGTCGAATTCTTTGATTTCGGTGATATATAGGTTAGGTTGGGTTAGGTTTGGTGAGATTAACGAGTTTTTTGTATATTTTTGCAATGTCGAATTCTTTGATTTCGGTGATGTTTAGGTTAGCTTGGGTAAGGTTTGGTGAGATTAGCGAATTTTTCATATATTTTTGCAATGTCGAATTCTTTGATTTCGGTGATGGTTAGGTTAGGTTGGGTTAGGTTTGGTGAGGTTAGCGAGTTTTTTGTATATTTTTGCAATGTCGAATTCTATGAATTCGGTGATTGTTAGGTTAGGTTGGGTTAGGTTTGGTGCGGTTAGCACGATTTGTGAATAACCTACAATCTCGAATTCTTTGATTTCGGTGATGGTAGGGTTAGGTTGGGTTAGGTTTGGTGAGATTAACGAGTTTTTTGTATTTTTTTGAAATGTCGAATTCTTTGATTTCGCTGATGGTTAGGTTAGGTTGGGTTTTGTTTGGTGAGATTAGCGAGTTTTTTGTATATTTTTGCAATGTCGAATTCTTTGTTTTCGGTGATGGTTATGTAAGGTTGGGTTAGGTTTGGTGAGGTTTGCAGGTTTTGTGTATATATTTGCAATGTCGACTTCTTTGATATCGGTGATGGTTCGGTTAGGTTGGGTTAGGTTTGTTGAGGGGAGAGATTTCTTTGTATATTTTCGCAATGTCGAATTCTTTGATTTCGGTGATGGTTAGGTAAGGTTGGGTTAGGTTTGATTAGATTAGCGGGTTTTTTGTAGATTTTTGCAATGTCGAATTTTTTGATTTCGGTGATGGTTAGGTTAGGTTGGGTTAGGTTTGGTGAGATTAGCGAGTTTTTTGTATATTTTTGCAAGGTCGAATTCTTTGATTCCGGTGATGGTTATGTGAGGTTGGGTTAGGTTTTGTACGGTTAGCACGATTTGTGAATAGCTAACAATCTCGAGCTCTTTGATTTCGGTGATGGTTAGGTAAGGTTCGGTTAGGTTTAGTGAGGGGAGCGAGTTTTTTGTATATTTTTGCAATGTCGAACTCTTTGATATCGGTGATGGTAAGGTTAGGTTGGGTAAGGTTTGGTACGGTAAGCACGATTTGTGAATAACTAACAATCTCAAACTCTTTGATTTCGGTGATGGTTAGGTTAGGTTGGGTTAGGTTTAGTGAGGGTAGCAAGTTCTTTGTATATTTTTGCAATGTCGAATTCTTTGTTTTCGGTGATAGTTAGGTTCGGTTGGGTTAGGTTTGGTTAATTAACCACCTTTTGTGTATATTTTTGCAATGTCGAATTCTTTGATTTCGGTGATGGTTAGGTTAGGTTGGGTTATGTTTGGTGAGATTAGCGAGTTTTTTGTATATTTTTGCAATGTCGAATTCTTTGATTTCGGTGATGGTTAGGTTAGGTTGGGTTAGGTTTGGTGAGGCTTGCGAGTTTTTTTTGTTATTTTTTGCAATGTCGAATTCTTTGATTTCGGTGATGGTTAGGTTAGGTTGGGATAGGTTTGGTGAGGCTTGCGAGTTTTGTGTAAATCTTACAAACAGTAATTCTTTGATTCCGGTGTTGGTAAGGTTAGGTTGGGTTAGGTTTGGTGAGTTTGCGAGTTTTTTCTATATTTTTGCAATGTCGAATTCTTAGATTTCGGTGTTGGTTATGTTAGGTTGGGTTAGGTTTGGTGAGGTTTGCAGGTTTTGTGTATATATTTGCAATGTCGACTTCTTTGATATCGGTGATGGCTAGGTTAGGTTGGGTTAGTTTTGGTGAGGCTTGCGAGTTTTGTGTAAATCTTACAAACAGTTATTCTTTGATTCCGGTGTTGGTAAGGTTAGGTTGGGTTAGGTTTGGTGAGGTTAGCGAGTTTTTTGTATATTTTTGCAATGTCGAATTCTTTGATTTCGGTGATGGTTAGGTAAGGTTGGGTTATGTTTGGTGAGATAAGCGAGTTTTTTGTATATTTTTGCAATGTCGAATTCTATGAATTTGGTGATTGTTAGGTTAGGTTAAGTTTGGTTTGGTGTGGTTAGCACGATTTGTGAATAACCTACAATCTCGAATTCTTTGATTTCGGTGATGGTAAGGTTAGGTTGGGTTAGGTTTGGTGAGATTAACGAGTTTTTTGTTTATTTTTGAAATGTCGAATTCTTTGATTTCGGTGATGGTTAGGTTAGGTTGGGTTAGGTTTGGTGAGGGAAGCGAGTTTTTTGTATATTTTCGCAATGTCGATTTCTTTGATTTCGGTGATGGTTAGGTTAGGTTGGGGTAGGTTTGGTGAGGTTTGCAGGTTTTGTGTATATATTTGCAATGTCGACTTCTTTAATATCGGTGATGGTTCGGTTAGGTTGGGTTAGGTTTGTCGAGGGGAGAGATTTCTTTGTATATTTTTGCAATGTCGAATTCTTTGATATCGGTGATGGTTAGGTTAGGTTGGGTTAGGTTTGGTTAGATTAGCGGGTTTTTTGTAGATTTTTGCAATGTCGAATTCTTTGATTTCGCTGATGGTTAGGTTAGGTTGGGTTAGGTTTGGTACGGTAAGCACGATTTGTGAATAACTAACAATCTCGAACTCTTTGATTTCGGTGATGGTAAGGTTAGGTTGGGTTAGGTTTAGTGAGGGTAACGAGTTCTTTGTATATTTTTGCAATGTCGAATTCTTTGATTTCGGTGATAGTTAGGTTAGGTTGGGTTAAGTTTGGTGAATTAACCACCTTTTGTGTATATTTTTGCAATGTCGAATTCTTTGATTTCGGTGATGGTAAGGTTAGGTTGGGTTATGTTTGGTGAGATTAGCGAGTTTTTTGTATATTTTTGCAATGTCGAATTATTTGATTTCGGTGATGGTTATGTAAGGTTGGGTTAGGTTTGGTGAGGTTAGCAGGTTTTGTGTATATATTTGCAACGTCGAATTCTTTGATTTCGGTGATGGAAAGGTTAGGTTGGATTAGGTTTGGTGAGGTGAGCGAGTTTTTTGTATATTTTTGCAATGTCGAATTCTTTGATTTCGGTGATGGTTATGTGAGGTTGGGTAAGGTTTTGTACGGTGAGCACGATTTGTGAATTACTAACAATCCCGAACTCTTTGATTTCGGTGATGGTAAGGTTAGGTTGGATCAAGTTTAGTGAGGGTAGCGAGATATTTGTATATTTTTGCAATGTCGAATTCTCTGATTTCGGTGATGGTTAGATTAGGTTGGGTTATGTTTGGTGAGATTAGCGAGTTTTTTGTATATTTTTGCAATGTTGAGATCTTTGATTTCGGTGATGGTTATGTAAGGTTGGGTTAGGTTTTGTGAGGTTTGCAGGTTTTGTGTATATATTTGCAATGTCGACTTCTTTGATATCGGTGATGGCTAGGTTAGGTTGGGTTAGGTTTGGTGAGGCTTGCGAGTATTGTGTAAATCTTACAAACAGTAATTCTTTGATTCCGGTGTTGGTTAGGTTAGGTTGGGTTAGGTTTGGTGAGGTTAGCGAGTTTTTTGTATATTTTTGCAATGTCGAATTCTATGAATTCGGTGATTGTTAGGTTAGGTTGGGTTAGGTTTGGTGCGGTTAGCACGATTTGTGAATAACCTACAATCTCGAATTCTTTGATTTCGGTGATGGTAGGGTTAGGTTGGGTTAGGTTTGGTGAGATTAACGAGTTTTTTGTATATTTTTGAAATGTCGAATTCTTTGATTTCGGTGATGGTTAGGTTAGGTTGGGTTATGTTTGGTGAGATAAGCGAGTTTTTTGTATATTTTTGCAATGTCGAATTCTTTGATTTCGGTGATGGTTATGTTAGGTTGGGTTAGGTTTGGTGAGGTTTGTAGGTTTTGTGTATATATTTGCAATGTCGACTTCTTTGATATCGGTGATGGTTAGGTTAGGTTGGGTTAGGTTTGGTGAGGGAAGCGAGTTTTTTGTATATTTTCGCAATGTCGATTTCTTTGATTTCGGTGATGGTAAGGTTAGGTTGGGTTAGGTTTGGTGAGGTTTGCAGGTTTTGTGTATATATTTGCAATGTCGACTTCTTTAATATCGGTGATGGTTCGGTTAGGTTGGGTTAGGTTTGTCGAGGGGAGAGATTTCTTTGTATATTTTTGCAATGTCGAATTCTTTGATATCGGTGATGGTTAGGTTAGGTTGGGTTAGGTTTGGTTAGATTAGCGGGTTTTTTGTAGATTTTTGCAATGTCGAATTCTTTGATTTCGCTGATGGTTAGGTTAGGTTGGGTTAGGTTTGGTACGGTTAGCACGATTTGTGAATAACTAACAATCTCGAACTCTTTGATTTCGGTGATGGTAAGGTAAGGTTGGGTTAGGTTTAGTGAGGGTAACGAGTTCTTTGTATATTTTTGCAATGTCGAATTCTTTGATTTCGGTGATAGTTAGGTTAGGTTGGGTTAAGTTTGGTGAATTAACCACCTTTTGTGTATATTTTTGCAATGTCAAATTCTTTGATTTCGGTGATGGTAAGGTTAGGTTGGGTTATGTTTGGTGAGATTAGCGAGTTTTTTGTATATTTTTGCAATGTCGAATTATTTGATTTCGGTGATGGTTATGTAAGGTTGGGTTAGGTTTGGTGAGGTTAGCAGGTTTTGTGTATATATTTGCAACGTCGAATTCTTTGATTTCGGTGATGGAAAGGTTAGGTTGGATTAGGTTTGGTGAGGTTAGCGAGTTTTTTGTATATTTTTGCAATGTCGAATTCTTTGATTTCGGTGATGGTTATGTGAGGTTAAGTAAGGTTTTGTACGGTTAGCACGATTTGTGAATTACTATCAATCCCGAACTCTTTGATTTCGGTGATGGTTAGGTTAGGTTGGATCAAGTTTAGTGAGGGTAGCGAGATATTTGTATATTTTTGCAATGTCGAGATCTTTGATTTCGGTGATGGTTATGTAAGGTTGGGTTAGGTTTGGTGAGGTTTGCAGGTTTTGTGTATATATTTGCAATGTCGACTTCTTTGATATCGGTGATGGTTCGGTTAGGTTGGGTTAGGTTTGTTGAGGGGAGAGATTTCTTTGTATATTTTCGCAATGTCGAATTCTTTGATTTCGGTGATGATTAGGTAAGGTTGGGTTAGGTTTGATTAGATTAGCGGGTTTTTTGTAGATTTTTGCAATGTCGACTTTTTTGATTTCGGTGATGGTTAGGTTAGGTTGGGTTAGGTTTGGTGAGATTAGCGAGTTTTTTGTATATTTTTGCAAGGTCGAATTCTTTGATTCCGGTGATGGTTATGTGAGGTTGGGTTAGGTTTTGTACGGTTAGCACGATTTGTGAATAGCTAACAATCTCGAGCTCTTTGATTTCGGTGATGGTTAGGTTAGGTTCGGTTAGGTTTAGTGAGGGGAGCGAGTTTTTTGTATATTTTTGCAATGTCGAACTCTTTGATATCGGTGATGGTTAGGTTAGGTTGGGTTAGGGTTGGTACGGTAAGCACGATTTGTGAATAACTAACAATCTCAAACTCTTTGATTTCGGTGATGGTTAGGTTAGGTTGGGTTAGGTTTAGTGAGGGTAGCGAGTTCTTTGTATATTTTTGCAATGTCAAATTCTTTGTTTTCGGTGATAGTTAGGTTCGGTTGGGTTAGGTTTGGTTAATTAACCACCTTTTGTGTATATTTTTGCAATGTCGAATTCTTTGACTTCGGTGATGGTTAGGTTAGGTTGGGTTATGTTTGGTGAGATTAGCGAGTTTTTTGTATATTTTTGCAATATCGAATTCTTTGATTTCGGTGATGGTTATGTAAGGTTGGGTTAGGTTTGGTGAGGTTAGCAGGTTTTGTGTATATATTTGCAACGTCGAATTCTTTGATTTCGGTGATGGAAAGGTTAGGTTGGATTAGGTTTGGTGAGGTTAGCGAGTTTTTTGTATATTTTTGCAATGTCGAATTCTTTGATTTCGGTGATAGTTAGGTTAGGTTGAGCTTGGTTTGGTGAGGTAACCACCTTTTGTGTATATTTTTGCAATGTCAAATTCTTTGATTTCGGTGATGGTTATGTGAGGTTGGGTAAGGTTTTGTACGGTTAGCACGATTTGTGAATAACTAACAATCTCGAACTCTTTGATTTCGGTGATGGTTAGGTTAGGTTGGATTAAGTTTGGTGAGGGTTGCGAGATCTTTGTATATTTTTGCAATGTCGAATTCTTTGATTTCGGTGAAGAATAGGTTACGTTGGGTTAGGTTTGGTGAGATTGGCGAGTTTTTTGTATATTTTTGCAATGTCGAATTCTTTGATTTCGCTGATGGTTAGGTTAGGTTGGGTTAGATTTGGTACGGTTAGCACGATTTGTGAATAACTAACAATCTCGAACTCTTTGATTTCGATGATGGTTAGGTTAGGTTGGGTTAGGTTTAGTGAGAGTAGCGAGTTCTTTGTATATTTTTGCAATGTCGAATTCTTTGATTTCGGTGATAGTTAGGTTAGGTTGGGTTAGGTTTTTTGAATTAACCACCTTTTGTGTATATTTTTGCAATGTCGAATTCTTTGATTTCGGTGATGGTTATGTAAGGTTGGGGTAGGTTTGGTGAGGTTTGCAGGTTTTGTGTATATATTTGCAACGTCGAATTCTTTGATTCCGGTGTTGGTAAGGTTAGGTCGGGTTAGGTTTGGTGAGATTAGCGAGTTTTTTGTATAATTTTGCAATGTCGAATTCTTTGATTTCGGTGATGGTTATGTAAGGTTGGGTTAGGTTTGGTGAGGTTTGCAGGTTTTGTGTATATATTTGCAACGTCGAATTCTTTGATTCCGGTGTTGGTTAGGTTAGGTTGGGTTAGGTTTGGTGAGATTAGCGAGTTCTTTGTATATTTTAGCAATGTCGAATTCTTTGATTTCGGTGATGGTAAGGTTAGGTTGGGTTAGGTTTGGTGAGGCTTGCGAGTATTGTGTAAATCTAACAAACAGTTATTCTTTGATTCCGGTGTTGGTTAGGTTAGGTTGGGTTAGGTTTGAGGAGGTAAGCGAGTATTTTGTATATTTTTACAATGTCGAATTTTTTGATTTCGGTGATGGTGAGGTTAGGTTGGGTTAGGTTTGGTGAGATTAGCGAATTTTTTGTATATTTTTGCAATGTCGAATTCTATGAATTCGGTGATTGTTAGGTTAGGTTGGGTTAGGTTTGGTGCGGTTAGCACGATTTGTGAATAACCTACAATCTCGAATTCTTTGATTTCGGTGATGGTAAGGTTAGGTTGGGTTAGGTTTGGTGAGATTAACGAGTTTTTTGTATATTTTTGCAATGTCGAATTCTTTGATTTCGGTGATGGTTATGTAAGGTTGGGTTAGGTTTGGTGAGGTTTGCAGGTTTTGTGTATATATTTGCAATGTCGACTTCTTTAATATCGGTGATGGTTCGGTTAGGTTGGGTTAGGTTTGTTGAGGGGAGAGATTTCTTTGTATATTTTTGCAATGTCGAATTCTTTGATTTTGGTGATGGTAAGGTTAGGTTGGGTTAGGTTTGGTGAAGTTAGCGAGTTTTTTGTATATTTTTGCAATGTCGAATTCTTTGATTTCGGTGATATATAGGTTAGGTTGGGTTAGGTTTGGTGAGATTAACGAGTTTTTTGTATATTTTTGCAATGTCGAATTCTTAGATTTCGGTGATGGTTATGTTAGGTTTGGTGAGGCTTGCGAGTATTGTGTTAATCTTACAAACAGTAATTCTTTGATATCGGTGATGGTTCGGTTAGGTTGGGTTAGGTTTGGTGAGGCTTGCGAGTTTTTTTGTTATTTTTTGCAATGTCGAATTCTTTGATTTCGGTGATATATAGGTTAGGTTGGGTTAGGTTTGGTGAGATAAACGAGTTTTTTGTATATTTTTGCAATGTCGAATTCTTTGATTTCGGTGATGTTTAGGTTAGCTTGGGTAAGGTTTGGTGAGATTAGCGAATTTTTCATATATTTTTGCAATGTCGAATTCTTTGATTTCGGTGATGGTTAGGTTAGGTTGGGTTAGGTTTGGTGAGGTTTGCAGGTTTTGTGTTTATATTTGCAATGTCGAATTCTTTGATTTCGGTGATAGTTAGGTTAGGTTGGGTTAGGTTTGGTGAGAAAAGCGAGTTTTTTGTATATTTTTGCAATGTCGTATTCTTTGATTTCGGTGATGGTTAGGTTAAGTTGGGTCAGGTTTGGTGCGGTTAGCACGATTTGTGAATAACTTACAATCTCGAATTCTCTGATTTCGGTGATGGTTAGGTTAGGTTGGATTAGGTTTAGTGAGGGTAGCGAGTCCTTTGTATATTTTTGCAATGTCGAATTCTTTGATTTCGGTGATATATAGGTTAGGTTGGGTTAGGTTTGGTGAGATTAACGAGTTTTTTGTATATTTTTGCAATGTCGAATTCTTAGATTTCGGTGATGGTTATGTAAGGTTTGGTGAGGCTTGCGAGTATTGTGTTAATCTTACAAACAGTAATTCTTTGATATCGGTGATGGTTCGGTTAGGTTGGGTTAGGTTTGGTGAGGCTTGCGAGTTTTTTTGTTATTTTTTGCAATGTCGAATTCTTTGATTTCGGTGATATATAGGTTAGGTTGGGTTAGGTTTGGTGAGATAAACGAGTTTTTTGTATATTTTTGCAATGTCGAATTCTTTGATTTCGGTGATGTTTAGGTTAGCTTGGGTAAGGTTTGGTGAGATTAGCGAATTTTTCATATATTTTTGCAATGTCGAATTCTTTGATTTCGGTGATGGTTAGGTTAGGTTGGGTTAGGTTTGGTGAGGTTTGCAGGTTTTGTGTTTATATTTGCAATGTCGAATTCTTTGATTTCGGTGATAGTTAGGTTAGGTTGGGTTAGGTTTGGTGAGAAAAGCGAGTTTTTTGTATATTTTTGCAATGTCGTATTCTTTGATTTCGGTGATGGTTAGGTTAAGTTGGGTCAGGTTTGGTGCGGTTAGCACGATTTGTGAATAACTTACAATCTCGAATTCTCTGATTTCGGTGATGGTTAGGTTAGGTTGGATTAGGTTTAGTGAGGGTAGCGAGTCCTTTGTATATTTTTGCAATGTCGAATTCTTTGATTTCGGTGATGGTTAGGTAAAGTTGGGTTAGGTTTGGTGAGGCTTGCGAGATTTTTGTAAATCTTACAAACAGGAATTCTTTGATTCCGGTGTTGGTAAGGTTAGATTGGGTTAGGTTTGGTGAGGTTTGCAGGTTTTGTGTATATATTTGCAATGTCGAATTCTTTGATTTCGGTGATAGTTAGGTTAGGTTGGATTAGGTTTGGTAAGGTAACCACCTTTTGTGTACATTTTTGCAATGTCGAATTCTTTGATTTCGGTGATGGTTAGGTTAGGTTGGGTTAGGTTTGGTGAGGCTTGCGAGTTTTGTGTAAATCTTACAAACAGTAATTCTTTGATTCCGGTGTTGGTTAGGTTAGGTTGGGTTAGGTTTGGTGCGGTTTGCAGGTTTTGTGTATATATTTGCAACGTCGAATTCTTTGATTTCGGTGATGGAAAGGTTAGGTTGGATTAGGTTTGGTGAGGTTAGCGAGTTTTTTGTATATTTTTGCAATGTCGAATTCTTTGATTTCGGTGATAGTTAGGTTAGGTTGAGCTTGGTTTGGTGAGGTAACCACCTTTTGTGTATATTTTTGCAATGTCAAATTCTTTGATTTCGGTGATGGTTATGTGAGGTTGGGTAAGGTTTTGTACGGTTAGCACGATTTGTGAATAACTAACAATCTCGAACTCTTTGATTTCGGTGATGGTTAGGTTAGGTTGGATTAAGTTTGGTGAGGGTTGCGAGATCTTTGTATATTTTTGCAATGTCGAATTCTTTGATTTCGGTGATGAATAGGTTACGTTGTGTAAGGTTTGGTGAGATTGGCGAGTTTTTTGTATATTTTTGCAATGTCGAATTCTTTGATTTCGCTGATGGTTTGGTTAGGTTGGGTTAGATTTGGTACGGTTAGCACGATTTGTGAATAACTAACAATCTCGAACTCTTTGATTTCGGTGATGGTTAGGTTAGGTTGGGTTAGGTTTAGTGAGAGTAGCGAGTTCTTTGTATATTTTTGCAATGTCGAATTCTTTGATTTCGGTGATAGTTAGGTTAGGTTGGGTTAGGTTTGTTGAATTAACCACCTTTTGTGTATATTTTTGCAATGTCGAATTCTTTGATTTCGGTGATGGTAAGGTTAGGTTGGGTTATGTTTGGTGAGATTAGCGAGTTTTTTGTATATTTTTGCAATGTCGAATTCTTTGATTTCGGTGATGGTTATGTAAGGTTGGGTTAGGTTTGGTGAGGTTTGCAGGTTTTGTGTATATATTTGCAACGTCGAATTCTTTGATTCCGGTGTTGGTAAGGTTAGGTCGGGTTAGGTTTGGTGAGATTAGCGAGTTTTTTGTATAATTTTGCAATGTCGAATTCTTTGATTTCGGTGATGGTTATGTAAGGTTGGGTTAGGTTTGGTGAGGTTTGCAGGTTTTGTGTATATATTTGCAACGTCGAATTCTTTGATTCCGGTGTTGGTTAGGTTAGGTTGGGTTAGGTTTGGTGAGATTAGCGAGTTCTTTGTATATTTTAGCAATGTCGAATTCTTTGATTTCGGTGATGGTAAGGTTAGGTTGGGTTAGGTTTGGTGAGGCTTGCGAGTATTGTGTAAATCTTACAAACAGTTATTCTTTGATTCCGGTGTTGGTTAGGTTAGGTTGGGTTAGGTTTGGTGAGGTAAGCGAGTATTTTGTATATTTTTGCAATGTCGAATTCTTTGATTTCGGTGATGGTGAGGTTAGGTTGGGTTAGGTTTGGTGAGATTAGCGAATTATTTGTATATTTTTGCAATGTCGAATTCTATGAATTCGGTGATTGTTAGGTTAGGTTGGGTTAGGTTTGGTGCGGTTAGCACGATTTGTGAATAACCTACTAACCTACAATAACCTACAATCAATGTCGACTTCTTTAATATCGGTGATGGTTCGGTTAGGTTGGGTTAGGTTTGTTGAGGGGAGAGATTTCTTTGTATATTTTTGCAATGTCGAATTCTTTGTTTTCGGTGATATATAGGTTAGGTTGGGTTAGGTTTGGTGAGATTAACGAGTTTTTTGTATATTTTTGCAATGTCGAATTCTTAGATTTCGGTGATGGTTATGTTAGGTTTGGTGAGGCTTGCGAGTATTGTGTTAATCTTACAAACAGTAATTTTTTGATATCGTTGATGGTTCGGTTAGGTTGGGTTAGGTTTGGTGAGGCTTGCGAGTTTTTTTGTTATTTTTTGCAATGTCGAATTCTTTGATTTCGGTGATATATAGGTTAGGTTGGGTTAGGTTTGGTGAGATTAACGAGTTTTTTGTATATTTTTGCAATGTCGAATTCTTTGATTTCGGTGATGTTTAGGTTAGCTTGGGTAAGGTTTGGTGAGATTAGCGAATTTTTCATATATTTTTGCAATGTCGAATTCTTTGATTTCGGTGATGGTTAGGTTAGGTTGGGTTAGGTTTGGTGAGGTTAGCAAGTTTTTTGTATATTTTTGCAATGTCGAATTCTTTGATTTCGGTGATATATAGGTTAGGTTGGGTTAGGTTTGGTGAGATTAACGAGTTTTTTGTATATTTTTGCAATGTCGAATTCTTAGATTTCGGTGATGGTTATGTTAGGTTGGGTTAGGTTTGGTGAGATTAGCGAATTTTTTGTATATTTTTGCAATGTCGAATTCTATGAATTCTGTGATTGTTAGGTTAGGTTGGGTTAGGTTTGGTGCGGTTAGCACGATTTGTGAATAACCTACAATCTCGAATTCTTTGATTTCGGTAATGGTAAGGTTAGGTTGGGTTAGGTTTGGTGAGATAAACGAGTTTTTTTTATATTTTTGCAATGTCGAATTCTTTGATTTCGGTGATGGTTATGTAAGGTTGGGTTAGGTTTGGTGAGGTTTGCAGGTTTTGTGTATATATTTGCAATGTCGACTTCTTTAATATCGGTGATGGTTCGGTTAGGTTGGGTTAGGTTTGTTGAGGGGAGAGATTTCTTTGTATATTTTTGCAATGTCGAATTCTTTGATTTCGGTGATATATAGGTTAGGTTGGGTTAGGTTTGGTGAGATTAACGAGTTTTTTGTATATTTTTGCAATGTCGAATTCTTAGATTTCGGTGATGGTTATGTTAGGTTTGGTGAGGCTTGCGAGTATTGTGTTAATCTTACAAACAGTAATTCTTTGATATCGGTGATGGTTCGGTTAGGTTGGGTTAGGTTTGGTGAGGCTTGCGAGTTTTTTTGTTATTTTTTGCAATGTCGAATTCTTTGATTTCGGTGATATATAGGGTAGGTTGGGTTAGGTTTGGTGAGATTAACGAGTTTTTTGTATATTTTTGCAATGTCGAATTCTTAGATTTCGGTGATGGTTATGTTAGGTTGGGTTAGGTTTGGTGAGATTAGCGAATTTTTTGTATATTTTTGCAATGTCGAATTCTATGAATTCTGTGATTGTTAGGTTAGGTTGGGTTAGGTTTGGTGCGGTTAGCACGATTTGTGAATAACCTACAATCTCGAATTCTTTGATTTCGGTAATGGTAAGGTTAGGTTGGGTTAGGTTTGGTGAGATAAACGAGTTTTTTTTATATTTTTGCAATGTCGAATTCTTTGATTTCGGTGATGGTTATGTAAGGTTGGGTTAGGTTTGGTGAGGTTTGCAGGTTTTGTGTATATATTTGCAATGTCGACTTCTTTAATATCGGTGATGGTTCGGTTAGGTTGGGTTAGGTTTGTTGAGGGGAGAGATTTCTTTGTATATTTTTGCAATGTCGAATTCTTTGATTTCGGTGATATATAGGTTAGGTTGGGTTAGGTTTGGTGAGATTAACGAGTTTTTTGTATATTTTTGCAATGTCGAATTCTTAGATTTCGGTGATGGTTATGTTAGGTTTGGTGAGGCTTGCGAGTATTGTGTTAATCTTACAAACAGTAATTCTTTGATATCGGTGATGGTTCGGTTAGGTTGGGTTAGGTTTGGTGAGGCTTGCGAGTTTTTTTGTTATTTTTTGCAATGTCGAATTCTTTGATTTCGGTGATATATAGGGTAGGTTGGGTTAGGTTTGGTGAGATTAACGAGTTTTTTGTATATTTTTGCAATGTCGAATTCTTTGATTTCGGTGATGTTTAGGTTAGCTTGGGTAAGGTTTGGTGAGATTAGCGAATTTTTCATATATTTTTGCAATGTCGAATTCTTTGATTTCGGTGATGGTTAGGTTAGGTTGGGTTAGGTTTGGTGAGGTTAGCGAGTTTTTTGTATATTTTTGCAATGTCGAATTCTATGAATTCGGTGATTGTTAGGTTAGGTTGGGTTAGGTTTGGTGCGGTTAGCACGATTTGTGAATAACCTACAATCTCGAATTCTTTGATTTCGGTGATGGTAGGGTTAGGTTGGGTTAAGTTTGGTGAGATTAACGAGTTTTTTGTATTTTTTTGAAATGTCGAATTCTTTGATTTCGCTGATGGTTAGGTTAGGTTGGGTTTTGTTTGGTGAGATTAGCGAGTTTTTTGTATATTTTTGCAATGTCGAATTCTTTGTTTTCGGTGATGGTTATGTAAGGTTGGGTTAGGTTTGGTGAGGTTTGCAGGTTTTGTGTATATATTTGCAATGTCGACTTCTTTGATATCGGTGATGGTTCGGTTAGGTTGGGTTAGGTTTGTTGAGGGGAGAGATTTCTTTGTATATTTTCGCAATGTCGAATTCTTTGATTTCGGTGATGGTAAGGTAAGGTTGGGTTAGGTTTGATTAGATTAGCGGGTTTTTTGTAGATTTTTGCAATGTCGAATTTTTTGATTTCGGTGATGGTTAGGTTAGGTTGGGTTAGGTTTGGTGAGATTAGCGAGTTTTTTGTATATTTTTGCAAAGTCGAATTCTTTGATTCCGGTGATGGTTATGTGAGGTTGGGTTAGGTTTTGTACGGTTAGCACGATTTGTGAATAGCTAACAATCTCGAGCTCTTTGATTTCGGTGATGGTTAGGTTAGGTTCGGTTAGGTTTAGTGAGGGGAGCGAGTTTTTTGTATATTTTTGCAATGTCGAACTCTTTGATATCGGTGATGGTAAGGTTAGGTTGGGTTAGGTTTGGTACGGTAAGCACGATTTGTGAATAACTAACAATCTCAAACTCTTTGATTTCGGTGATGGTTAGGTTAGGTTGGGTTAGGTTTAGTGAGGGTAGCAAGTTCTTTGTATATTTTTGCAATGTCGAATTCTTTGTTTTCGGTGATAGTTAGGTTCGGTTGGGTTAGGTTTGGTTAATTAACCACCTTTTGTGTATATTTTTGCAATGTCGAATTCTTTGATTTCGGTGATGGTTAGGTTAGGTTGGGTTATGTTTGGTGAGATTAGCGAGTTTTTTGTATATTTTTGCAATGTCGAATTCTTTGATTTCGGTGATGGTTAGGTTAGGTTGGGTTAGGTTTGGTGAGGCTTGCGAGTTTTTTTGTTATTTTTTGCAATGTCGAATTCTTTGATTTCGGTGATGGTTAGGTTAGGTTGGGATAGGTTTGGTGAGGCTTGCGAGTTTTGTGTAAATCTTACAAACAGTAATTCTTTGATTCCGGTGTTGGTAAGGTTAGGTTGGGTTAGGTTTGGTGAGGTTAGCGAGTTTTTTGTATATTTTTGCAATGTCGAATTCTTTGATTTCGGTGATATATAGGTTAGGTTGGGTAAGGTTTGGTGAGATTAACGAGTTTTTTGTATATTTTTGCAATGTCGAATTCTTTGATTTCGGTGATGTTTAGGTTAGCTTGGGTTAGGTTTGGTGAGATTAGAAAATTTTTCATATATTTTTGCAATGTCGAATTCTTTGACTTCGGTGATGGTTAGGTTAGGTTGGGTTAGGTTTAGTGAGGGTAGCGAGTTCTTTGTATATTTTTGCAATGTCGAATTCTCTGATTTCGGTGATGGTTAGATTAGGTTGGGTTATGTTTGGTGAGATTAGCGAGTTTTTTGTATATTTTTGCAATGTTGAGATCTTTGATTTCGGTGATGGTTATGTAAGGTTGGGTTAGGTTTGGTGAGGTTTGCAGGTTTTGTGTATATATTTGCAATGTCGACTTCTTTGATATCGGTGATGGCTAGGTTAGGTTGGGTTAGGTTTGGTGAGGCTTGCGAGTATTGTGTAAATCTTACAAACAGTAATTCTTTGATTCCGGTGTTGGTTAGGTTAGGTTGGGTTAGGTTTGGTGAGGTTAGCGAGTTTTTTGTATATTTTTGCAATGTCGAATTCTATGAATTCGGTGATTGTTAGGTTAGGTTGGGTTAGGTTTGGTGCGGTTAGCACGATTTGTGAATAACCTACAATCTCGAATTCTTTGATTTCGGTGATGGTAGGGTTAGGTTGGGTTAGGTTTGGTGAGATTAACGAGTTTTTTGTATATTTTTGAAATGTCGAATTCTTTGATTTCGGTGATGGTTAGGTTAGGTTGGGTTATGTTTGGTGAGATTAGCGAGTTTTTTGTATATTTTTGCAATGTCGAATTCTTTGATTTCGGTGATGGTTATGTTAGGTTGGGTTAGGTTTGGTGAGGTTTGTAGGTTTTGTGTATATATTTGCAATGTCGACTTCTTTGATATCGGTGATGGTTAGGTTAGGTTGGGTTAGGTTTGGTGAGGGAAGCGAGTTTTTTGTATATTTTCGCAATGTCGATTTCTTTGATTTCGGTGATGGTTAGGTTAGGTTGGGTTAGGTTTGGTGAGGTTTGCAGGTTTTGTGTATATATTTGCAATGTCGACTTCTTTAATATCGGTGATGGTTCGGTTAGGTTGGGTTAGGTTTGTCGAGGGGAGAGATTTCTTTGTATATTTTTGCAATGTCGAATTCTTTGATATCGGTGATGGTTAGGTTAGGTTGGGTTAGGTTTGGTTAGATTAGCGGGTTTTTTGTAGATTTTTGCAATGTCGAATTCTTTGATTTCGCTGATGGTTAGGTTAGGTTGGGTTAGGTTTGGTACGGTTAGCACGATTTGTGAATAACTAACAATCTCGAACTCTTTGATTTCGGTGATGGTAAGGTAAGGTTGGGTTAGGTTTAGTGAGGGTAACGAGTTCTTTGTATATTTTTGCAATGTCGAATTCTTTGATTTCGGTGATAGTTAGGTTAGGTTGGGTTAAGTTTGGTGAATTAACCACCTTTTGTGTATATTTTTGCAATGTCAAATTCTTTGATTTCGGTGATGGTAAGGTTAGGTTGGGTTATGTTTGGTGAGATTAGCGAGTTTTTTGTATATTTTTGCAATGTCGAATTATTTGATTTCGGTGATGGTTATGTAAGGTTGGGTTAGGTTTGGTGAGGTTAGCAGGTTTTGTGTATATATTTGCAACGTCGAATTCTTTGATTTCGGTGATGGAAAGGTTAGGTTGGATTAGGTTTGGTGAGGTTAGCGAGTTTTTTGTATATTTTTGCAATGTCGAATTCTTTGATTTCGGTGATGGTTATGTGAGGTTGGGTAAGGTTTTGTACGGTTAGCACGATTTGTGAATTACTATCAATCCCGAACTCTTTGATTTCGGTGATGGTTAGGTTAGGTTGGATCAAGTTTAGTGAGGGTAGCGAGATATTTGTATATTTTTGCAATGTCGAGATCTTTGATTTCGGTGATGGTTATGTAAGGTTGGGTTAGGTTTGGTGAGGTTTGCAGGTTTTGTGTATATATTTGCAATGTCGACTTCTTTGATATCGGTGATGGTTCGGTTAGGTTGGGTTAGGTTTGTTGAGGGGAGAGATTTCTTTGTATATTTTCGCAATGTCGAATTCTTTGATTTCGGTGATGATTAGGTAAGGTTGGGTTAGGTTTGATTAGATTAGCGGGTTTTTTGTAGATTTTTGCAATGTCGACTTTTTTGATTTCGGTGATGGTTAGGTTAGGTTGGGTTAGGTTTGGTGAGATTAGCGAGTTTTTTGTATATTTTTGCAAGGTCGAATTCTTTGATTCCGGTGATGGTTATGTGAGGTTGGGTTAGGTTTTGTACGGTTAGCACGATTTGTGAATAGCTAACAATCTCGAGCTCTTTGATTTCGGTGATGGTTAGGTTAGGTTCGGTTAGGTTTAGTGAGGGGAGCGAGTTTTTTGTATATTTTTGCAATGTCGAACTCTTTGATATCGGTGATGGTTAGGTTAGGTTGGGTTAGGTTTGGTACGGTAAGCACGATTTGTGAATAACTAACAATCTCAAACTCTTTGATTTCGGTGATGGTTAGGTTAGGTTGGGTTAGGTTTAGTGAGGGTAGCGAGTTCTTTGTATATTTTTGCAATGTCAAATTCTTTGTTTTCGGTGATAGTTAGGTTCGGTTGGGTTAGGTTTGGTTAATTAACCACCTTTTGTGTATATTTTTGCAATGTCGAATTCTTTGACTTCGGTGATGGTTAGGTTAGGTTGGGTTATGTTTGGTGAGATTAGCGAGTTTTTTGTATATTTTTGCAATGTCGAATTCTTTGATTTCGGTGATGGTTATGTAAGGTTGGGTTAGGTTTGGTGAGGTTAGCAGGTTTTGTGTATATATTTGCAACGTCGAATTCTTTGATTTCGGTGATGGAAAGGTTAGGTTGGATTAGGTTTGGTGAGGTTAGCGAGTTCTTTGTATATTTTTGCAATGTCGAATTCTTTGTTTTCGGTGATGGTTAGGTTAGGTTGGGTTAGGTTTGGTGAGGTTAGCGAGTTTTTTTGTATATTTTTGCAAGGTCGAATTCTTTGATTTCGGTGATGGTTATGTGAGGTTGGGTAAGTTTTGTACGGTTAGCACGATTTGTGAATAGCTAACAATCTCGAGCTCTTTGATTTCGGTGATGGTTAGGTTAGGTTCGGTTAGGTTTAGTGAGGGTAGCGAGTTCTTTGTATATTTTGCAATGTCGAATTCTTTGATTTCGGTGATGTTTAGGTTAGTTTGGGTTAGGTTTGGTGAGATTAGCGAATTTTTTGTATATTTTTGCAATGTCGAATTCTATGATTTCGGTGATGGTTATGTAAGGTTGGGTTAGGTTTGGTGAGGTTTGCAGGTTTTGTGTTTATATTTGCAATGTCGAATTCTTTGATTTCGGTGATAGTTAGGTTAGGTTGGGTTAGGTTTGGTGAGAAAAGCGAGTTTTTTGTATATTTTTGCAATGTCGTATTCTTTGATTTCGGTGATGGTAAGGTTAAGTTGGGTCAGGTTTGGTGCGGTTAGCACGATTTGTGAATAACTTACAATCTCGAATTCTCTGATTTCGGTGATGGTTAGGTTAGGTTGGATTAGATTTAGTGAGGGTAGCGAGTCCTTTGTATATTTTTGCAATGTCGAATTCTTTGATTTCGGTGATGGTTAGGTAAAGTTGGGTTAGGTTTGTTGAGGCTTGCGAGATTTTTGTAAATCTTACAAACAGGAATTCTTTGATTCCGGTGTTGGTAAGGTTAGATTGGGTTAGGTTTGGTGAGGTTTGCAGGTTTTGTGTATATATTTGCAATGTCGAATTCTTTGATTTCGGTGATAGTTAGGTTAGGTTGGATTAGGTTTGGTAAGGTAACCACCTTTTGTGTACATTTTTGCAATGTCGAATTCTTTGATTTCGGTGATGGTTAGGTTAGGTTGGGTTAGGTTTGGTGAGGCTTGCGAGTTTTGTGTAAATCTTACAAACAGTAATTCTTTGATTCCGGTGTTGGTTAGGTTAGGTTGGGTTAGGTTTGGTGCGGTTTGCAGGTTTTGTGTATATATTTGCAACGTCGAATTCTTTGATTTCGGTGATGGAAAGGTTAGGTTGGATTAGGTTTGGTGAGGTTAGCGAGTTTTTTGTATATTTTTGCAATGTCGAATTCTTTGATTTCGGTGATAGTTAGGTTAGGTTGAGCTTGGTTTGGTGAGGTAACCACCTTTTGTGTATATTTTTGCAATGTCAAATTCTTTGATTTCGGTGATGGTTATGTGAGGTTGGGTAAGGTTTTGTACGGTTAGCACGATTTGGGAATAACTAACAATCTCGAACTCTTTGATTTCGGTGATGGTTAGGTTAGGTTGGATTCAGTTTGGTGAGGGTTGCGAGATCTTTGTATATTTTTGCAATGTCGAATTCTTTGATTTCGGTGAAGAATAGGTTACGTTGGGTTAGGTTTGGTGAGATTGGCGAGTTTTTTGTATATTTTTGCAATGTCGAATTCTTTGATTTCGCTGATGGTTAGGTTAGGTTGGGTTAGATTTGGTACGGTTAGCACGATTTGTGAATAACTAACAATCTCGAACTCTTTGATTTCGATGATGGTTAGGTTAGGTTGGGTTAGGTTTAGTGAGAGTAGCGAGTTCTTTGTATATTTTTGCAATGTCGAATTCTTTGATTTCGGTGATAGTTAGGTTAGGTTGGGTTAGGTTTGTTGAATTAACCACCTTTTGTGTATATTTTTGCAATGTCGAATTCTTTGATTTCGGTGATGGTTATGTAAGGTTGGGGTAGGTTTGGTGAGGTTTGCAGGTTTTGTGTATATATTTGCAACGTCGAATTCTTTGATTCCGGTGTTGGTAAGGTTAGGTCGGGTTAGGTTTGGTGAGATTAGCGAGTTTTTTGTATAATTTTGCAATGTCGAATTCTTTGATTTCGGTGATGGTTATGTAAGGTTGGGTTAGGTTTGGTGAGGTTTGCAGGTTTTGTGTATATATTTGCAACGTCGAATTCTTTGATTCCGGTGTTGGTTAGGTTAGGTTGGGTTAGGTTTGGTGAGATTAGCGAGTTCTTTGTATATTTTAGCAATGTCGAATTCTTTGATTTCGGTGATGGTAAGGTTAGGTTGGGTTAGGTTTGGTGAGGCTTGCGAGTATTGTGTAAATCTAACAAACAGTTATTCTTTGATTCCGGTGTTGGTTAGGTTAGGTTGGGTTAGGTTTGGTGAGGTAAGCGAGTATTTTGTATATTTTTACAATGTCGAATTTTTTGATTTCGGTGATGGTGAGGTTAGGTTGGGTTAGGTTTGGTGAGATTAGCGAATTTTTTGTATATTTTTGCAATGTCGAATTCTATGAATTCGGTGATTGTTAGGTTAGGTTGGGTTAGGTTTGGTGCGGTTAGCACGATTTGTGAATAACCTACAATCTCGAATTCTTTGATTTCGGTGATGGTAAGGTTAGGTTGGGTTAGGTTTGGTGAGATTAACGAGTTTTTTGTATATTTTTGCAATGTCGAATTCTTTGATTTCGGTGATGGTTATGTAAGGTTGGGTTAGGTTTGGTGAGGTTTGCAGGTTTTGTGTATATATTTGCAATGTCGACTTCTTTAATATCGGTGATGGTTCGGTTAGGTTGGGTTAGGTTTGTTGAGGGGAGAGATTTCTTTGTATATTTTTGCAATGTCGAATTCTTTGATTTTGGTGATGGTAAGGTTAGGTTGGGTTAGGTTTGGTGAAGTTAGCGAGTTTTTTGTATATTTTTGCAATGTCGAATTCTTTTATTTCGGTGATATATAGGTTAGGTTGGGTTAGGTTTGGTGAGATTAACGAGTTTTTTGTATATTTTTGCAATGTCGAATTCTTAGATTTCGGTGATGGTTATGTTAGGTTGGGTTAGGTTTGGTGAGATTAGCGAATTTTTTGTATATTTTTGCAATGTCGAATTCTATGAATTCTGTGATTGTTAGGTTAGGTTGGGTTAGGTTTGGTGCGGTTAGCACGATTTGTGAATAACCTACAATCTCGAATTCTTTGATTTCGGTAATGGTAAGGTTAGGTTGGGTTAGGTTTGGTGAGATTAACGAGTTTTTTTTATATTTTTGCAATGTCGAATTCTTTGATTTCGGTGATGGTTATGTAAGGTTGGGTTAGGTTTGGTGAGGTTTGCAGGTTTTGTGTATATATTTGCAATGTCGACTTCTTTAATATCGGTGATGGTTCGGTTAGGTTGGGTTAGGTTTGTTGAGGGGAGAGATTTCTTTGTATATTTTTGCAATGTCGAATTCTTTGATTTCGGTGATATATAGGTTAGGTTGGGTTAGGTTTGGTGAGATTAACGAGTTTTTTGTATATTTTTGCAATGTCGAATTCTTAGATTTCGGTGATGGTTATGTTAGGTTTGGTGAGGCTTGCGAGTATTGTGTTAATCTTACAAACAGTAATTCTTTGATATCGGTGATGGTTCGGTTAGGTTGGGTTAGGTTTGGTGAGGCTTGCGAGTTTTTTTGTTATTTTTTGCAATGTCGAATTCTTTGATTTCGGTGATATATAGGTTAGGTTGGGTTAGGTTTGGTGAGATGAACGAGTTTTTTGTATATTTTTGCAATGTCGAATTCTTTGATTTCGGTGATGTTTAGGTTAGCTTGGGTAAGGTTTGGTGAGATTAGCGAATTTTTCATATATTTTTGCAATGTCGAATTCTTTGATTTCGGTGATGGTTAGGTTAGGTTGGGTTAGGTTTGGTGAGGTTTGCAGGTTTTGTGTTTATATTTGCAATGTCGAATTCTTTGATTTCGGTGATAGTTAGGTTAGGTTGGGTTAGGTTTGGTGAGAAAAGCGAGTTTTTTGTATATTTTTGCAATGTCGTATTCTTTGATTTCGGTGATGGTTAGGTTAAGTTGGGTCAGGTTTGGTGCGGTTAGCACGATTTGTGAATAACTTACAATCTCGAATTCTCTGATTTCAGTGATGGTTAGGTTAGGTTGGATTAGGTTTAGTGAGGGTAGCGAGTCCTTTGTATATTTTTGCAATGTCGAATTCTTTGATTTCGGTGATGGTTAGGTAAAGTTGGGTTAGGTTTGGTGAGGCTTGCGAGATTTTTGTAAATCTTACAAACAGGACTTCTTTGATTCCGGTGTTGGTAAGGTTAGATTGGGTTAGGTTTGGTGAGGTTTGCAGGTTTTGTGTTTATATTTGCAATGTCGAATTCTTTGATTTCGGTGATAGTTAGGTTAGGTTGGATTAGGTTTGGTAAGGTAACCACCTTTTGTGTACATTTTTGCAATGTCGAATTCTTTGATTTCGGTGATGGTTAGGTTAGGTTGGGTTAGGTTTGGTGAGGCTTGCGAGTTTTGTGTAAATCTTACAAACAGTAATTCTTTGATTCCGGTGTTGGTTAGGTTAGGTTGGGTTAGGTTTGGTGCGGTTTGCAGGTTTTGTGTATATATTTGCAACGTCGAATTCTTTGATTTCGGTGATGGAAAGGTTAGGTTGGATTAGGTTTGGTGAGGTTAGCGAGTTTTTTGTATATTTTTGCAATGTCGAATTCTTTGATTTCGGTGATAGTTAGGTTAGGTTGAGCTTGGTTTGGTGAGGTAACCACCTTTTGTGTATATTTTTGCAATGTCAAATTCTTTGATTTCGGTGATGGTTATGTGAGGTTGGGTAAGGTTTTGTACGGTTAGCACGATTTGTGAATAACTAACAATCTCGAACTCTTTGATTTCGGTGATGGTTAGGTTAGGTTGGATTAAGTTTGGTGAGGGTTGCGAGATCTTTGTATATTTTTGCAATGTCGAATTCTTTGATTTCGGTGAAGAATAGGTTACGTTGGGTTAGGTTTGGTGAGATTGGCGAGTTTTTTGTATATTTTTGCAATGTCGAATTCTTTGATTTCGCTGTTGGTTAGGTTAGGTTGGGTTAGATTTGGTACGGTTAGCACGATTTGTGAATAACTAACAATCTCGAACTCTTTGATTTCTAAGATGGTTAGGTTAGGTTGGGTTAGGTTTAGTGAGAGTAGCGAGTTCTTTGTATATTTTTGCAATGTCGAATTCTTTGATTTCGGTGATAGTTAGGTTAGGTTGGGTTAGGTTTGTTGAATTAACCACCTTTTGTGTATATTTTTGCAATGTCGAATTCTTTGATTTCGGTGATGGTTATGTAAGGTTGGGGTAGGTTTGGTGAGGTTTGCAGGTTTTGTGTATATATTTGCAACGTCGAATTCTTTGATTCCGGTGTTGGTAAGGTTAGGTCGGGTTAGGTTTGGTGAGATTAGCGAGTTTTTTGTATAATTTTACAATGTCGAATTCTTTGATTTCGGTGATGGTTATGTAAGGTTGGGTTAGGTTTGGTGAGGTTTGCAGGTTTTGTGTATATATTTGCAACGTCGAATTCTTTGATTCCGGTGTTGGTTAGGTTAGGTTGGGTTAGGTTTGGTGAGATTAGCGAGTTCTTTGTATATTTTAGCAATGTCGAATTCTTTGATTTCGGTGATGGTAAGGTTAGGTTGGGTTAGGTTTGGTGAGGCTTGCGAGTATTGTGTAAATCTAACAAACAGTTATTCTTTGATTCCGGTGTTGGTTAGGTTAGGTTGGGTTAGGTTTGGTGAGGTAAGCGAGTATTTTGTATATTTTTACAATGTCGAATTTTTTGATTTCGGTGATGGTGAGGTTAGGTTGGGTTAGGTTTGGTGAGGTTTGTAAGTTTTGTGTATATATTTGCAATGTCGACTTCTTTGATATCGGTGATGGTTAGGTTAGGTTGGGTTAGGTTTGGTGAGGGAAGCGAGTTTTTTGTATATTTTCGCAATGTCGATTTCTTTGATTTCGGTGATGGTTAGGTTAGGTTGGGTTAGGTTTGGTGAGGTTTGCAGGTTTTGTGTATATATTTGCAATGTCGACTTCTTTAATATCGGTGATGGTTCGGTTAGGTTGGGTTAGGTTTGTCGAGGGGAGAGATTTCTTTGTATATTTTTGCAATGTCGAATTCTTTGATATCGGTGATGGTTAGGTTAGGTTGGGTTAGGTTTGGTTAGATTAGCGGGTTTTTTGTAGATTTTTGCAATGTCGAATTCTTTGATTTCGCTGATGGTTAGGTTAGGTTGGGTTAGGTTTGGTACGGTTAGCACGATTTGTGAATAACTAACAATCTCGAACTCTTTGATTTCGGTGATGGTAAGGTAAGGTTGGGTTAGGTTTAGTGAGGGTAACGAGTTCTTTGTATATTTTTGCAATGTCGAATTCTTTGATTTCGGTGATAGTTAGGTTAGGTTGGGTTAAGTTTGGTGAATTAACCACCTTTTGTGTATATTTTTGCAATGTCAAATTCTTTGATTTCGGTGATGGTAAGGTTAGGTTGGGTTATGTTTGGTGAGATTAGCGAGTTTTTTGTATATTTTTGCAATGTCGAATTATTTGATTTCGGTGATGGTTATGTAAGGTTGGGTTAGGTTTGGTGAGGTTAGCAGGTTTTGTGTATATATTTGCAACGTCGAATTCTTTGATTTCGGTGATGGAAAGGTTAGGTTGGATTAGGTTTGGTGAGGTTAGCGAGTTTTTTGTATATTTTTGCAATGTCGAATTCTTTGATTTCGGTGATGGTTATGTGAGGTTGGGTAAGGTTTTGTACGGTTAGCACGATTTGTGAATTACTATCAATCCCGAACTCTTTGATTTCGGTGATGGTTAGGTTAGGTTGGATCAAGTTTAGTGAGGGTAGCGAGATATTTGTATATTTTTGCAATGTCGAGATCTTTGATTTCGGTGATGGTTATGTAAGGTTGGGTTAGGTTTGGTGAGGTTTGCAGGTTTTGTGTATATATTTGCAATGTCGACTTCTTTGATATCGGTGATGGTTCGGTTAGGTTGGGTTAGGTTTGTTGAGGGGAGAGATTTCTTTGTATATTTTCGCAATGTCGAATTCTTTGATTTCGGTGATGATAAGGTAAGGTTGGGTTAGGTTTGATTAGATTAGCGGGTTTTTTGTAGATTTTTGCAATGTCGACTTTTTTGATTTCGGTGATGGTTAGGTTAGGTTGGGTTAGGTTTGGTGAGATTGGCGAGTTTTTTGTATATTTTTGCAAGGTCGAATTCTTTGATTCCGGTGATGGTTATGTGAGGTTGGGTTAGGTTTTGTACGGTTAGCACGATTTGTGAATAGCTAACAATCTCGAGCTCTTTGATTTCGGTGATGGTTAGGTTAGGTTCGGTTAGGTTTAGTGAGGGGAGCGAGTTTTTTGTATATTTTTGCAATGTCGAACTCTTTGATATCGGTGATGGTTAGGTTAGGTTGGGTTAGGTTTGGTACGGTAAGCACGATTTGTGAATAACTAACAATCTCAAACTCTTTGATTTCGGTGATGGTTAGGTTAGGTTGGGTTAGGTTTAGTGAGGGTAGCGAGTTCTTTGTATATTTTTGCAATGTCAAATTCTTTGTTTTCGGTGATAGTTAGGTTCGGTTGGGTTAGGTTTGGTTAATTAACCACCTTTTGTGTATATTTTTGCAATGTCGAATTCTTTGACTTCGGTGATGGTTAGGTTAGGTTGGGTTATGTTTGGTGAGATTAGCGAGTTTTTTGTATATTTTTGCAATGTCGAATTCTTTGATTTCGGTGATGGTTATGTAAGGTTGGGTTAGGTTTGGTGAGGTTAGCAGGTTTTGTGTATATATTTGCAACGTCGAATTCTTTGATTTCGGTGATGGAAAGGTTAGGTTGGATTAGGTTTGGTGAGGTTAGCGAGTTCTTTGTATATTTTTGCAATGTCGAATTCTTTGTTTTCGGTGATGGTTAGGTTAGGTTGGGTTAGGTTTGGTGAGGTTAGCGAGTTTTTTTGTATATTTTTGCAAGGTCGAATTCTTTGATTTCGGTGATGGTTATGTGAGGTTGGGTTAGGTTTTGTACGGTTAGCACGATTTGTGAATAGCTAACAATCTCGAGCTCTTTGATTTCGGTGATGGTTAGGTTAGGTTCGGTTAGGTTTAGTGAGGGTAGCGAGTTCTTTGTATATTTTGCAATGTCGAATTCTTTGATTTCGGTGATGTTTAGGTTAGTTTGGGTTAGGTTTGGTGAGATTAGCGAATTTTTTGTATATTTTTGCAATGTCGAATTCTATGATTTCGGTGATGGTTATGTAAGGTTGGGTTAGGTTTGGTGAGGTTTGCAGGTTTTGTGTTTATATTTGCAATGTCGAATTCTTTGATTTCGGTGATAGTTAGGTTAGGTTGGGTTAGGTTTGGTGAGAAAAGCGAGTTTTTTGTATATTTTTGCAATGTCGTATTCTTTGATTTCGGTGATGGTAAGGTTAAGTTGGGTCAGGTTTGGTGCGGTTAGCACGATTTGTGAATAACTTACAATCTCGAATTCTCTGATTTCGGTGATGGTTAGGTTAGGTTGGATTAGGTTTAGTGAGGGTAGCGAGTCCTTTGTATATTTTTGCAATGTCGAATTCTTTGATTTCGGTGATGGTTAGGTAAAGTTGGGTTAGGTTTGGTGAGGCTTGCGAGATTTTTGTAAATCTTACAAACAGGAATTCTTTGATTCCGGTGTTGGTAAGGTTAGATTGGGTTAGGTTTGGTGAGGTTTGCAGGTTTTGTGTATATATTTGCAATGTCGAATTCTTTGATTTCGGTGATAGTTAGGTTAGGTTGGATTAGGTTTGGTGAGGTAACCACCTTTTGTGTACATTTTTGCAATGTCGAATTCTTTGATTTCGGTGATGGTTAGGTTAGGTTGGGTTAGGTTTGGTGAGGCTTGCGAGTTTTGTGTAAATCTTACAAACAGTAATTCTTTGATTCCGGTGTTGGTTAGGTTAGGTTGGGTTAGGTTTGGTGCGGTTTGCAGGTTTTGTGTATATATTTGCAACGTCGAATTCTTTGATTTCGGTGATGGAAAGGTTAGGTTGGATTAGGTTTGGTGAGGTTAGCGAGTTTTTTGTATATTTTTGCAATGTCGAATTCTTTGATTTCGGTGATAGTTAGGTTAGGTTGAGCTTGGTTTGGTGAGGTAACCACCTTTTGTGTATATTTTTGCAATGTCAAATTCTTTGATTTCGGTGATGGTTATGTGAGGTTGGGTAAGGTTTTGTACGGTTAGCACGATTTGGGAATAACTAACAATCTCGAACTCTTTGATTTCGGTGATGGTTAGGTTAGGTTGGATTAAGTTTGGTGAGGGTTGCGAGATCTTTGTATATTTTTGCAATGTCGAATTCTTTGATTTCGGTGAAGAATAGGTTACGTTGGGTTAGGTTTGGTGAGATTGGCGAGTTTTTTGTATATTTTTGCAATGTCGAATTCTTTGATTTCGCTGATGGTTAGGTTAGGTTGGGTTAGATTTGGTACGGTTAGCACGATTTGTGAATAACTAACAATCTCGAACTCTTTGATTTCGATGATGGTTAGGTTAGGTTGGGTTAGGTTTAGTGAGAGTAGCGAGTTCTTTGTATATTTTTGCAATGTCGAATTCTTTGATTTCGGTGATAGTTAGGTTAGGTTGGGTTAGGTTTGTTGAATTAACCACCTTTTGTGTATATTTTTGCAATGTCGAATTCTTTGATTTCGGTGATGGTTATGTAAGGTTGGGGTAGGTTTGGTGAGGTTTGCAGGTTTTGTGTATATATTTGCAACGTCGAATTCTTTGATTCCGGTGTTGGTAAGGTTAGGTCGGGTTAGGTTTGGTGAGATTAGCGAGTTTTTTGTATAATTTTGCAATGTCGAATTCTTTGATTTCGGTGATGGTTATGTAAGGTTGGGTTAGGTTTGGTGAGGTTAGCAGGTTTTGTGTATATATTTGCAACGTCGAATTCTTTGATTTCGGTGATGGAAAGGTTAGGTTGGATTAGGTTTGGTGAGGTTAGCGAGTTCTTTGTATATTTTTGCAATGTCGAATTCTTTGTTTTCGGTGATGGTTAGGTTAGGTTGGGTTAGGTTTGGTGAGGTTAGCGAGTTTTTTTGTATATTTTTGCAAGGTCGAATTCTTTGATTTCGGTGATGGTTATGTGAGGTTGGGTTAGGTTTTGTACGGTTAGCACGATTTGTGAATAGCTAACAATCTCGAGCTCTTTGATTTCGGTGATGGTTAGGTTAGGTTCGGTTAGGTTTAGTGAGGGTAGCGAGTTCTTTGTATATTTTGCAATGTCGAATTCTTTGATTTCGGTGATGTTTAGGTTAGTTTGGGTTAGGTTTGGTGAGATTAGCGAATTTTTTGTATATTTTTGCAATGTCGAATTCTATGATTTCGGTGATGGTTATGTAAGGTTGGGTTAGGTTTGGTGAGGTTTGCAGGTTTTGTGTTTATATTTGCAATGTCGAATTCTTTGATTTCGGTGATAGTTAGGTTAGGTTGGGTTAGGTTTGGTGAGAAAAGCGAGTTTTTTGTATATTTTTGCAATGTCGTATTCTTTGATTTCGGTGATGGTAAGGTTAAGTTGGGTCAGGTTTGGTGCGGTTAGCACGATTTGTGAATAACTTACAATCTCGAATTCTCTGATTTCGGTGATGGTTAGGTTAGGTTGGATTAGGTTTAGTGAGGGTAGCGAGTCCTTTGTATATTTTTGCAATGTCGAATTCTTTGATTTCGGTGATGGTTAGGTAAAGTTGGGTTAGGTTTGGTGAGGCTTGCGAGATTTTTGTAAATCTTACAAACAGGAATTCTTTGATTCCGGTGTTGGTAAGGTTAGATTGGGTTAGGTTTGGTGAGGTTTGCAGGTTTTGTGTATATATTTGCAATGTCGAATTCTTTGATTTCGGTGATAGTTAGGTTAGGTTGGATTAGGTTTGGTGAGGTAACCACCTTTTGTGTACATTTTTGCAATGTCGAATTCTTTGATTTCGGTGATGGTTAGGTTAGGTTGGGTTAGGTTTGGTGAGGCTTGCGAGTTTTGTGTAAATCTTACAAACAGTAATTCTTTGATTCCGGTGTTGGTTAGGTTAGGTTGGGTTAGGTTTGGTGCGGTTTGCAGGTTTTGTGTATATATTTGCAACGTCGAATTCTTTGATTTCGGTGATGGAAAGGTTAGGTTGGATTAGGTTTGGTGAGGTTAGCGAGTTTTTTGTATATTTTTGCAATGTCGAATTCTTTGATTTCGGTGATAGTTAGGTTAGGTTGAGCTTGGTTTGGTGAGGTAACCACCTTTTGTGTATATTTTTGCAATGTCAAATTCTTTGATTTCGGTGATGGTTATGTGAGGTTGGGTAAGGTTTTGTACGGTTAGCACGATTTGGGAATAACTAACAATCTCGAACTCTTTGATTTCGGTGATGGTTAGGTTAGGTTGGATTAAGTTTGGTGAGGGTTGCGAGATCTTTGTATATTTTTGCAATGTCGAATTCTTTGATTTCGGTGAAGAATAGGTTACGTTGGGTTAGGTTTGGTGAGATTGGCGAGTTTTTTGTATATTTTTGCAATGTCGAATTCTTTGATTTCGCTGATGGTTAGGTTAGGTTGGGTTAGATTTGGTACGGTTAGCACGATTTGTGAATAACTAACAATCTCGAACTCTTTGATTTCGATGATGGTTAGGTTAGGTTGGGTTAGGTTTAGTGAGAGTAGCGAGTTCTTTGTATATTTTTGCAATGTCGAATTCTTTGATTTCGGTGATAGTTAGGTTAGGTTGGGTTAGGTTTGTTGAATTAACCACCTTTTGTGTATATTTTTGCAATGTCGAATTCTTTGATTTCGGTGATGGTTATGTAAGGTTGGGGTAGGTTTGGTGAGGTTTGCAGGTTTTGTGTATATATTTGCAACGTCGAATTCTTTGATTCCGGTGTTGGTAAGGTTAGGTCGGGTTAGGTTTGGTGAGATTAGCGAGTTTTTTGTATAATTTTGCAATGTCGAATTCTTTGATTTCGGTGATGGTTATGTAAGGTTGGGTTAGGTTTGGTGAGGTTTGCAGGTTTTGTGTATATATTTGCAACGTCGAATTCTTTGATTCCGGTGTTGGTTAGGTTAGGTTGGGTTAGGTTTGGT
This sequence comes from Arctopsyche grandis, assembly GCF_051622035.1. Lineage (NCBI taxonomy): Eukaryota > Metazoa > Arthropoda > Insecta > Trichoptera > Hydropsychidae > Arctopsyche > Arctopsyche grandis. The sequence continues at coordinate 9,819,820 of NC_135361.1, read as the reverse complement.
GAGATAAGCGAGTTCTTTGTATATTTTAGCAATGTCGAATTCTTTGATTTCGGTGATGGTAAGGTTAGGTTGGGTTAGGTTTGGTGAGGCTTGCGAGTATTGTGTAAATCTAACAAACAGTTATTCTTTGATTCCGGTGTTGGTTAGGTTAGGTTGGGTTAGGTTTGGTGAGGTAAGCGAGTATTTTGTATATTTTTACAATGTCGAATTTTTTGATTTCGGTGATGGTGAGGTTAGGTTGGGTTAGGTTTGGTGAGATTAGCGAATTTTTTGTATATTTTTGCAATGTCGAATTCTATGAATTCGGTGATTGTTAGGTTAGGTTGGGTTAGGTTTGGTGCGGTTAGCACGATTTGTGAATAACCTACAATCTCGAATTCTTTGATTTCGGTGATGGTAAGGTTAGGTTGGGTTAGGTTTGGTGAGATTAACGAGTTTTTTGTATATTTTTGCAATGTCGAATTCTTTGATTTCGGTGATGGTTATGTAAGGTTGGGTTAGGTTTGGTGAGGTTTGCAGGTTTTGTGTATATATTTGCAATGTCGACTTCTTTAATATCGGTGATGGTTCGGTTAGGTTGGGTTAGGTTTGTTGAGGGGAGAGATTTCTTTGTATATTTTTGCAATGTCGAATTCTTTGATTTTGGTGATGGTAAGGTTAGGTTGGGTTAGGTTTGGTGAAGTTAGCGAGTTTTTTGTATATTTTTGCAATGTCGAATTCTTTTATTTCGGTGATATAAAGGTTAGGTTGGGTTAGGTTTGGTGAGATTAACGAGTTTTTTGTATATTTTTGCAATGTCGAATTCTTAGATTTCGGTGATGGTTATGTTAGGTTGGGTTAGGTTTGGTGAGATTAGCGAATTTTTTGTATATTTTTGCAATGTCGAATTCTATGAATTCTGTGATTGTTAGGTTAGGTTGGGTTAGGTTTGGTGCGGTTAGCACGATTTGTGAATAACCTACAATCTCGAATTCTTTGATTTCGGTAATGGTAAGGTTAGGTTGGGTTAGGTTTGGTGAGATTAACGAGTTTTTTTTATATTTTTGCAATGTCGAATTCTTTGATTTCGGTGATGGTTATGTAAGGTTGGGTTAGGTTTGGTGAGGTTTGCAGGTTTTGTGTATATATTTGCAATGTCGACTTCTTTAATATCGGTGATGGTTCGGTTAGGTTGGGTTAGGTTTGTTGAGGGGAGAGATTTCTTTGTATATTTTTGCAATGTCGAATTCTTTGATTTCGGTGATATATAGGTTAGGTTGGGTTAGGTTTGGTGAGATTAACGAGTTTTTTGTATATTTTTGCAATGTCGAATTCTTAGATTTCGGTGATGGTTATGTTAGGTTTGGTGAGGCTTGCGAGTATTGTGTTAATCTTACAAACAGTAATTCTTTGATATCGGTGATGGTTCGGTTAGGTTGGGTTAGGTTTGGTGAGGCTTGCGAGTTTTTTTGTTATTTTTTGCAATGTCGAATTCTTTGATTTCGGTGATATATAGGTTAGGTTGGGTTAGGTTTGGTGAGATTAACGAGTTTTTTGTATATTTTTGCAATGTCGAATTCTTTGATTTCGGTGATGTTTAGGTTAGCTTGGGTAAGGTTTGGTGAGATTAGCGAATTTTTCATATATTTTTGCAATGTCGAATTCTTTGATTTCGGTGATGGTTAGGTTAGGTTGGGTTAGGTTTGGTGAGGTTTGCAGGTTTTGTGTTTATATTTGCAATGTCGAATTCTTTGATTTCGGTGAAAGTTAGGTTAGGTTGGGTTAGGTTTGGTGAGAAAAGCGAGTTTTTTGTATATTTTTGCAATGTCGTATTCTTTGATTTCGGTGATGGTTAGGTTAAGTTGGGTCAGGTTTGGTGCGGTAAGCACGATTTGTGAATAACTTACAATCTCGAATTCTCTGATTTCGGTGATGGTTAGGTTAGGTTGGATTAGGTTTAGTGAGGGTAGCGAGTCCTTTGTATATTTTTGCAATGTCGAATTCTTTGATTTCGGTGATGGTTAGGTAAAGTTGGGTTAGGTTTGGTGAGGCTTGCGAGATTTTTGTAAATCTTACAAACAGGAATTCTTTGATTCCGGTGTTGGTAAGGTTAGATTGGGTTAGGTTTGGTGAGGTTTGCAGGTTTTGTGTTTATATTTGCAATGTCGAATTCTTTGATTTCGGTGATAGTTAGGTTAGGTTGGATTAGGTTTGGTAAGGTAACCACCTTTTGTGTACATTTTTGCAATGTCGAATTCTTTGATTTCGGTGATGGTTAGGTTAGGTTGGGTTAGGTTTGGTGAGGCTTGCGAGTTTTGTGTAAATCTTACAAACAGTAATTCTTTGATTCCGGTGTTGGTTAGGTTAGGTTGGGTTAGGTTTGGTGCGGTTTGCAGGTTTTGTGTATATATTTGCAACGTCGAATTCTTTGATTTCGGTGATGGAAAGGTTAGGTTGGATTAGGTTTGGTGAGGTTAGCGAGTTTTTTGTATATTTTTGCAATGTCGAATTCTTTGATTTCGGTGATAGTTAGGTTAGGTTGAGCTTGGTTTGGTGAGGTAACCACCTTTTGTGTATATTTTTGCAATGTCAAATTCTTTGATTTCGGTGATGGTTATGTGAGGTTGGGTAAGGTTTTGTACGGTTAGCACGATTTGTGAATAACTAACAATCTCGAACTCTTTGATTTCGGTGATGGTTAGGTTAGGTTGGATTAAGTTTGGTGAGGGTTGCGAGATCTTTGTATATTTTTGCAATGTCGAATTCTTTGATTTCGGTGAAGAATAGGTTACGTTGGGTTAGGTTTGGTGAGATTGGCGAGTTTTTTGTATATTTTTGCAATGTCGAATTCTTTGATTTCGCTGATGGTTAGGTTAGGTTGGGTTAGATTTGGTACGGTTAGCACGATTTGTGAATAACTAACAATCTCGAACTCTTTGATTTCGATGATGGTTAGGTTAGGTTGGGTTAGGTTAAGTGAGAGTAGCGAGTTCTTTGTATATTTTTGCAATGTCGAATTCTTTGATTTCGGTGATAGTTAGGTTAGGTTGGGTTAGGTTTGTTGAATTAACCACCTTTTGTGTATATTTTTGCAATGTCGAATTCTTTGATTTCGGTGATGGTTATGTATGGTTGGGGTAGGTTTGGTGAGGTTTGCAGGTTTTGTGTATATATTTGCAACGTCGAATTCTTTGATTCCGGTGTTGGTAAGGTTAGGTCGGGTTAGGTTTGGTGAGATTAGCGAGTTTTTTGTATAATTTTACAATGTCGAATTCTTTGATTTCGGTGATGGTTATGTAAGGTTGGGTTAGGTTTGGTGAGATTTGCAGGTTTTGTGTATATATTTGCAACGTCGAATTCTTTGATTCCGGTGTTGGTTAGGTTAGGTTGGGTTAGGTTTGGTGAGATTAGCGAGTTCTTTGTATATTTTAGCAATGTCGAATTCTTTGATTTCGGTGATGGTAAGGTTAGGTTGGGTTAGGTTTGGTGAGGCTTGCGAGTATTGTGTAAATCTAACAAACAGTTATTCTTTGATTCCGGTGTTGGTTAGGTTAGGTTGGGTTAGGTTTGGTGAGGTAAGCGAGTATTTTGTATATTTTTACAATGTCGAATTTTTTGATTTCGGTGATGGTGAGGTTAGGTTGGGTTAGGTTTGGTGAGGTTTGTAAGTTTTGTGTATATATTTGCAATGTCGACTTCTTTGATATCGGTGATGGTTAGGTTAGGTTGGGTTAGGTTTGGTGAGGGAAGCGAGTTTTTTGTATATTTTCGCAATGTCGATTTCTTTGATTTCGGTGATGGTTAGGTTAGGTTGGGTTAGGTTTGGTGAGGTTTGCAGGTTTTGTGTATATATTTGCAATGTCGACTTCTTTAATATCGGTGATGGTTCGGTTAGGTTGGGTTAGGTTTGTCGAGGGGAGAGATTTCTTTGTATATTTTTGCAATGTCGAATTCTTTGATATCGGTGATGGTTAGGTTAGGTTGGGTTAGGTTTGGTTAGATTAGCGGGTTTTTTGTAGATTTTTGCAATGTCGAATTCTTTGATTTCGCTGATGGTTAGGTTAGGTTGGGTTAGGTTTGGTACGGTTAGCACGATTTGTGAATAACTAACAATCTCGAACTCTTTGATTTCGGTGATGGTAAGGTAAGGTTGGGTTAGGTTTAGTGAGGGTAACGAGTTCTTTGTATATTTTTGCAATGTCGAATTCTTTGATTTCGGTGATAGTTAGGTTAGGTTGGGTTAAGTTTGGTGAATTAACCACCTTTTGTGTATATTTTTGCAATGTCAAATTCTTTGATTTCGGTGATGGTAAGGTTAGGTTGGGTTATGTTTGGTGAGATTAGCGAGTTTTTTGTATATTTTTGCAATGTCGAATTATTTGATTTCGGTGATGGTTATGTAAGGTTGGGTTAGGTTTGGTGAGGTGAGCAGGTTTTGTGTATATATTTGCAACGTCGAATTCTTTGATTTCGGTGATGGAAAGGTTAGGTTGGATTAGGTTTGGTGAGGTAAGCGAGTTTTTTGTATATTTTTGCAATGTCGAATTCTTTGATTTCGGTGATGGTTATGTGAGGTTGGGTAAGGTTTTGTACGGTTAGCACGATTTGTGAATTACTATCAATCCCGAACTCTTTGATTTCGGTGATGGTTAGGTTAGGTTGGATCAAGTTTAGTGAGGGTAGCGAGATATTTGTATATTTTTGCAATGTCGAGATCTTTGATTTCGGTGATGGTTATGTAAGGTTGGGTTAGGTTTGGTGAGGTTTGCAGGTTTTGTGTATATATTTGCAATGTCGACTTCTTTGATATCGGTGATGGTTCGGTTAGGTTGGGTTAGGTTTGTTGAGGGGAGAGATTTCTTTGTATATTTTCGCAATGTCGAATTCTTTGATTTCGGTGATGATTAGGTAAGGTTGGGTTAGGTTTGATTAGATTAGCGGGTTTTTTGTAGATTTTTGCAATGTCGACTTTTTTGATTTCGGTGATGGTTAGGTTAGGTTGGGTTAGGTTTGGTGAGATTAGCGAGTTTTTTGTATATTTTTGCAAGGTCGAATTCTTTGATTCCGGTGATGGTTATGTGAGGTTGGGTTAGGTTTTGTACGGTTAGCACGATTTGTGAATAGCTAACAATCTCGAGCTCTTTGATTTCGGTGATGGTTAGGTTAGGTTCGGTTAGGTTTAGTGAGGGGAGCGAGTTTTTTGTATATTTTTGCAATGTCGAACTCTTTGATATCGGTGATGGTTAGGTTAGGTTGGGTTAGGTTTGGTACGGTAAGCACGATTTGTGAATAACTAACAATCTCAAACTCTTTGATTTCGGTGATGGTTAGGTTAGGTTGGGTTAGGTTTAGTGAGGGTAGCGAGTTCTTTGTATATTTTTGCAATGTCAAATTCTTTGTTTTCGGTGATAGTTAGGTTCGGTTGGGTTAGGTTTGGTTAATTAACCACCTTTTGTGTATATTTTTGCAATGTCGAATTCTTTGACTTCGGTGATGGTTAGGTTAGGTTGGGTTATGTTTGGTGAGATTAGCGAGTTTTTTGTATATTTTTGCAATGTCGAATTCTTTGATTTCGGTGATGGTTAGGTTAGGTTGGGTTAGGTTTGGTGAGGTTAGCGAGTTTTTTTGTATATTTTTGCAAGGTCGAATTCTTTGATTTCGGTGATGGTTATGTGAGGTTGGGTTAGGTTTTGTACGGTTAGCACGATTTGTGAATAGCTAACAATCTCGAGCTCTTTGATTTCGGTGATGGTTAGGTTAGGTTCGGTTAGGTTTAGTGAGGGTAGCGAGTTCTTTGTATATTTTGCAATGTCGAATTCTTTGATTTCGGTGATGTTTAGGTTAGTTTGGGTTAGGTTTGGTGAGATTAGCGAATTTTTTGTATATTTTTGCAATGTCGAATTCTATGATTTCGGTGATGGTTATGTAAGGTTGGGTTAGGTTTGGTGAGGTTTGCAGGTTTTGTGTTTATATTTGCAATGTCGAATTCTTTGATTTCGGTGATAGTTAGGTTAGGTTGGGTTAGGTTTGGTGAGAAAAGCGAGTTTTTTGTATATTTTTGCAATGTCGAATTCTTTGATTTCGGTGATGGTTATGTAAGGTTGGGTTAGGTTTGGTGAGGTTTGCAGGTTTTGTGTATATATTTGCAATGTCGACTTCTTTAATATCGGTGATGGTTCGGTTAGGTTGGGTTAGGTTTGTTGAGGGGAGAGATTTCTTTGTATATTTTTGCAATGTCGAATTCTTTGATTTTGGTGATGGTAAGGTTAGGTTGGGTTAGGTTTGGTGAAGTTAGCGAGTTTTTTGTATATTTTTGCAATGTCGAATTCTTTGATTTCGGTGATATATAGGTTAGGTTGGGTTAGGTTTGGTGAGATTAACGAGTTTTTTGTATATTTTTGCAATGTCGAATTCTTAGATTTCGGTGATGGTTATGTTAGGTTGGGTTAGGTTTGGTGAGATTAGCGAATTTTTTGTATATTTTTGCAATGTCGAATTCTATGAATTCTGTGATTGTTAGGTTAGGTTGGGTTAGGTTTGGTGCGGTTAGCACGATTTGTGAATAACCTACAATCTCGAATTCTTTGATTTCGGTAATGGTAAGGTTAGGTTGGGTTAGGTTTGGTGAGATTAACGAGTTTTTTTTATATTTTTGCAATGTCGAATTCTTTGATTTCGGTGATGGTTATGTAAGGTTGGGTTAGGTTTGGTGAGGTTTGCAGGTTTTGTGTATATATTTGCAATGTCGACTTCTTTAATATCGGTGATGGTTCGGTTAGGTTGGGTTAGGTTTGTTGAGGGGAGAGATTTCTTTGTATATTTTTGCAATGTCGAATTCTTTGATTTCGGTGATATATAGGTTAGGTTGGGTTAGGTTTGGTGAGATTAACGAGTTTTTTGTATATTTTTGCAATGTCGAATTCTTAGATTTCGGTGATGGTTATGTTAGGTTTGGTGAGGCTTGCGAGTATTGTGTTAATCTTACAAACAGTAATTCTTTGATATCGGTGATGGTTCGGTTAGGTTGGGTTAGGTTTGGTGAGGCTTGCGAGTTTTTTTGTTATTTTTTGCAATGTCGAATTCTTTGATTTCGGTGATATATAGGTTAGGTTGGGTTAGGTTTGGTGAGATTAACGAGTTTTTTGTATATTTTTGCAATGTCGAATTCTTTGATTTCGGTGATGTTTAGGTTAGCTTGGGTAAGGTTTGGTGAGATTAGCGAATTTTTCATATATTTTTGCAATGTCGAATTCTTTGATTTCGGTGATGGTTAGGTTAGGTTGGGTTAGGTTTGGTGAGGTTTGCAGGTTTTGTGTTTATATTTGCAATGTCGAATTCTTTGATTTCGGTGATAGTTAGGTTAGGTTGGGTTAGGTTTGGTGAGAAAAGCGAGTTTTTTGTATATTTTTGCAATGTCGTATTCTTTGATTTCGGTGATGGTTAGGTTAAGTTGGGTCAGGTTTGGTGCGGTTAGCACGATTTGTGAATAACTTACAATCTCGAATTCTCTGATTTCGGTGATGGTTAGGTTAGGTTGGATTAGGTTTAGTGAGGGTAGCGAGTCCTTTGTATATTTTTGCAATGTCGAATTCTTTGATTTCGGTGATGGTTAGGTAAAGTTGGGTTAGGTTTGGTGAGGCTTGCGAGATTTTTGTAAATCTTACAAACAGGAATTCTTTGATTCCGGTGTTGGTAAGGTTAGATTGGGTTAGGTTTGGTGAGGTTTGCAGGTTTTGTGTATATATTTGCAATGTCGAATTCTTTGATTTCGGTGATAGTTAGGTTAGGTTGGATTAGGTTTGGTAAGGTAACCACCTTTTGTGTACATTTTTGCAATGTCGAATTCTTTGATTTCGGTGATGGTTAGGTTAGGTTGGGTTAGGTTTGGTGAGGCTTGCGAGTTTTGTGTAAATTATACAAACAGTAATTCTTTGATTCCGGTGTTGGTTAGGTTAGGTTGGGTTAGGTTTGGTGCGGTTTGCAGGTTTTGTGTATATATTTGCAACGTCGAATTCTTTGATTTCGGTGATGGAAAGGTTAGGTTGGATTAGGTTTGGTGAGGTTAGCGAGTTTTTTGTATATTTTTGCAATGTCGAATTCTTTGATTTCGGTGATAGTTAGGTTAGGTTGAGCTTGGTTTGGTGAGGTAACCACCTTTTGTGTATATTTTTGCAATGTCAAATTCTTTGATTTCGGTGATGGTTATGTGAGGTTGGGTAAGGTTTTGTACGGTTAGCACGATTTGTGAATAACTAACAATCTCGAACTCTTTGATTTCGGTGATGGTTAGGTTAGGTTGGATTAAGTTTGGTGAGGGTTGCGAGATCTTTGTATATTTTTGCAATGTCGAATTCTTTGATTTCGGTGAAGAATAGGTTACGTTGGGTTAGGTTTGGTGAGATTGGCGAGTTTTTTGTATATTTTTGCAATGTCGAATTCTTTGATTTCGCTGATGGTTAGGTTAGGTTGGGTTAGATTTGGTACGGTTAGCACGATTTGTGAATAACTAACAATCTCGAACTCTTTGATTTCGATGATGGTTAGGTTAGGTTGGGTTAGGTTTAGTGAGAGTAGCGAGTTCTTTGTATATTTTTGCAATGTCGAATTCTTTGATTTCGGTGATAGTTAGGTTAGGTTGGGTTAGGTTTGTTGAATTAACCACCTTTTGTGTATATTTTTGCAATGTCGAATTCTTTGATTTCGGTGATGGTTATGTAAGGTTGGGGTAGGTTTGGTGAGGTTTGCAGGTTTTGTGTATATATTTGCAACGTCGAATTCTTTGATTCCGGTGTTGGTAAGGTTAGGTCGGGTTAGGTTTGGTGAGATTAGCGAGTTTTTTGTATAATTTTACAATGTCGAATTCTTTGATTTCGGTGATGGTTATGTAAGGTTGGGTTAGGTTTGGTGAGGTTTGCAGGTTTTGTGTATATATTTGCAACGTCGAATTCTTTGATTCCGGTGTTGGTTAGGTTAGGTTGGGTTAGGTTTGGTGAGATTAGCGAGTTCTTTGTATATTTTAGCAATGTCGAATTCTTTGATTTCGGTGATGGTAAGGTTAGGTTGGGTTAGGTTTGGTGAGGCTTGCGAGTATTGTGTAAATCTAACAAACAGTTATTCTTTGATTCCGGTGTTGGTTAGGTTAGGTTGGGTTAGGTTTGGTGAGGTAAGCGAGTATTTTGTATATTTTTACAATGTCGAATTTTTTGATTTCGGTGATGGTGAGGTTAGGTTGGGTTAGGTTTGGTGAGATTAGCGAATTTTTTGTATATTTTTGCAATGTCGAATTCTATGAATTCGGTGATTGTTAGGTTAGGTTGGGTTAGGTTTGGTGCGGTTAGCACGATTTGTGAATAACCTACAATCTCGAATTCTTTGATTTCGGTGATGGTAAGGTTAGGTTGGGTTAGGTTTGGTGAGATTAACGAGTTTTTTGTATATTTTTGCAATGTCGAATTCTATGATTTCGGTGATGGTTATGTAAGGTTGGGTTAGGTTTGGTGAGGTTTGCAGGTTTTGTGTATATATTTGCAATGTCGACTTCTTTAATATCGGTGATGGTTCGGTTAGGTTGGGTTAGGTTTGTTGAGGGGAGAGATTTCTTTGTATATTTTTGCAATGTCGAATTCTTTGATTTCGGTGATATATAGGTTAGGTTGGGTTAGGTTTGGTGAGATTAACGAGTTTTTTGTATATTTTTGCAATGTCGAATTCTTAGATTTCGGTGATGGTTATGTTAGGTTGGGTTAGGTTTGGTGAGATTAGCGAATTTTTTGTATATTTTTGCAATGTCGAATTCTATGAATTCTGTGATTGTTAGGTTAGGTTGGGTTAGGTTTGGTGCGGTTAGCACGATTTGTGAATAACCTACAATCTCGAATTCTTTGATTTCGGTAATGGTAAGGTTAGGTTGGGTTAGGTTTGGTGAGATTAACGAGTTTTTTTTATATTTTTGCAATGTCGAATTCTTTGATTTCGGTGATGGTTATGTAAGGTTGGGTTAGGTTTGGTGAGGTTTGCAGGTTTTGTGTATATATTTGCAATGTCGACTTCTTTAATATCGGTGATGGTTCGGTTAGGTTGGGTTAGGTTTGTTGAGGGGAGAGATTTCTTTGTATATTTTTGCAATGTCGAATTCTTTGATTTCGGTGATATATAGGTTAGGTTGGGTTAGGTTTGGTGAGATTAACGAGTTTTTTGTATATTTTTGCAATGTCGAATTCTTAGATTTCGGTGATGGTTATGTTAGGTTTGGTGAGGCTTGCGAGTATTGTGTTAATCTTACAAACAGTAATTCTTTGATATCGGTGATGGTTCGGTTAGGTTGGGTTAGGTTTGGTGAGGCTTGCGAGTTTTTTTGTTATTTTTTGCAATGTCGAATTCTTTGATTTCGGTGATATATAGGTTAGGTTGGGTTAGGTTTGGTGAGATAAACGAGTTTTTTGTATATTTTTGCAATGTCGAATTCTTTGATTTCGGTGATGTTTAGGTTAGCTTGGGTAAGGTTTGGTGAGATTAGCGAATTTTTCATATATTTTTGCAATGTCGAATTCTTTGATTTCGGTGATGGTTAGGTTAGGTTGGGTTAGGTTTGGTGAGGTTTGCAGGTTTTGTGTTTATATTTGCAATGTCGAATTCTTTGATTTCGGTGATAGTTAGGTTAGGTTGGATTAGGTTTAGTGAGGGTAGCGAGTCCTTTGTATATTTTTGCAATGTCGAATTCTTTGATTTCGGTGATGGTTAGGTAAAGTTGGGTTAGGTTTGGTGAGGCTTGCGAGATTTTTGTAAATCTTACAAACAGGAATTCTTTGATTCCGGTGTTGGTAAGGTTAGATTGGGTTAGGTTTGGTGAGGTTTGCAGGTTTTGTGTATATATTTGCAATGTCGAATTCTTTGATTTCGGTGATAGTTAGGTTAGGTTGGATTAGGTTTGGTAAGGTAACCACCTTTTGTGTACATTTTTGCAATGTCGAATTCTTTGATTTCGGTGATGGTTAGGTTAGGTTGGGTTAGGTTTGGTGAGGCTTGCGAGTTTTGTGTAAATCTTACAAACAGTAATTCTTTGATTCCGGTGTTGGTTAGGTTAGGTTGGGTTAGGTTTGGTGCGGTTTGCAGGTTTTGTGTATATATTTGCAACGTCGAATTCTTTGATTTCGGTGATGGAAAGGTTAGGTTGGATTAGGTTTGGTGAGGTTAGCGAGTTTTTTGTATATTTTTGCAATGTCGAATTCTTTGATTTCGGTGATAGTTAGGTTAGGTTGAGCTTGGTTTGGTGAGGTAACCACCTTTTGTGTATATTTTTGCAATGTCAAATTCTTTGATTTCGGTGATGGTTATGTGAGGTTGGGTAAGGTTTTGTACGGTTAGCACGATTTGTGAATAACTAACAATCTCGAACTCTTTGATTTCGGTGATGGTTAGGTTAGGTTGGATTAAGTTTGGTGAGGGTTGCGAGATCTTTGTATATTTTTGCAATGTCGAATTCTTTGATTTCGGTGATGAATAGGTTACGTTGGGTTAGGTTTGGTGAGATTGGCGAGTTTTTTGTATATTTTTGCAATGTCGAATTCTTTGATTTCGCTGATGGTTAGGTTAGGTTGGGTTAGATTTGGTACGGTTAGCACGATTTGTGAATAACTAACAATCTCGAACTCTTTGATTTCGGTGATGGTAAGGTTAGGTTGGGTTATGTTTGGTGAGATTAGCGAGTTTTTTGTATATTTTTGCAATGTCGAATTCTTTGATTTCGGTGATGGTTATGTAAGGTTGGGTTAGGTTTGGTGAGGTTTGCAGGTTTTGTGTATATATTTGCAACGTCGAATTCTTTGATTCCGGTGTTGGTAAGGTTAGGTCGGGTTAGGTTTGGTGAGATTAGCGAGTTTTTTGTATAATTTTGGAATGTCGAATTCTTTGATTTCGGTGATGGTTATGTAAGGTTGGGTTAGGTTTGGTGAGGTTTGCAGGTTTTGTGTATATATTTGCAACGTCGAATTCTTTGATTCCGGTGTTGGTTAGGTTAGGTTGGGTTAGGTTTGGTGAGATTAGCGAGTTCTTTGTATATTTTAGCAATGTCGAATTCTTTGATTTCGGTGATGGTAAGGTTAGGTTGGGTTATGTTTGGTGAGATTAGCGAGTTTTTTGTATATTTTTGCAATGTCGAATTCTTTGATTTCGGTGATGGTTATGTAAGGTTGGGTTAGGTTTGGTGAGGTTAGCAGGTTTTGTGTATATATTTGCAACGTCGAATTCTTTGATTTCGGTGATGGAAAGGTTAGGTTGGATTAGGTTTGGTGAGGTTAGCGAGTTCTTTGTATATTTTTGCAATGTCGAATTCTTTGTTTTCGGTGATAGTTAGGTTCGGTTGGGTTAGGTTTGGTTAATTAACCACCTTTTGTGTATATTTTTGCAATGTCGAATTCTTTGACTTCGGTGATGGTTAGGTTAGGTTGGGTTATGTTTGGTGAGATAAGCGAGTTTTTTGTATATTTTTGTCGATTTCTTTGATTTCGGAGATGGTAATGTAAGGTTGGGTAAGGTTTGGTGAGGTTTGCAGGTTTTGTGTATATATTTGCAATGTCGAATTTTTTGATATCGGTGATGGTTAGGTTAGGTTGGGTTAGGTTTAATGAGGGTAGCGAGTTTTTTGTATGTTTTGCAATGTCGAATTCTTTGATTTCGGTGATGGTTAGGTTAGGTTGGGTTAGGTTTGGTGAGGTTAGCGAGTTTTTTTGTATATTTTTGCAAGGTCGAATTCTTTGATTTCGGTGATGGTTATGTGAGGTTGGGTTAGGTTTTGTACGGTTAGCACGATTTGTGAATAGCTAACAATCTCGAGCTCTTTGATTTCGGTGATGGTTAGGTTAGGTTCGGTTAGGTTTAGTGAGGGTTGCGAGTTCTTTGTATATTTTGCAATGTCGAATTCTTTGATTTCGGTGATGGTTAGGTTAGTTTGGGTTAGGTTTGGTGAGATTAGCGAATTTTTTGTATATTTTTGCAATGTCGAATTCTATGATTTCGGTGATGGTTATGTAAGGTTGGGTTAGGTTTGGTGAGGTTTGCAGGTTTTGTGTTTATATTTGCAATGTCAAATTCTTTGATTTCGGTGATAGTTAGGTTAGGTTGGGTTAGGTTTGGTGAGAAAAGCGAGTTTTTTGTATATTTTTGCAATGTCGTATTCTTTGATTTCGGTGATGGTTAGGTTAAGTTGGGTCAGGTTTGGTGCGGTTAGCACGATTTGTGAATAACTTACAATCTCGAATTCTCTGATTTCGGTGATGGTTAGGTTAGGTTGGATTAGGTTTAGTGAGGGTAGCGAGTCCTTTGTATATTTTTGCAATGTCGAATTCTTCGATTTCGGTGATGGTTAGGTAAAGTTGGGTTAGGTTTGGTGAGGCTTGCGAGATTTGTGTAAATCTTACAAACAGGAATTCTTTGATTCCGGTGTTGGTAAGGTTAGATTGGGTTAGGTTTGGTGAGGTTTGCAGGTTTTGTGTATATATTTGCAATGTCGAATTCTTTGATTTCGGTGATAGTTAGGTTAGGTTGGATTAGGTTTGGTAAGGTAACCACCTTTTGTGTACATTTTTGCAATGTCGAATTCTTTGATTTCGGTGATGGTTAGGTTAGGTTGGGTTAGGTTTGGTGCGGTTTGCAGGTTTTGTGTATATATTTGCAACGTCGAATTCTTTGATTTCGGTGATGGAAAGGTTAGGTTGGATTAGGTTTGTTGAGGTTAGCGAGTTTTTTGTATATTTTTGCAATGTCGAATTCTTTGATTTCGGTGATAGTTAGGTTAGGTTGAGCTTGGTTTGGTGAGGTAACCACCTTTTGTGTATATTTTTGCAATGTCAAATTCTTTGATTTCGGTGATGGTTATGTGAGGTTGGGTAAGGTTTTGTACGGTTAGCACGATTTGTGAATAACTAACAATCTCGAACTCTTTGATTTCGGTGATGGTTAGGTTAGGTTGGATTAAGTTTGGTGAGGGTTGCGAGATCTTTGTATATTTTTGCAATGTCGAATTCTTTGATTTCGGTGATGAATAGGTTACGTTGGGTTAGGTTTGGTGAGATTGGCGAGTTTTTTGTATATTTTTGCAATGTCGAATTCTTTGATTTCGCTGATGGTTAGGTTAGGTTGGGTTAGATTTGGTACGGTTAGCACGATTTGTGAATAACTAACAATCTCGAACTCTTTGATTTCGGTGATGGTAAGGTTAGGTTGGGTTATGTTTGGTGAGATTAGCGAGTTTTTTGTATATTTTTGCAATGTCGAATTCTTTGATTTCGGTGATGGTTATGTAAGGTTGGGTTAGGTTTGGTGAGGTTTGCAGGTTTTGTGTATATATTTGCAACGTCGAATTCTTTGATTCCGGTGTTGGTAAGGTTAGGTCGGGTTAGGTTTGGTGAGATTAGCGAGTTTTTTGTATAATTTTGCAATGTCGAATTCTTTGATTTCGGTGATGGTTATGTAAGGTTGGGTTAGGTTTGGTGAGGTTTGCAGGTTTTGTGTATATATTTGCAACGTCGAATTCTTTGATTCCGGTGTTGGTTAGGTTAGGTTGGGTTAGGTTTGGTGAGATTAGCGAGTTCTTTGTATATTTTAGCAATGTCGAATTCTTTGATTTCGGTGATGGTAAGGTTAGGTTGGGTTAGGTTTGGTGAGGCTTGCGAGTATTGTGTAAATCTTACAAACAGTTATTCTTTGATTCCGGTGTTGGTTAGGTTAGGTTGGGTTAGGTTTGGTGAGGTAAGCGAGTATTTTGTATATTTTAACAATGTCGAATTCTTTGATTTCGGTGATGGTGAGGTTAGGTTGGGTTAGGTTTGGTGAGATTAGCGAATTTTTTGTATATTTTTGCAATGTCGAATTCTATGAATTCGGTGATTGTTAGGTTACGTTGGGTTAGGTTTGGTGCGGTTAGCACGATTTGTGAATAACCTACAATCTCGAATTCTTTGATTTCGGTGATGGTAAGGTTAGGTTGGGTTAGGTTTGGTGAGATTAACGAGTTTTTTGTATATTTTTGCAATGTCGAATTCTTTGATTTCGGTGATGGTTATGTAAAGTTGGGTTAGGTTTGGTGAGGTTTGCAGGTTTTGTGTATATATTTGCAATGTCGACTTCTTTAATATCGGTGATGGTTCGGTTAGGTTGGGTTAGCTTTGTTGAGGGGAGAGATTTCTTTGTATATTTTTGCAATGTCGAATTCTTTGATTTTGGTGATGGTAAGGTTAGGTTGGGTTAGGTTTGGTGAAGTTAGCGAGTTTTTTGTATATTTTTGCAATGTCGAATTCTTTGATTTCGGTGATATATTGGTTAGGTTGGGTTAGGTTTGGTGAGATTAACGAGTTTTTTGTATATTTTTGCAATGTCGAATTCTTAGATTTCGGTGATGGTTATGTTAGGTTGGGTTAGGTTTGGTGAGATTAGCGAATTTTTTGTATATTTTTGCAATGTCGAATTCTATGAATTCTGTGATTGTTAGGTTAGGTTGGGTTAGGTTTGGTGCGGTTAGCACGATTTGTGAATAACCTACAATCTCGAATTCTTTGATTTCGGTAATGGTAAGGTTAGGTTTGGTGAGATTAACGAGTTTTTTTTATATTTTTGCAATGTCGAATTCTTTGATTTCGGTGATGGTTATGTAAGGTTGGGTTAGGTTTGGTGAGGTTTGCAGGTTTTGTGTATATATTTGCAATGTCGACTTCTTTAATATCGGTAATGGTTCGGTTAGGTTGGGTTAGGTTTGTTGAGGGGAGAGATTTCTTTGTATATTTTTGCAATGTCGAATTCTTTGATTTCGGTGATATATAGGTTAGGTTGGGTTAGGTTTGGTGAGATTAACGAGTTTTTTGTATATTTTTGCAATGTCGAATTCTTAGATTTCGGTGATGGTTATGTTAGGTTTGGTGAGGCTTGCGAGTATTGTGTTAATCTTACAAACAGTAATTCTTTGATATCGGTGATGGTTCGGTTAGGTTGGGTTAGGTTTGGTGAGGCTTGCGAGTTTTTTTGTTATTTTTTGCAATGTCGAATTCTTTGATTTCGGTGATATATAGGTTAGGTTGGGTTAGGTTTGGTGAGATTAACGAGTTTTTTGTATATTTTTGCAATGTCGAATTCTTTGATTTCGGTGATGTTTAGGTTAGCTTGGGTAAGGTTTGGTGAGATTAGCGAATTTTTCATATATTTTTGCAATGTCGAATTCTTTGATTTCGGTAATGGTTAGGTTAGGTTGGGTTAGGTTTGGTGAGGTTAGCGAGTTTTTTGTATATTTTTGCAATGTCGAATTCTATGAATTCGGTGATTGTTAGGTTAGGTTGGGTTAGGTTTGGTGCGGTTAGCACGATTTGTGAATAACCTACAATCTCGAATTCTTTGATTTCGGTGATGGTAGGGTTAGGTTGGGTTAGGTTTGGTGAGATTAACGAGTTTTTTGTATATTTTTGAAATGTCGAATTCTTTGATTTCGCTGATGGTTAGGTTAGGTTGGGTTTTGTTTGGTGAGATTAGCGAGTTTTTTGTATATTTTTGCAATGTCGAATTCTTTGATTTCGGTGATGGTTATGTTAGGTTGGGTTAGGTTTGGTGAGGTTTGTAGGTTTTGTGTATATATTTGCAATGTCGACTTCTTTGATATCGGTGATGGTTAGGTTAGGTTGGGTTAGGTTTGGTGAGGGTAGCGAGTTTTTTGTATATTTTCGCAATGTCGATTTCTTTGATTTCGGTGATGGTTAGGTTAGGTTGGGTTAGGTTTGGTGAGGTTTGCAGGTTTTGTGTATATATTTGCAATGTCGACTTCTTTAATATCGGTGATGGTTCGGTTAGGTTGGGTTAGGTTTGTCGAGGGGAGAGATTTCTTTGTATATTTTTGCAATGTCGAATTCTTTGATATCGGTGATGGTTAGGTTAGGTTGGGTCAGGTTTGGTGAGGTTTGCAGGTTTTGTGTATATATTTGCAATGTCGACTTCTTTGATATCGGTGATGGCTAGGTTAGGTTGGGTTAGGTTTGGTGAGGCTTGCGAGTTTTGTGTAAATCTTACAAACAGTTATTCTTTGATTCCGGTGTTGGTAAGGTTAGGTTGGGTTAGGTTTGCTGAGGTTAGCGAGTTTTTTGTATATTTTTGCAATGTCGAATTATTTGATTTCGGTGATGGTTATGTAAGGTTGGGTTAGGTTTGGTGAGGTTTGCAGGTTTTGTGTATATATTTGCAACGTCGAATTCTTTGATTTCGGTGATGGAAAGGTTAGGTTGGTTTAGGTTTGGTGAGGTTAGCGAGTTTTTTGTATATTTTTGCAATGTCGAATTCTTTGATTTCGGTGATGGTTATGTGAGGTTGGGTAAGGTTTTGTACGGTTAGCACGATTTTTGAATTACTAACAATCCCGAACTCTTTGATTTCGGTGATGGTTAGGTTAGGTTGGATCAAGTTTAGTGAGGGTAGCGAGATATTTGTATATTTTTGCAATGTCGAATTCTCTGATTTCGGTGATGGTTAGGTTAGGTTGGGTTATGTTTGGTGAGATGAGCGAGTTTTTTGTATATTTTTGCAATGTCGAATTCTTTGATTTCGGTGATGGTAAGGTTAGGTTGGGTTATGTTTGGTGAGATTAGCGAGTTTTTTGTATATTTTTGCAATGTCGAATTATTTGATTTCGGTGATGGTTATGTAAGGTTGGGTTAGGTTTGGTGAGGTTTGCAGGTTTTGTGTATATATTTGCAACGTCGAATTCTTTGATTTCGAAGATGGAAAGGTTAGGTTGGATTTGGTTTGGTGAGGTTAGCGAGTTTTTTGTATATTTTTGCAATGTCGAATTCTTTGATTTCGGTGATGGTTATGTGAGGTTGGGTAAGGTTTTGTACGGTTAGCACGATTTGTGAATTACTAACAATCCCGAACTCTTTGATTTCGGTGATGGTTAGGTTAGGTTGGATCAAGTTTAGTGAGGGTAGCGAGATATTTGTATATTTTTGCAATGTCGAATTCTCTGATTTCGGTGATGGTTAGGTTAGGTTGGGTTATGTTTGGTGAGATGAGCGAGTTTTTTGTATATTTTTGCAATGTCGAATTCTTTGATTTCGGTGATGGTAAGGTTAGGTTGGGTTATGTTTGGTGAGATTAGCGAGTTTTTTGTATATTTTTGCAATGTCGAATTATTTGATTTCGGTGATGGTTATGTAAGGTTGGGTTAGGTTTGGTGAGGTTTGCAGGTTTTGTGTATATATTTGCAACGTCGAATTCTTTGATTTCGAAGATGGAAAGGTTAGGTTGGATTTGGTTTGGTGAGGTTAGCGAGTTTTTTGTATATTTTTGCAATGTCGAATTCTTTGATTTCGGTGATGGTTATGTGAGGTTGGGTAAGGTTTTGTACGGTTAGCACGATTTGTGAATTACTAACAATCCCGAACTCTTTGATTTCGGTGATGGTTAGGTTAGGTTGGATCAAGTTTAGTGAGGGTAGCGAGATATTTGTATATTTTTGCAATGTCGAATTCTCTGATTTCGGTGATGGTTAGGTTAGGTTGGGTTATGTTTGGTGAGATGAGCGAGTTTTTTGTATATTTTTGCAATGTCGAATTCTTTGATTTCGGTGATGGTTATGTAAGGTTGGGTTAGGTTTGGTGAGGTTTGCAGGTTTTGTGTATATATTTGCAGTGGTTAGGTTAGGTTGGGTTAGGTTTGGTGAGGCTTGCGAGTTTTTTTGTTATTTTTTGCAATGTCGAATTCTTTGATTTCGGTGATGGTTAGGTTAGGTTGGGTTAGGTTTGGTGAGGCTTGCGAGTTTTGTGTAAATCTTACAAACAGTAATTCTTTGATTCCGGTGTTGGTAAGGTTAGGTTGGGTTAGGTTTGGTGAGGTTAGCGAGTTTTTTGTATATTTTTGCAATGTCGAATTCTTTGATTTCGGTGATATATAGGTTAAGTTAAGTAAGGTTTGGTGAGATTAACGAGTTTTTTGTATATTTTCGCAATGTCGAATTCTTTGATTTCGGTGATGTTTAGGTTAGCTTGGGTTAGGTTTGGTGAGATTAGAAAATTTTTCATATATTTTTGCAATGTCGAATTCTTTGACTTCGGTGATGGTTAGGTTAGGTTGGGTTAGGTTTAGTGAGGGTAGCGAGTTCTTTGTATATTTTGCAATGTCGAATTCTTTGATTTCAGTGATGGTTAGGTTAGTTTGGGTTAGGTTTGGTGAGATTAGCGAATTTTTTGTATATTTTTGCAATGTCGAATTCTATGAATTCGGTGATTTTTAGGTTAGGTTGGGTTAGGTTTGGTGCGGTTAGCACGATTTGTGAATAACCTACAATCTCGAATTCTTTGATTTCGGTGATGGTAAGGTTAGGTTAAGTTAGGTTTGGTGAGATTAACGAGTTTTTTGTATATTTTTGCAATGTCAAATTCTTTGATTTCGGTGATGGTTATGTAAGGTGGGGTTATGTTTGGTGAGGTTTGCAGGTTTTGTGTATATATTTGCAATGTCGACTTCTTTAATATCGGTGATGGTTCGGTTAGGTTGGGTTAGGTTTGTTGAGGGGAGAGATTTCTTTGTATATTTTTGCAATGTCGAATTCTTTGATTTCGGTGATGGTTAGGTTAGGTTGGGTTAGGTTTGGTTAGATTAGCGGGTTTTTTGTAGATTTTTGCAATGTCGAATTTTTTGATTTCGGTGATGGTTAGGTTAGTTTGGGTTAGGTTTGGTGCGGTTAACACGAATTGTGAATAACTTACAATCTCGAATTCTTTGATTTCGTTGATGGTTAGGTTAGGTTTGGTTAGGTTTCGTGAGTTTGCGAGTTTTTTCTATATTTTTGCAATGTCGAATTCTTAGATTTCGGTGTTGGTTATGTTAGGTTGGGTAAGGTTTGGTGAGGTTTGCAGGTTTTGTGTATATATTTGCAATGTCGACTTCTTTGATATCGGTGATGGCTAGGTTAGGTTGGGTTAGTTTTGGTGAGGCTTGCGAGTTTTGTGTAAATCTTACAAACAGTTATTCTTTGATTCCGGTGTTGGTAAGGTTAGGTTGGGTTAGGTTTGGTGAGGGTAGCGAGTTTTTTGTATATTTTCGCAATGTCAAATTTCTTTGATTTCGGTGATGGTTAGGTTGGGTTGGGTTAGGTTTGGTGAGGTTTGCAGGTTTTGTGTATATATTTGCAATGTCGACTTCTTTAATATCGGTGATGGTTCGGTTAGGTTGGGTTAGGTTTGTCGACGAGAGAGATTTCTTTGTATATTTTTGCAATGTCGAATTCTTTGATATCGGTGATGGTTAGGTTAGGTTGGGTTAGGTTTGGTTAGATTAGCGGGTTTTTTGTAGATTTTTGCAATGTCGAATTTTTTAATTTCGGTGATGGTTAGGTTAGGTTGGGTTAGGTTTGGTGCGGTTAACACGAATTGTGAATAACTTACAATCTCGAATTCTTTGATTTCGTTGATGGTTAGGT
This sequence comes from Arctopsyche grandis, assembly GCF_051622035.1. Classification (NCBI taxonomy): domain Eukaryota; kingdom Metazoa; phylum Arthropoda; class Insecta; order Trichoptera; family Hydropsychidae; genus Arctopsyche; species Arctopsyche grandis. The sequence continues at coordinate 9,799,395 of NC_135361.1, read as the reverse complement.
TAGGTTTGGTTAGGTTTCGTGAGTTTGCGAGTTTTTTTCTATATTTTTCCAATGTCGAATTCTTAGATTTCGGTGTTGGTTATGTTAGGTTGGGTTAGGTTTGGTGAGGTTTGCAGGTTTTGTGTATATATTTGCAATGTCGACTTCTTTGATATCGGTGATGGCTAGGTTAGGTTGGGTTAGGTTTGGTGAGGCTTGCGAGTTTTGAGTAAATCTTACAAACAGTTATTCTTTGATTCCGGTGTTGGTAAGGTTAGGTTGGGTTAGGTTTGGTGAGGTTAGCGAGTTTTTTGTATATTTTTGCAATGTCGAATTCTTTGATTTCGCTGATGGTTAGGCTAGGTTGGGTTAGGTTTGGTACGGTTAGCACGATTTGTGAATAACTAACAATCTCGAACTCTTTGATTTCGGTGATGGTAAGGTTAGGTTGGGTTAGGTTTAGTGAGGGTAACGAGTTCTTTGTATATTTTTGCAATGTCGAATTCTTTGTTTTCGGTGATGGTAAGGTTAGGTTGGGTTATGTTTGGTGAGATTAGCGAGTTTTTTGTATATTTTTGCAATGTCGAATTATTTGATTTCGGTGATGGTTATGTAAGGTTGGGTTAGGTTTGCTGAGGTTTGCAGGTTTTGTGTATATATTTGCAACGTCGAAATCTTTGATTTCGGTGATGGAAAGGTTAGGTTGGATTAGGTTTGGTGAGGTTAGCGAGTTTTTTGTATATTTTTGCAATGTCGAATTCTTTGATTTCGGTGATGGTTATGTGAGGTTGGGTAAGGTTTTGTACGGTTAGCACGATTTGTGAATTACTAACAATCCCGAACTCTTTGATTTCGGTGATGGTTAGGTTAGGTTGGATCAAGTTTAGTGAGGGTAGCGAGATATTTGTATATTTTTGCAATGTCGAATTCTCTGATTTCGGTGATGGTTAGGTTAGGTTGGGTTATGTTTGGTGAGATTAGCGAGTTTTTTGTATATTTTTGCAATGTCGAATTCTTTGATTTCGGTGATGGTTATGTAAGGTTGGGTTAGGTTTGGTGAGGTTTGCAGGTTTTGTGTATATATTTGCAATGGTTAGGTTAGGTTGGGTTAGGTTTGGTGAGGCTTGCGAGTTTTTTTGTTATTTTTTGCAATGTCGAATTCTTTGATTTCGGTGATGGTTAGGTTAGGATGGGTTAGGTTTGGTGAGGCTTGCGAGTTTTGTGTAAATCTTACAAACAGTAATTCTTTGATTCCGGTGTTGGTAAGGTTAGGTTGGGTTAGGTTTGGTGAGGTTAGCGAGTTTTTTGTATATTTTTGCAATGTCGAATTCTTTGATTTCGGTGATATATAGGTTAGGTTGGGTAAGGTTTGGTGAGATTAAAGAGTTTTTTGTATATTTTTGCAATGTCGAATTCTTTGATTTCGGTGATGTTTAGGTTAGCTTGGGTAAGGTTTGGTGAGATTAGAAAATTTTTCATTTATTTTTGCAATGTCGAATTCTTTGACTTCGGTGATGGTTAGGTAAGGTTGGGTTAGGTTTAGTGAGGGTAGCAAGTTCTTTGTATATTTTGCAATGTCGAATTCTTTGATTTCGGTGATGGTTAGGTAAGGTTGGGTTATGTTTGGTGAGATTAGCGAGTTTTTTGTATATTTTTGCAATGTCGAATTCTATGAATTTGGTGATTGTTAGGTTAGGTTAAGTTAGGTTTGGTGCGGTTAGCACGATTTGTGAATAACCTACAATCTCGAATTTTTTGATTTCGGTGATGGTTAGGTTAGGTTGGGTTAGGTTTGGTGAGGTAAGCGAGTTTTTGTATTTTTTTTGCAATGTCGAATTCTTTGATTTCGATGATAGTTAGGCTAGGTTGGGTTAGGTTTGGTGAGATAAGCGAGTTTTTTGTATGTTTTGCAATGTCGAATTCTTTGATTTCGGTGATGGTTAGGTTAGGTTGGGTTAGGTTTGGTGAGGTTAGCGAGTTTTTTTTTATATTTTTGCAATGTCGAATTCTTTGATTTCGGTGATAGTTAGGTTTGGTTGGGTTAGGTTTGTTGAGGTAACCGCCTTTTGTGTATATTTTTTAAATGTCGAATTCTTTGATTTCGGTGATGGTAAGGTTAGGTTGGGTTATGTTTGGTGAGATTAGCGAGTTTTTTGTATATTTTTGAAAGGTCGAATTCTTTGATTTCGGTGATGGTTATGTGAGGTTGGGTTAGGTTTGGTGAGATTAGCGAGTTTTTTGTATATTTTTGCAATGTCGAATTCTATGAATTTGGTGATTGTTAGGTTAGGTTAAGTTAGGTTTGGTGCGGTTAGCACGATTTGTGAATAACCTACAATCTCGAATTTTTTGATTTCGGTGATGGTTAGGTTAGGTTGGGTTAGGTTTGGTGAGGTAAGCGAGTTTTTGTATTTTTTTTGCAATGTCGAATTCTTTGATTTCGATGATAGTTAGGCTAGGTTGGGTTAGGTTTGGTGAGATAAGCGAGTTTTTTGTATGTTTTGCAATGTCGACTTCTTTAATATCGGTGATGGTTCGGTTAGGTTGGGTTAGGTTTGTCGACGAGAGAGATTTCTTTGTATATTTTTGCAATGTCGAATTCTTTGATATCGGTGATGGTTAGGTTAGGTTGGGTTAGGTTTGGTTAGATTAGCGGGTTTTTTGTAGATTTTTGCAATGTCGAATTTTTTAATTTCGGTGATGGTTAGGTTAGGTTGGGTTAGGTTTGGTGCGGTTAACACGAATTGTGAATAACTTACAATCTCGAATTCTTTGATTTCGTTGATGGTTAGGTTAGGTTTGGTTAGGTTTCGTGAGTTTGCGAGTTTTTTTCTATATTTTTCCAATGTCGAATTCTTAGATTTCGGTGTTGGTTATGTTAGGTTGGGTTAGGTTTGGTGAGGTTTGCAGGTTTTGTGTATATATTTGCAATGTCGACTTCTTTGATATCGGTGATGGCTAGGTTAGGTTGGGTTAGGTTTGGTGAGGCTTGCGAGTTTTGAGTAAATCTTACAAACAGTTATTCTTTGATTCCGGTGTTGGTAAGGTTAGGTTGGGTTAGGTTTGGTGAGGTTAGCGAGTTTTTTGTATATTTTTGCAATGTCGAATTCTTTGATTTCGCTGATGGTTAGGCTAGGTTGGGTTAGGTTTGGTACGGTTAGCACGATTTGTGAATAACTAACAATCTCGAACTCTTTGATTTCGGTGATGGTAAGGTTAGGTTGGGTTAGGTTTAGTGAGGGTAACGAGTTCTTTGTATATTTTTGCAATGTCGAATTCTTTGTTTTCGGTGATGGTAAGGTTAGGTTGGGTTATGTTTGGTGAGATTAGCGAGTTTTTTGTATATTTTTGCAATGTCGAATTATTTGATTTCGGTGATGGTTATGTAAGGTTGGGTTAGGTTTGCTGAGGTTTGCAGGTTTTGTGTATATATTTGCAACGTCGAAATCTTTGATTTCGGTGATGGAAAGGTTAGGTTGGATTAGGTTTGGTGAGGTTAGCGAGTTTTTTGTATATTTTTGCAATGTCGAATTCTTTGATTTCGGTGATGGTTATGTGAGGTTGGGTAAGGTTTTGTACGGTTAGCACGATTTGTGAATTACTAACAATCCCGAACTCTTTGATTTCGGTGATGGTTAGGTTAGGTTGGATCAAGTTTAGTGAGGGTAGCGAGATATTTGTATATTTTTGCAATGTCGAATTCTCTGATTTCGGTGATGGTTAGGTTAGGTTGGGTTATGTTTGGTGAGATTAGCGAGTTTTTTGTATATTTTTGCAATGTCGAATTCTTTGATTTCGGTGATGGTTATGTAAGGTTGGGTTAGGTTTGGTGAGGTTTGCAGGTTTTGTGTATATATTTGCAATGGTTAGGTTAGGTTGGGTTAGGTTTGGTGAGGCTTGCGAGTTTTTTTGTTATTTTTTGCAATGTCGAATTCTTTGATTTCGGTGATGGTTAGGTTAGGATGGGTTAGGTTTGGTGAGGCTTGCGAGTTTTGTGTAAATCTTACAAACAGTAATTCTTTGATTCCGGTGTTGGTAAGGTTAGGTTGGGTTAGGTTTGGTGAGGTTAGCGAGTTTTTTGTATATTTTTGCAATGTCGAATTCTTTGATTTCGGTGATATATAGGTTAGGTTGGGTAAGGTTTGGTGAGATTAAAGAGTTTTTTGTATATTTTTGCAATGTCGAATTCTTTGATTTCGGTGATGTTTAGGTTAGCTTGGGTAAGGTTTGGTGAGATTAGAAAATTTTTCATTTATTTTTGCAATGTCGAATTCTTTGACTTCGGTGATGGTTAGGTAAGGTTGGGTTAGGTTTAGTGAGGGTAGCAAGTTCTTTGTATATTTTGCAATGTCGAATTCTTTGATTTCGGTGATGGTTAGGTAAGGTTGGGTTATGTTTGGTGAGATTAGCGAGTTTTTTGTATATTTTTGCAATGTCGAATTCTATGAATTTGGTGATTGTTAGGTTAGGTTAAGTTAGGTTTGGTGCGGTTAGCACGATTTGTGAATAACCTACAATCTCGAATTTTTTGATTTCGGTGATGGTTAGGTTAGGTTGGGTTAGGTTTGGTGAGGTAAGCGAGTTTTTGTATTTTTTTTGCAATGTCGAATTCTTTGATTTCGATGATAGTTAGGCTAGGTTGGGTTAGGTTTGGTGAGATAAGCGAGTTTTTTGTATGTTTTGCAATGTCGAATTCTTTGATTTCGGTGATGGTTAGGTTAGGTTGGGTTAGGTTTGGTGAGGTTAGCGAGTTTTTTTTTATATTTTTGCAATGTCGAATTCTTTGATTTCGGTGATAGTTAGGTTTGGTTGGGTTAGGTTTGTTGAGGTAACCGCCTTTTGTGTATATTTTTTAAATGTCGAATTCTTTGATTTCGGTGATGGTAAGGTTAGGTTGGGTTATGTTTGGTGAGATTAGCGAGTTTTTTGTATATTTTTGAAAGGTCGAATTCTTTGATTTCGGTGATGGTTATGTGAGGTTGGGTTAGGTTTTGTACGGTTAGCACGATTTGTGAATAGCTAACAATCTCGAGCTCTTTGATTTCGGTGATGGTTAGGTTAGGTTCGGTTAGGTATAGTGAGGGTAGCGAGTTCTTTGTATATTTTGCAATGTCGAATTCTTTGATTTCGGTGATGGTTAGGTTAGTTTGGGTTAGGTTTGGTGAGATTAGCGAATTTTTTGTATATTTTTGCAATGTCGAATTCTATAAATTCGGTGATTGTTAGGTTAGGTTGGGTTAGGTTTGGTGCGGTTAGCACGATTTGTGAATAACCTTCAATCTCGAATTCTTTGATTTCGGTGATGGTAAGGTTAGGTTAAGTTAGGTTTGGTGAGATTAACGAGTTTTTTGTATATTTTTGCAATGTCGAATTCTTTGTTTTCGGTGATGGTTATGTAAGGTTGGGTTAGGTTTGGTGAGGTTTGCAGGTTTTGTGTATATATTTGCAATGTCGACTTCTTTGATATCGGTGATGGTTCGGTTAGGTTGGGTTAGGTTTGTTGAGGGGAGAGATTTCTTTGTATATTTTCGCAATGTCGAATTCTTTGATTTCGGTGATGGTTAGGTAAGGTTGGGTTAGGTTTGATTAGATTAGCGGGTTTTTTGTAGATTTTTGCAATGTCGAATTTTTTGATTTCGGTGATGGTTAGGTTAGGTTGGGTTAGGTTTTGTACGGTTAGCACGATTTGTGAATAGCTAACAATCTCGAGCTCTTTGATTTCGGTGATGGTTAGGTTAGGTTCGGTTAGGTTTAGTGAGGGGAGCGAGTTTTTTGTATATTTTTGCAATGTCGAACTCTTTGATATCGGTGATGGTAAGGTTAGGTTGGGTTAGGTTTGGTACGGTAAGCACGATTTGTGAATAACTAACAATCTCAAACTCTTTGATTTCGGTGATGGTTAGGTTAGGTTGGGTTAGGTTTAGTGAGGGTAGCGAGTTCTTTGTATATTTTTGCAATCTCGAATTCTTTGTTTTCGGTGATAGTTAGGTTCGGTTGGGTTAGGTTTGGTTAATTAACCACCTTTTGTGTATATTTTTGCAATGTCGAATTCTTTGATTTCGGTGATGGTTAGGTTAGGTTGGGTTATGTTTGGTGAGATTAGCGAGTTTTTTGTATATTTTTGCAATGTCGAATTCTTTGATTTCGGTGATGGTTAGGTTAGGTTGGGTTAGGTTTGGTGAGGCTTGCGAGTTTTTTTGTTATTTTTTGCAATGTCGAATTCTTTGATTTCGGTGATGGTTAGGTTAGGTTGGGATAGGTTTGGTGAGGCTTGCGAGTTTTGTGTAAATCTTACAAACAGTAATTCTTTGATTCCGGTGTTGGTAAGGTTAGGTTGGGTTAGGTTTGGTGAGGTTAGCGAGTTTTTTGTATATTTTTGCAATGTCGAATTCTTTGATTTCGGTGATATATAGGTTAGGTTGGGTAAGGTTTGGTGAGATTAACGAGTTTTTTGTATTTTTTTGCATTGTCGAATTCTTTGATTTCGGTGATGTTTAGGTTAGCTTGGGTTAGGTTTGGTGAGATTAGAAAATTTTTCATATATTTTTGCAATGTCGAATTCTTTGACTTCGGTGATGGTTAGGTTAGGTTGGGTTAGGTTTAGTGAGGGTAACGAGTTCTTTTTATATTTTGCAATGTCGAATTCTTTGATTTCGGTGATGGTTAGGTTAGTTTGGGTTAGGTTTGGTGAGATTAGCGTATTTTTTGTATATTTTTGCAATGTCTAATTCTATGAATTCGGTGATGGTTAGGTTAGGTTGGGTTAGGTTTGGTGCGGTTAACACGAATTGTGAATAACTAACAAAATCTCGAATTCTTTGATTTCGTTGATGGTAAGGTTAGGTTTAGGTAGGTTTCGTGAGTTTGCGAGTTTTTTCTATATTTTTGCAATGTCGAATTCTTAGATTTCGGTGATGGCTAGGTTAGGTTGGGTTAGTTTTGGTGAGGCTTGCGAGTTTTGTGTAAATCTTACAAACAGTTATTCTTTGATTCCGGTGTTGGTAAGGTTAGGTTGGGTTAGGTTTGGTGAGGTTAGCGAGTTTTTTGTATATTTTTGCAATGTCGAATTCTATGAATTTGGTGATTGTTAGGTTAGGTTAAGTTTGGTTTGGTGTGGTTAGCACGATTTGTGAATAACCTACAATCTCGAATTCTTTGATTTCGGTGATGGTAAGGTTAGGTTGGGTTAGGTTTGGTGAGATTAACGAGTTTTTTGTATATTTTTGAAATGTCGAATTCTTTGATTTCGGTGATGGTTAGGTTAGGTTGGGTTATGTTTGGTGAGGCTTGCGGGTTTTGTAAAAATCTTACAAACAGTAATTCTTTGATTTCGGTGTTGGTTAGTTTAGGTTGGGTTAGGTTTGGTGAGATTAGCGAGTTTTTTTTGCAATGTCCAATTCTTTGATTTCGGTAATGGTTAGGTTAGGTTGGGTTAGGTTTGGTGAGATTAGCGAGTTTTTTGTATTTTTTTTGCAATGTCGAATTCATTGATTTCGGTGATAGTTAGGTAAGGTTGGGTTAGGTTTGGTGCGGATAGCACGATTTGTGAATAACTTATAATCTCGAATTCTTTGTTTTTGTTAATGGTTATGTTAAGTTTGGTTAGGTTAAGTGAGGGTAGCGAGTTTTTTGTATATTTTTGAAATGTCGAATTCTTTGATGTCGGTAATCTTTAGGTTAGCTTGGGTTAGGTTTTTTACGGTAAGCACGATTTGTGAATAACTAACAATCTCGAATTCTTTGATTTTGGTGATGGTTAGGTTAGGTTGGGTTAGTTTTGGTGAGATAAGCGAGTTTTTTGTATATTTTTGCAATGTCGATTTCTTTGATTTCGGTAAAGGTTATGTTAAGTTGGGTTAGGTTTGGTGAGATAAGCGAGTTTTTTGTATGTTTTGCAAAGTCGAATTTTTTGATTTCGGTGATGGTTAGGTTAGGTTGGGTTAGGTTTGGTGAGGTAAGCGAGTTTTTGTATTTTTTTTGCAATGTCGAATTCTTTGATTTCGGTGATGGTTAGGTTAGGTTGGGTTAGGTTTGGTGAGGTTAGCGAGTTTTTTTGTATATTTTTGCAATGTCGAATTCTTTGATTTCGGTGATAGTTAGGTTTGGTTGGGTTAGGTTTGTTGAGGTAACCGCCTTTTGTGTATATTTTTTCAATGTCGAATTCTTTGATTTCGGTGATAGTAAGGTTAGGTTGGGTTATGTTTGGTGAGATTAGCGAGTTTTTTGTATATTTTTTCAAGGTCGAATTCTTTGATTTCGGTGATGGTTATGTGAGGTTGGGTTAGGTTTTGTACGGTAAGCACGATTTGTGAATAGCTAACAATCTCGAGCTCTTTGATTTCGGTGATGGTTAGGTTAGGTTCGGTTAGGTTTAGTGAGGGAAGCGAGTTCTTTGTATATTTTTGCAATGTCGAACTCTTTGATATCGGTGATGGTTAGGTTAGGTTGGGTTAAGTTTGGTGAGGGTAGCGAGATCTTTGTATATTTTTGCAAGGTCGAATTCTTTGATTTCGGTGATGGTTAGGTTAGGTTGGGTTAGGTTTGGTGAGATTAGCGAGTTTTTTGTATATTTTTGCAATGTCGAATTCTTTGATTTCGCTGATGGTTAGGTTAGGTTGGGTTAGGTTTGGTACGGTAAGCACGATTTGTGAATAACTAACAATCTCAAACTCTTTGATTTCGGTGATGGTTAGGTTAGGTTGTGTTAGGTTTAGTGAGGGTAGCGATTTCTTTGTATATTTTTGCAATGTCGAATTCTTTGTTTTCGGTGATAGTTAGGTTCGGATGGGTTAGGTTTGGTTAATTAACCACCTTTTGTGTATATTTTTGCAATGTCGAATTCTTTGATTTTGGTGATGGTTAGGTTAGGTTGGGTTATGTTTGGTGAGATAAGCGAGTTTTTTGTATATTTTTGCAATGTCGATTTCTTTGATTTCGGTGATGGTAATTTTAGGTTGGTTTAGGTTGGGTGAGGTTTGCAGGTTTTGTGTATATATTTGCAATGTCGAATTTTTTGCAATCGGTGATGGTTAGGTTAGGTTGGGTTAGGTTTGGTGAGGGTAGCGAGTTCTTTGTATATTTTTGCAATGTCGAATTCTTTGATTTCGGTGATGATTAGGTTAGGTTGGGTTAGGTTTGGTGAGGATCGCGTTTGACATAAAAAATGCATTCAACACTGCCAACTGGGGAAGGACTCTCGATGCATTAGTCACTATCAATGCTCCGGAAAAACTTATCAAGATGATCGAGAGCTATTTTTCGGACAGAATCCTTCTGTATGAATGCATGGGCAAAAAATACGAACGATCAGTCACTGCGGGCGTACCACAGGGATCGGTCCTGGGCCCGGCGCTTTGGAATGTAATGTACGACGGCTTGTTGAAGATCCCAATGCCAGATGAAACGAGCCTGGTCGCCTTTGCTGACGATGTCGCGTTGCTCGTCACCGCAAAGAACACAACATCTTTACGCCTAAGAAGCGAAGAAGCCATAAGAAGGGTTAAAAAATGGCTCGTGGATGCGGGCTTGGAGCTCGCCGTCCAGAAAACCGAAGCTGTATTCTTCACAAGACGTAGAAAGCTGCTGCCTCCTCAAATAACAGTCAACGGTTTTGAGGTGACGTTCAGCAGATCACTGCGGTATTTGGGAGTGCAGTTAGATGACAAACTTCGCTTTGCAAAACATGCGGAAAAAGCGGGAGCTAGGGCGGCCCAAATAGCAAAAGACCTCGCCAGACTGATGCCCAACATCGGTGGACCGAAACAGAGGAGAAGAAAACTATACTGTGAAGTAGTACACTCAGTCCTCCTGTACGGTGCTCCGATTTGGGCGGAAAAAACAAAGGTTGAGAGGACGAGGCTCAGCCTCGCTAGAGTACAAAGAAGAGCTGCATAAAGAGTCGCAGCGGCATACCGTACAGTATCTGAAGATGCCATCCTGGTGTTGAACGCCATTCCACCGATCGACTTACTCGCTCTAGAACGACAAGCGATCTACAGAGGTGAAAAGAAGAGTACAGCCAGAGAGACAACGATGATCAAATGGCAAGACAGATGGAAAAACTCAGAAAAAGGTCGATGGACACACTATCTCATCGGAGACCTAAAAGCGTGGTGCCAAAGAAAGCACGGCGAACTGAATCACCACACGACCCAAATACTCACAGTTCACGGGTGCTTCGGGACCTACCTACACAAAATAGGAAAGGAAACAACTCCGAAGTGCCACCACTGTGAAAACGAGAAAGACGACGCGGCCCACACAACCTTTGATTGTCCAGCATGGGATGACGACAGAAGAACATTCAGAACTGTAATCGGCGTAGAACACCTGACGCCGATAAACATAATCTTCGTCATACTGGAAAGCGCAACTGCCTGGTCAGCGTGGGAAGCATTTGCTTCGATGATAATGAAAAATAAAGAAGAAGCAGAAAGAACCCGAGAACTCGAAGGAAGAGCCATAAATGGCTAAGACAAAACTGCTTTCCCGAAGCCAAACATGAAAATGTGTCCGGGGAGCAGAGGTGTCAAGGGGGTGGGGTTTAGTCGGTAAAAATCCGACACTATCCTCCAGTTCGGGCTGGAGGATGTCTTTGGAAGATTCCCCACCTCCGACGATAAAAAAAAAAAAAAAAAAAGGCTTGCGAGTTTTGTGCAAATCTTACAAACAGTAATTCTTTGATTCCGGTGTTGGTTAGGTTAAGTTGGGTTAGGTTTGGTGAGATAAGCGAGTTTTTTGTATATTTTTGCAATGTCGAATTCTTGATTTCGGTGATGGTTAGGTAAGGTTGGGTTAGGTAGGGTGCGGATAGCACGATTTGTGAATAACCTACAATCTCGAATTCTTTGATTTCGGTGATGGTAAGGTTAGGTTGGGTTAGGTTTGGTGAGATTAACGAGTTTTTTGTATATTTTTGCAATGTCGAATTCTTGATTTCGGTGATGGTTAGGTTAGGTTGGGTTAGGTTTGGTGAGGCTTGCGAGTTTTAAGTAAATCTTACAAACAGTAATTCTTTGATTCCGGTGTTGATTAGGTTAGGTTGGGTTAGGTTTGGTGAGATTAGCGAGTTTTTTGTATATTTTTGCAATGTCGAATTCTTGATTTCGGTGATGGTTAGGTAAGGTTGGGTTAGGTAGGGTGCGGATAGCACGATTTGTGAATAACCTACAATCTCGAATTCTATGATTTCGGTGATGGTAAGGTTAGGTTGGGTTAGGTTTTGTAAGGGTTGCGAGTTCTTTGTATATTTTGCAATGTCGAATTCTTTGATTTCGGTGATGGTTAGGTTAGGTTGGGTTAGGTTTGGTGAGGCTTGCGAGTTTTAAGTAAATCTTACAAACAGTAATTCTTTGATTCCGGTGTTGATTAGGTTAGGTTGGGTTAGGTTTGGTGAGGTAAGCGAGTTTTTTTGTATATTTTTGCAATGTCGAATTCTTAGATTTCGGTGATGGTAAGGTTAGGTTGGGTTAGGTTTGGTGAGATAAGCGAGTTTTTTGTATATTTTTGCAATGTCGAATTCTTTGATTTCGGTGATAGTAAGGTTAAATTGGGTTTGGTTTGGTGAGGTAAGTACCGTTTGTGTATATTTTTGCAATGTCGAATTCTTTGATTTTGGTGATGGTTAGGTTCCGTTGGGTTATGTTTGGTGAGATTAGCGAGTTTTTTGTATATTTTTGCAATGTCGAATTCTTTGATTTCGGTGATGGTTATGTGAGGTTGGGTTAGGTTTGGTGAGGTTTGCAGGTTTTGTGTTTTTATTTACAATGTCGACTTCTTTGATATCGGTGATGGTTAGGTTAGGTTGGGTTAGGTTTGGTGAGGGTATCGAGTTCTTTGTATATTTTTGCAATGTCGATTTCTTTGATTTCGGTGATGGTTAGGTTAGGTTGGGTTAGGTTTAGTGAGAATAGCGAGTTTTTTGTAGATTTTTGCAATGTCGAATACTTTGATTTTGGTGATGGTTAGGTTAGGTTGGGTTAGGTTTGGTGTGGTTTACACGATTTTTGGGTAAACTTACAATCTCGAATTCTTTGATTCCGGTGATAGTTCGGTTAGGTTGGGTTAGGTTTAGTGATGGTAGCGAGTACTTTGTATATTTTTGCAATGTCGAATTCTTTGATTTCCGTGATGGTTAGGTTAGGTTGGGTTAGGTTTGGTGAGGCTTGCGAGTTTTTTGTATATTTATGCAATATCGAATTCTTTGATTTCGGTGATAGTTAGTTTAGGTTGGGTTAGGTTTGGTGAGATTAGCGAGTTTTTTGTATTTTTTTTGCAATGTCCAATTCTTTGACTTCGGTGATCGTAAGGTTAGGTTGGGTTAGGTTTGGTGAGATTAGCGAGTTTTTTGTATATTTTTGCAATGTCGAATACTTTGATTTCGGTGATGGTTATGTTAAGTCGGGTTAGGTTTGTGAGGTTTGCAGGTTTTTTGTATATATTTGCAATGTCGACTTCTTTGATATCAGTGATGGTTAGGTTAGGTTGGGTTAGGTTTGGTGAGGGTAGCGAGTTCTTTGTATATTTTTGCAATGTCGATTTCTTTGATTTCGGTGATGGTTAGGTTAGGTTTGGTTAGGTCTAGTGAGGGTAGCGAGTTTTTTGTATATATATTTGCAATGTCGAATTCTTTGATTTCGGTGATGGTTTTGTTAGGTTGGGTTAGGTTTGGTGAGGTATGCAGTTTTGAGTATATATTTGCAATGTCGACTTCTTTGATATCGGTGATGGTAAGGTTTAGTTGGGTTAGGTTTGGTGAGGGTAGGGAGTTCTTTGTATATTTTTGCAATGTCGAATTCTTTGATTTCGGTGATAGTAAGTTTAGGTTGGGTTAGGTTTGGTGAGATTAGAGAGTTTTTGTATATTTTTGCAATGTCGAATTCTTTGATTTCGCTGATGGTTAGGTTAGGTTGGGTTAGGTTTGGTTAGGTTAGCACAATTTGTAAATAACTAACAATTTCGAATTCTTTGATTTCAGTGATGGTTAGGTTAGGTTAGGTTAGGTTTTGTGATGGTAGCGAGTACTTTGTATATTTTTGCAATGTCGAATGCTTTGATTTCGGTGATGGTTAGGTTAGGTTGGGTTAGGTTTGGTGAGGCTTGCGAGTTTTTTGTATATTTTTGCAATGTCGAATTCTTTGATTTCGCTGAAGGTTAGGTTAGGTTTGGTTAGGTTTGGTACGGTTAGCACGATTTGTGAATAACTAACAATGTCGAATTCTTTGATTTCGGTGATAGTAAGTTTAGGTTGGGTTAGGTTTGGTGAGATTAGAGACTTTTTTTTGCAATGTCCAATTCTTTGATTTCGGTGATGGTTAGGTTAGAATGGGTTAGGTTTGGTGAGATTAACGAGTTTTTTGTATATTTTTGCAATGTCGAATTCTTTGATTTCGGTGATGGTTAGGTTAGGTTGGGTTAGGTTTAGTGAGAATAGCGAGTTTTTTGTAGATTTTTGCAATGTCGAATACTTTGATTTCGGTGATGGTAAGGTTAGGTTGGGTTAGGTTTGGTGTGGTTTACACGATTTTTGGGTAAACTTACAATCTCGAATTCTTTGATTTCGGTGATGGTTCGGTTAGGTTGGGTTAGGTTTAGTGATGGTAGCGAGTACTTTGTATATTTTTGCAATGTCGAATTCTTTGATTTCGGTGATGGTTAGGTTAGGTTTGGTTAGGTTTGGTGAGGCTTGCGAGTTTTTTGTATATTTATGCAATGTCGAATTCTTTGATTTCGGTGATAGTTAGTTTAGGTTGGGTTAGGTTTGGTGAGATTAGCGAGTTTTTTGTATTTTTTTTGCAATGTCCAATTCTTTGATTTCGGTGATCGTTAGGTTAGTTTGGGTTAGGTTTGGTGAGATTAGCGAGTTTTTTGTATATTTTTGCAATGTCGAATACTTTGATTTCGGTGATGGTTATGTTAAGTTGGGTTAGGTTTGTGAGGTTTGCAGGTTTTGTGTATATAATTGCAATGTCGACTTCTTTGATATCGGTGATGGTTAGGTTTAGTTGGTTTAGGTTTGGTGAGGGTAGGGAGTTCTTTGTATATTTTTGCAATGTCGAATTCTGTGATTTCGGTGATAGTTAGTTTAGGTTGGGTTAGGTTTGGTGAGATTTGAGAGTTTTTGTATATTTTTGCAATGTCGAATTCTTTGATTTCGCTGATGGTTAGGTTAGGTTGGGTTAGGTTTGGTAGGGTTAGCACTATTTGTGAATAACTAACAATCTCGAATTCTTTGATTTCAGTGATGGTTAGGTTAGGTTTAGTGATGGTAGCGAGTACTTTGTATATTTTTGCAATGTCGAATTCTTTGATTTCGGTGATGGTTAGGTTAGGTTGGGTTAGGTTTGGTGAGATTAGCGAGTTTTTTGTATTTTTTTTGCAATGTCGAATTCTTTGATTTCGGTGATGGTAAGGTTAGGTTGGGTTAGGTTTGGTGAGGCTTGCGAGTTTTTTATATATTTTTGCAATGTCAAATTCTTTGATTTCGGTGATAGTTAGTTTAGGTTGGGTTAGGTTTGGTGAGATAAGCGAGTTTTTTGTATTTTTTTTGCAATGTCGAATTCTTTGATTTCGGTGATGGTTAGGTTAGGTTGGGTTAGGTTTGGTGAGGCTTGCGAGTTGGGTATGAGCAGCCGTGGTGAGCGGACGGGATAGCGGTGGTCTTTGCTGCTTTTGCTGAAGCTGACTGCAACTGCTCTCCAACGTCGCATTGCGGTGTCCAGAGGACTTCATTGACTCCAAAGTAATGTATTAGCATTCTAATAGCATCTGCATCAGCTCCAGACGAGGTAAGGAATCGAGGTAAGTTTTCATTAAAAATCCGTTACGTTGCATAGATACGCTAACCTTGTTTACAGCTGGCTACGCTTGCGGTTGATCGTAATACCACTAACTCCGAACAAGTGAAGCATTGCGCATGCGCGTGTTCAAAAAAAAAAAGTAAATAAAAACCAACGGCTACGAAGAACTTTGCGTCGAAAAAATTGCAATCTGCGATCACATCGAATACATAGAAGACGTTGCATGGAAGCAATCAAGTTTATTTCATTATCGTCGCGGTGAATTTTGGGACTGTCAACTGGTGCTAAAAGGCATAGTTGGTGTTCACATCTCAATCACAACACAAACGCCCAACGAAAAGGCATCGATAACAATTGTGTTGCTAACAGCTGTTTTTTAACAGTGCAATCGAGTGCCGATTGAAAAATCAACGACCACGGTGAACGTTGTATCGGAAGGATTGGATTCGTTTTACATATTGCACAAAAGCACTTCAACTTTTGTAATTTATAGCTGGAATTGGAGGCAAGAGACAGATTTGGGTTTCATTTCCTCAGCACAATACAGGTGGCTAAGGAAAACTTATCGTTACCAACAACAACTACGTTGCTAACGGCTTTATGCGCTTGCAGCAAAACGAAATAACATTAAATATGACCAATGCGCATGTGTGTGCTGTATAAATAATAAACGGCAACGGTGAATTTTTGCATTGGTTAGATTGGATTCGGCAAACGAATTAGACACATTGCTTTGAAAAACTCGAATTACTATCATTTACACACACCCACGGTGAATCGTAACACTGTTGACTGGAGACAAGAGACAAAGTTAGTGTTAAAGTGTCCATCACAACATAAACGTCTTACAACAGCTCATTAATAACAATAACAACTACGTTGCTAACGACTTGTTGCGATTACGGCAGATCAAAGTACCACTAACAACGACCAAAATAAATAGTGTGCGAGCGCGTACCGATTGAAAAATTAACGATCACGGTGAACTTTTTAGTCGGAGAAATTGGAATAATGACATCAATGGCTAGCATATCTTTGGAAATGTGTGAGATTACTGCTAAAAAAGCTCTCGAGCAGAAGGTATTCCACAAATTAGAATTAATTCTTATTGATCTCAATAGCAAAATACGTAAAAATACCTACGTTCCAATCAAGGATGGAATTGAAGAGGCAATGATAGCCTTTAATACATATAAAGACATAAAACTAGACCTGTTAAAGCATAGATTACAAACTAAAACACTAATAGAACTCAATCCCACCTCGAGCGATGTTTTAAAGAATCCTCCAAATGCTTTAATACCGGAAAATCCCGCAATCATGGACTCGGCATCCTCACTAGATCAACCAAAAGAGGATTCCTGGAAAGAAGTAAGGTCAAAAAGAAGGCGGAATAAAAAGAATAAAAGAACAAATGATACACAGAACACCAACAACAACAACGATCGGCGTCAGCCAAACATTGAAAATAGCTTTCAAGATCGATATGCGCGATTTCCACCAGGCCCCAGAAATGAGGCTATAACAATAAAGTCAGACGGCACGGTGACATATGCAGACACCTTAAAGAAAATCAGAAAAGAAATTCCAATGGAGAATGTAGATGTTGCCGCTATTCGTCAAACAAAGGGTGGAGAAGTTCTTATAAAAATGCAAAAAGGAACAACAAAAACGGAAGAGCTAATGGGTGCGATTTCCGCGATTCTGGGCAATGGTGCGACTGTGAAGAAGCTCGTCCCTGGAGTCGTCATTGAAATACGGGACATCGATGGGGCCACGGATGAGACAGAATTGATGGAGGCATTAGCAAGCGCTTCACCACATGTGGTGAGAAATGCGCGATTGATCACGTTCAAACCGGCTTATGGAGGCACTCAGATTGCGATGGTCAAACTCCCGAGAGACGATGCCACTGAATTGATTAAGGCCGGAAGAATTCGAATCGGATGGGTCAATTGTCGTTTGAGGCCCCGAGTCCATATAATAAGATGCTTCAGGTGTCGGGGATTCGGACATATTGCGGTAGAATGCGCCAGCAAACAAGACAGAAGCAAAGAATGCAACAAGTGCGGCCAGGAAGGCCATAAAGCTGTGATTTGTAAGAACGACCCACACTGCAGCATTTGTGAAGGAGAAAAAATAAGCAGCGGTCATCAGACCGGTAGTCGAAGCTGTGCAGCCCTCCGGACTGCTCTGAAAGGACGAACACAACAATGATCCGCATACTCCAGATCAATCTGAATGGATGCCAGGCGGCGCAGGATGTGATGATACAGACAGCAGAGGAGCGGCGAGCGGACCTCGTGATTGTGTCTGAACAGTACCGCAACATTCCTCATCGATGGTATTCGGATGCAAGCTCAAGATCTGCAATCTACACACCAACTGCCCACCTGCGAATCACGAATGCTGTTTCAATTGGCGTCCAAGGCTGGACGTGGGTGGAGATGAGGGGAGTGAGGTTCTATAGCTGCTATTTTTCTCCTAGTGCAACAATAGAGGAGTTCAAGAGAGATCTCGCCTGCCTTGAAGATGACGTGAGAACATCGACCTTACCTGTTGTCGTTGCCGGAGATTTTAACTCAAAAGCTCCAGAGTGGGGCTCTCAAAAAACGGATCGCAGAGGTATTTTACTCTCTGAAATGGCATCGCATTTACATCTGCATGCGGCCAACGTAGGAAGTGCTTACACGTTCGTTCGGGGCAGCACCGGATCGGTCATCGATGTCACATTTGCAGGTGAAACAATAATTGGCAGGATCCGAAAATGGCAAGTGCTTGACAGCTACTCTCACAGCGACCATCGCTACATTGGCTTCGAGTTGGAAGATCGCCTCGCCGGGCCACAAATGTTACCTTCTAGTTCTGGCTGGGGAGCTCGTAAGCTGGACATCGTAGCTTTGGACGAAGCCGTTGCAGAACTAAGATCAAAAGTGACTGACGTAGCAAGCAGCGGGGTTGGAGCCGAAGACATTGCCAACTCATTAAATGACCTATTGAGTGAGAGCTGCGACGCATCGATGCCGAGACGCGGAGGTAAAAAGAGGCGCCCGGTCTTCTGGTGGACCGAAAACATCGCCATACTTCGCCGCGAGTGCTTAACCTGCAGACGCCGAGCACAACGACGGTCAAGCAATGAACAGCACAGAGTGAAATATCAAGAAGCCAGGATAGCTTTACGAAAAGCTATAAAAGAAAGTAAAGAGAGATGCTGGAAAGAGCTCTGCAAATCGATTGATGTGAATCCGTGGGGGAGCCCATATAAGATCATAAGGAAAAAGCTCCGAATTGGAACTGTCGATCCATATCTTGAAAATAAGGCGAGTCTTGAATTGGTCATAGATGGCCTCTTTCCGCAACACCCAGTGATGGAAAGACGATCGGCGAGCAGTACTGGTGATGAGATGCCGATTTTCACGGAGGAAGAAGTCGTAGCAGCCGCCAAACGAATAAATATTGAAAAGGCGCCGGGACCGGACTGCATTCCAAACGCAGTTATTAAAAGAATTGCCTTGAGCGATCCTGCGTTGCTGTTGACGACCTTCAATGCTTGTCTGTCGGAAGGAACCTTTCCAAAACCATGGAAAAGACAAAAACTCGTGCTGATTTCAAAAGGAAAGGGAGGCCCACCAGGACCTTCATCATACAGGCCACTCTGCCTACTTGACGGGGTAGGAAAGTTACTAGAGAGACTTCTCCTACAGCGACTACAACAACAGCTAGAAAACAGCGACACAGGACTGTCATCGCAGCAATTTGGATTTCGACCCGGTCGCTCAACTATTGACGCGATCAGTGAAGTCGTAAACACCGTAAGACTTGCATGGCGTGGGAGCGTCAAGGCGAGCAAACATGTTGTGATGATCGCGCTCGACATAAAAAATGCATTCAACACTGCCAACTGGGGAAGGACTCTCGATGCATTAGTCACTATCAATGCTCCGGAAAAACTTATCAAGATGATCGAGAGCTATTTTTCGGACAGAATCCTTCTGTATGAATGCATGGGCAAAAAATACGAACGATCAGTCACTGCGGGCGTACCACAGGGATCGGTCCTGGGCCCGGCGCTTTGGAATGTAATGTACGACGGCTTGTTGAAGATCCCAATGCCAGATGAAACGAGCCTGGTCGCCTTTGCTGACGATGTCGCGTTGCTTGTCACCGCAAAGAACACAACATCTTTACGCCTAAGAAGCGAAGAAGCCATAAGAAGGGTTAAAAAATGGCTCGTGGATGCGGGCTTGGAGCTCGCCGTCCAGAAAACCGAAGCTGTATTCTTCACAAGACGTAGAAAGCTGCTGCCTCCTCAAATAACAGTCAACGGTTTTGAGGTGACGTTCAGCAGATCACTGCGGTATTTGGGAGTGCAGTTAGATGACAAACTACGCTTTGCAAAACATGCGGAAAAAGCGGGAGCTAGGGCGGCCCAAATAGCAGAAGACCTCGCCAGACTGATGCCCAACATCGGTGGACCGAAACAGAGGAGAAGAAAACTATACTGTGAAGTAGTACACTCAGTCCTCCTGTACGGTGCTCCGATTTGGGCGGAAAAAACAAAGGTTGAGAGGACGAGGCTCAGCCTCGCTAGAGTACAAAGAAGAGCTGCATTAAGAGTCGCAGCGGCATACCGTACAGTATCTGAAGATGCCATCCTGGTGTTGTGCGCCATTCCACCAATCGACTTACTCGCTCTAGAACGACAAGCGATCTACAGAGGTGAAAAGAAGAGTGCAGCCAGAGAGACAACGATGATCAAATGGCAAGACAGATGGAACAACTCAGAAAAAGGTCGATGGACACACCATCTCATCGGAGACCTAAAAGCGTGGTGCCAAAGAAAGCACGGCGAACTGAATCACCACACGACCCAAATACTCACAGGTCACGGGTGCTTCGGGACCTACCTACACAAAATAGGAAAGGAAACAACTCCGAAGTGCCACCACTGTGAAAACGAGAAAGACGACGCGGCCCACACAACCTTTGATTGTCCAGCATGGGAAGACGACAGAAGAACATTCAGAACTGTAATCGGCGTAGAACACCTGACGCCGATAAACATAATCTTCGTCATACTGGATAGCGCAACTGCCTGGTCAGCGTGGGAAGCATTTGCTTCGATGATAATGAAAAATAAAAAAGAAGCAGAAAGAACCCGAGAACTCGAAGGAAGAGCCATAAATGGCTAAGACAAAACTGCTTTCCCGAAGCAAAACATGAAAATGTGTCCGGGGAGCAGGGGAGTCAAGGGGGTGGGGTTTAGTCGGTAAAAATCCGACACTATCCTCCAGTTCGGGCTGGAGGATGTCTTTGGAAGATTCCCCACCTCCGACGATAAAAAAAAAAAAAAAAAAAAAAAAAAAAAAGGCTTGCGAGTTTTTTATATATTTTTGCAATGTCAAATTCTTTGATTTCGGTGATGGTTAGGTTAGGTTGGGTTAGGTTTGGTGAGGCTTGCGAGTTTTTTATATATTTTTGCAATGTCAAATTTTTTGATTTCGGTGATAGTTTGTTTAGGTTGGGTTAGGTTTGGTGAGATAAGCGAGTTTTTTGTATTTTTTTTGCAATGTCGAATTCTTTGATTTCGGTGATGGTTAGGTTAGGTTGGGTTAGGTTTGGTGAGATAAACGAGTTTTTTGTATATTTTTGCAATGTCGAATTCTTTGATTTCGGTGATGGTTATGTTAGGTTGGGTTATGTTTGGTGAGGTTTGCAGGTTTTGTGTATATATTTGCAATGTCGACTTCTTTGATATCGGTGATGGTTAGGTTAGGTTGGGTTAGGTTTGGTGAGGGTAGCGAGTTCTTTGTATATTTTTGCAATGTCGAATTCTTTGATTTCGGTGATGGTTAGGTTAGGTTGGGTTAGGTTTGGTGTGGTTTACACGATTTTTGGGTAAACTTACAATCTCGAATTCTTTGATTTCGGTGATGGTAAGGTTAGGTTGGGTTAGGTTTAGTGATGGTAGCGAGTACTTTGTATATTTTTGCAATGTCGAATTCTTTGATTTCGGTGATGGTTAGGTTAGGTTGGGTTAGGTTTGGTGAGGCTTGCGAGTTTTTTGTATATTTATGCAATGTCGAATTCTTTGATTTCGGTGATAGTTAGTTAAGGTTGGGTTAGGTTTGGTGAGATTAGCGAGTTTTTTGTATTTTTTTTGCAATGTCCAATTCTTTGATTTCGGTGATCGTTAGGTTAGGTTGGGTTAGGTTTGGTGAGATTAGCGAGTTTTTTGTATATTTTTGCAATGTCGAATTCTTTGATTTCGCTGAAGGTTAGGTAAGGTTTGGTTAGGTTTGGTACGGTTAGCACGATTTGTGAATAACTAACAATCTCGAATTCTTTGATTTCGGTGATGGTTAGGTTAGGTTGGGTTAGGTTTAGTGATGGTAGCGAGTACTTTGAAAATTTGTGCAATGTCGAATTCTTTGATTTTGGTGATGGTTAGGTTAGGTTGGGTTAGGTTTGGTACGGTAAGCACGATTTGTGAATAACTAACAATCTCAAACTCTTTGATTTCGGTGATGGTTAGGTTAGGTTGTGTTAGGTTTAGTGAGGGTAGCGATTTCTTTGTATATTTTTGCAATGTCGAATTCTTTGTTTTCGGTGATAGTTAGGTTCGGATGGGTTAGGTTTGGTAATTAACCACCTTTTGTGTATATTTTTGCAATGTCGAATTCTTTGATTTTGGTGATGGTTAGGTTAGGTTGGGTTATGTTTGGTGAGATAAGCGAGTTTTTTGTATATTTTTGCAATGTCGATTTCTTTGATTTCGGTGATGGTAATTTTAGGTTGGTTTAGGTTGGGTGAGGTTTGCAGGTTTTGTGTATATATTTGCAATGTCGAATTTTTTGCAATCGGTGATGGTTAGGTTAGGTTGGGTTAGGTTTGGTGAGGGTAGCGAGTTCTTTGTATATTTTTGCAATGTCGAATTCTTTGATTTCGGTGATGATTAGGTTAGGTTGGGTAAAGTTTGGTGAGGATCGCGCTCGACATAAAAAATGCATTCAACACTGCCAACTGGGGAAGGACTCTCGATGCATTAGTCACTATCAATGCTCCGGAAAAACTTATCAAGATGATCGAGAGCTATTTTTCGGACAGAATCCTTCTGTATGAATGCATGGGCAAAAAATACGAACGGTCAGTCACTGCGGGCGTACCACAGGGATCGGTCCTGGGCCCGGCGCTTTGGAATGTAATGTACGACGGCTTGTTGAAGATCCCAATGCCAGATGAAACGAGCCTGGTCGCCTTTGCTGACGATGTCGCGTTGCTTGTCACCGCAAAGAACACAACATCTTTACGCCTAAGAAGCGAAGAAGCCATAAGAAGGGTTAAAAAATGGCTCGTGGATGCGGGCTTGGAGCTCGCCGTCCAGAAAACCGAAGCTGTATTCTTCACAAGACGTAGAAAGCTGCTGCCTCCTCAAATAACAGTCAACGGTTTTGAGGTGACGTTCAGCAGATCACTGCGGTATTTGGGAGTGCAGTTAGATGACAAACTTCGCTTTGCAAAACATGCGGAAAAAGCGGGAGCTAGGGCGGCCCAAATAGCAAAAGACCTCGCCAGACTGATGCCCAACATCGGTGGACCGAAACAGAGGAGAAGAAAACTATACTGTGAAGTAGTACACTCAGTCCTCCTGTACGGTGCTCCGATTTGGGCGGAAAAAACAAAGGTTGAGAGGACGAGGCTCAGCCTCGCTAGAGTACAAAGAGAGCTGCATTAAGAGTCGCAGCGGCGTACCGTACAGTATCTGAAGATGCCATCCTGGTGTTGAACGCCATTCCACCGATCGACTTACTCGCTCTAGAACGACAAGCGATCTACAGAGGTGAAAAGAAGAGTACAGCCAGAGAGACAACGATGATCAAATGGCAAGACAGATGGAAAAACTCAGAAAAAGGTCGATGGACACACTATCTCATCGGAGACCTAAAAGCGTGGTGCCAAAGAAAGCACGGCGAACTGAATCACCACACGACCCAAATACTCACAGGTCACGGGTGCTTCGGGACCTACCTACACAAAATAGAAAAGGAAACAACTCCGAAGTGCCACCACTGTGAAAACGAGAAAGACGACGCGGCCCACACAACCTTTGATTGTCCAGCATGGGATGACGACAGAAGAACATTCAGAACTGTAATCGGCGTAGAACACCTGACGCCGATAAACATAATCTTCGTCATACTGGATAGCGCAACTGCCTGGTCAGCGTGGGAAGCATTTGCTTCGATGATAATGAAAAATAAAGAAGAAGCAGAAAGAACCCGAGAACTCGAAGGAAGAGCCATAAATGGCTAAGACAAAACTGCTTTCCCGAAGCCAAACATGAAAATGTGTCCGGGGAGCAGAGGTGTCAAGGGGGTGGGGTTTAGTCGGTAAAAATCCGACACTATCCTCCAGTTCGGGCTGGAGGATGTCTTTGGAAGATTCCCCACCTCCGACGATAAAAAAAAAAAAAAAAAAAAAAAGGCTTGCGAGTTTTGTGTAAATCTTACAAACAGTAATTCTTTGATTCCGGTGTTGGTTAGGTTAAGTTGGGTTAGGTTTGGTGAGATTAGCGAGTTTTTTGTATATTTTTGCAATGTCGAATTCTTGATTTCGGTGATGGTTAGGTAAGGTTGGGTTAGGTAGGGTGCGGATAGCACGATTTGTGAATAACTTATCATCTCGAATTCTTTGTTTTTGTTGATGGTTAGGTTAGGTTTGGTTAGGTTAAGTGAGGGTAGCGAGTTTTTTGTATATTTTTTAAATGTCGAATTCTTTGATTTCGGTGATGGTAAGGTTAGGTTGGGTTATGTTTGGTGAGAATAGCGAATTTTTTGTATATTTTTGCAATGTCGAATTCTATGAATTTGGTGATTGTTAGGTTAGGTTGGGTTAGGTTTGGTGCGGTTAGCACGATTTGTGAATAACCTACAATCTCGAATTCTTTGATTTCGGTGATGGTAAGGTAAGGTTGGGTTAGGTTTGGTGAGATTAACGAGTTTTTTGTATATTTTTGCAATGTCGAATTCTATGATTTCGGTGATGGTAAGGTAAGGTTGGGTTAGGTTTTGTAAGGGTTGCGAGTTCTTTGTATATTTTGCAATGTCGAATTCTTTGATTTCGGTGATGGTTAGGTTAGGTTGGGTTAGGTTTGGTGAGGCTTGCGAGTTTTAAGTAAATCTTACAAACAGTAATTCTTTGATTCCGGTGTTGGTTAGGTTAGGTTGGGTTAGGTTTGGTGAGGTAAGCGAGTTTTTTTGTATATTTTTGCAATGTCGAATTCTTAGATTTCGGTGATGGTAAGGTTAGGTTGGGTTAGGTTTGGTGAGATAAGCGAGTTTTTTGTATATTTTTGCAATGTCGAATTCTTTGATTTCGGTGATCGTTAGGTTAGGTTGGGTTAGGTTTGGTGAGATAAGCGAGTTTTTTGTATATTTTTGCAATGTCGAATACTTTGATTTCGGTGATGGTTATGTTAAGTCGGGTTAGGTTTGTGAGGTTTGCAGGTTTTGTGTATATATTTGCAATGTCGACTTCTTTGATATCGGTGATGGTTAGGTTAGGTTGGGTTAGGTTTGGTGAGGGTAGCGAGTTCTTTGTATATTTTTAAAATATCGATTTCTTTGATTTCGGTGATGGTTAGGTTAGGTTTGGTTAGGTCTAGTGAGGGTTGCAAGTTTTTTGTATATATATTAGCAATGTCGAATTCTTTGATTTCGGTGATGGTTATGTTAGGTTGGGTTAGGTTTGGTGAGGTATGCAGTTTTGTGTATATATTTGCAATGTCGACTTCTTTGATATCGGTGATGGTTAGGTTAGGTTAGGTTAGGTTTTGTGATGGTAGCGAGTACTTTGTATATTTTTGCAATGTCGAATGCTTTGATTTCGGTGATGGTTAGGTTAGGTTGGGTTAGGTTTGGTGAGGCTTGCGAGTTTTTTGTATATTTTTGCAATGTCGAATTCTTTGATTTCGCTGAAGGTTAGGTTAGGTTTGGTTAGGTTTGGTACGGTTAGCACGATTTGTGAATAACTAACAATGTCGAATTCTTTGATTTCGGTGATAGTAAGTTTAGGTTGGGTAAGGTTTGGTGAGATTAGAGAGTTTTTTTTGCAATGTCCAATTCTTTGATTTCGGTGATGGTTAGGTTAGGTTGGGTTAGGTTTGGTGAGATTAGCGAGTTTTTTGTATTTTTTTTGCAATGTCGAATTCTTTGATTTCGGTGATGGTTAGGTTAGGTTGGGTTAGGTTTAGTGAGGCTTGCGAGTTTTTTATATATTTTTGCAATGTCAAATTCTTTGATTTCGGTGATAGTTAGTTTAGGTTGGGTTAGGTTTGGTGAGATAAGCGAGTTTTTTGTATTTTTTTTGCATTGTCGAATTCTTTGATTTTGGTGATGGTTAGGTTAGGTTGGGTAAGGTTTAGTGAGATTAACGAGTTTTTTGTATATTTTTGCAATGTCGAATTCTTTGATTTCGGTGATGGTTAGGTTAGGTTGGGTTAGGTTTAGTGAGAATAGCGAGTTTTTTGTAGATTTTTGCAATGTCAAATACTTTGATTTCGGTGATGGTTAGGTTAGGTTGGGTTAGGTTTGGTGTGGTTTACACGATTTTTGGGTAAACTTACAATCTCGAATTCTTTGATTTCGGTGATGGTTCGGTTAGGTTGGGTTAGGTTTAGTGATGGTAGCGAGTACTTTGTATATTTTTGCAATGTCGAATTCTTTGATTTCGGTGATGGTTAGGTTAGGTTGGGTTAGGTTTGGTGAGGCTTGCGAGTTTTTTGTATATTTATGCAATGTCGAATTCTTTGATTTCGGTGATAGTTAGTTTAGGTTGGGTTAGGTTTGGTGAGATTAGCGAGTTTTTTGTATTTTTTTTGCAATGTCCAATTCTTTGATTTCGGTGATCGTTAGGTTAGTTTGGGTTAGGTTTGGTGAGATAAGCGAGTTCTTTGTATATTTTTGCAATGTCGATTTCTTTGATTTCGGTGATGGTTAGGTTAGGTTGGGTTAGGTTTATTGAGAATAGCCAGTTTTTTGTAGATTTTTGCAATGTCGAATACTTTGATTTTGGTGATGGTTAGGTTAGGTTGGGTTAGGTTTTGTGTGGTTTACACGATTTTTGGGTAAACTTACAATCTCGAATTCTTTGATTTCGGTGATAGTTCGGTTAGGTTGGGTGAGGTTTAGTGATGGTAGCGAGTTCTTTGTATATTTATGCAATATCGAATTCTTTGATTTCGGTGATAGTTAGTTTAGGTTGGGTTAGGTTTGGTGAGATTAGCGAGTTTTTTGTATTTTTTTTGCAATGTCCAATTCTTTGACTTCGGTGATCGTTACGTTAGGTTGGGTTAGGTTTGGTGAGATAAGCGAGTTTTTTGTATATTTTTGCAATGTCGAATACTTTGATTTCGGTGATGGTTATGTTAAGTCGGGTTAGGTTTGTGAGGTTTGCAGGTTTTGTGTATATATTTGCAATGTCGACTTCTTTGATATCGGTGATGGTAAGGTTAGGTTGGGTTAGGTTTGGTGAGGGTAGCGAGTTCTTTGTATATTTTTGCAATGTCGATTTCTTTGATTTCGGTGATGGTTAGGTTAGGTTTGGTTAGGTCTAGTGAGGGTAGCGAGTTTTTTGTATATATATTTGCAATGTCGAATTCTTTGATTTCGGTGATGGTTATGTTAGGTTGGGTTAGGTTTGGTGAGGTATGCAGTTTTGTGTATATATTTGCAATGTCGACTTCTTTGATATCGGTGATGGTTAGGTTAGGTTAAGTTAGGTTTTGTGATGGTAGCGAGTACTTTGTATATTTTTGCAATGTCGAATGCTTTGATTTCGGTGATGGTTAGGTTAGGTTGGGTTAGGTTTGGTGAGGCTTGCGAGTTTTTTGTATATTTTTGCAATGTCGAATTCTTTGATTTCGCTGAAGGTTAGGTTAGGTTTGGTTAGGTTTGGTACGGTTAGCACTATTTGTGAATAACTAACAATGTCGAATTCTTTGATTTCGGTGATAGTAAGTTTAGGTTGGGTTAGGTTTGGTGAGATTAGAGAGTTTTTTTTGCAATGTCCAATTCTTTGATTTCGGTGATGGTTAGGTTAGGTTGGGTTAGGTTTGGTGAGATTAGCGAGTTTTTTGTATTTTTTTTGCAATGTCGAATTCTTTGATTTCGGTGATGGTTAGGTTAGGTTGGGTTAGGTTTAGTGAGGCTTGCGAGTTTTTTATATATTTTTGCAATGTCAAATTCTTTGATTTCGGTGATAGTTAGTTTAGGTTGGATTAGGTTTGGTGAGATAAGCGAGTTTTTTGTATTTTTTTTGCATTGTCGAATTCTTTGATTTTGGTGATGGTAAGGTTAGGTTGGGTTAGGTTTAGTGAGATTAACGAGTTTTTTGTATATTTTTGCAATGTCGAATTCTTTGATTTCGGTGATGGTTAGGTTAGGTTGGGTTAGGTTTAGTGAGAATAGCGAGTTTTTTGTAGATTTTTGCAATGTCGAATACTTTGATTTCGGTGATGGTTAGGTTAGGTTGGGTTAGGTTTGGTGTGGTTTACACGATTTTTGGGTAAACTTACAATCTCGAATTCTTTGATTTCGGTGATGGTTCGGTTAGGTTGGGTTAGGTTTAGTGATGGTAAAGAGTACTTAGTATATTTTTGCAATGTCGAATTCTTTGATTTCGGTGATGGTTAGGTTAGGTTGGGTTAGGTTTGGTGAGGCTTGCGAGTTTTTTGTATATTTATGCAATGTCGAATTCTTTGATTTCGGTGATAGTTAGTTTAGGTTGGGTTAGGTTTGGTGAGATTAGCGAGTTTTTTGTATTTTTTTTGCAATGTCACATTCTTTGATTTCGGTGATCGTTAGGTTAGTTTGGGTTAGGTTTGGTGAGATTAGCGAGTTTTTTGTATATTTTTAGGTTTGGTGAGATTAGCGAGTTTTTTGTATTTTTTTTGCAATGTCGAATTCTTTGATTTCGGTGATGGTTAGGTTAGGTTGGGTTAGGTTTAGTGAGGCTTGCGAGTTTTTTATATATTTTTGCAATGTCAAATTCTTTGATTTCGGTGATAGTTAGTTTAGGTTGGGTTAGGTTTGGTGAGATAAGCGAGTTTTTTGTATTTTTTTTGCATTGTCGAATTCTTTGATTTTGGTGATGGTAAGGTTAGGTTGGGTTAGGTTTAGTGAGATTAACGAGTTTTTTGTATATTTTTGCAATGTCGAATTCTTTGATTTCGGTGATGGTTAGGTTAGGTTGGGTTAGGTTTAGTGAGAATAGCGAGTTTTTTGTAGATTTTTGCAATGTCGAATACTTTGATTTCGGTGATGGTTAGGTTAGGTTGGGTTAGGTTTGGTGTGGTTTACACGATTTTTGGGTAAACTTACAATCTCGAATTCTTTGATTTCGGTGATGGTTCGGTTAGGTTGGGTTAGGTTTAGTGATGGTAAAGAGTACTTAGTATATTTTTGCAATGTCGAATTCTTTGATTTCGGTGATGGTTAGGTTAGGTTGGGTTAGGTTTGGTGAGGCTTGCGAGTTTTTTGTATATTTTTGCAATGTCGAATTCTTTGATTTCGCTGATGGTTAGGTTAGGTTGGGTTAGGTTTGGTAGGGTTAGCACAATTTGTGAATAACTAACAATCTCGAATTCTTTGATTTCAGTGATGGTTAGGTTAGGTTTAGTGACGGTAGCGAGTACTTTGATGGTTATGTTAAGTTGGGTTAGGTTTGTGAGGTTTGCAGGTTTTGTGTATATAATTGCAATGTCGACTTCTTTGATATCGGTGATGGTTAGGTTTAGTTGGTTTAGGTTTGGTGAGGGTAGGGAGTTCTTTGTATATTTTTGCAATGTCGAATTCTGTGATTTCGGTGATAGTTAGTTTAGGTTGGGTTAGGTTTGGTGAGATTTGAGAGTTTTTGTATATTTTTGCAATGTCGAATTCTTTGATTTCGCTGATGGTTAGGTTAGGTTGGGTTAGGTTTGGTAGGGTTAGCACAATTTGTGAATAACTAACAATCTCGAATTCTTTGATTTCAGTGATGGTTAGGTTAGGTTTAGTGACGGTAGCGAGTACTTTGTATATTTTTGCAATGTCGAATTCTTTGATTTCAGTGATGGTTAGGTTAGGTTGGGTTAGGTTTGGTGAGATTAGCGAGTTTTTTGTATTTTTTTTGCAATGTCGAATTCTTTGATTTCGGTGATGGTAAGGTTAGGTTGGGTTAGGTTTGGTGAGGCTTGCGAGTTTTTTATATATTTTTGCAATGTCAAATTCTTTGATTTCGGTGATAGTTAGTTTAGGTTGGGTAAGGTTTGGTGAGATAAGCGAGTTTTTTGTATTTTTTTGCAATGTCGAATTCTTTGATTTCGGTGATGGTTAGGTTAGGTTGGGTTAGGTTTGGTGAGATTAACGAGTTTTTTGTATATTTTTGCAATGTCGAATTCTTTTATTTCGGTGATGGTTAGGTTAGGTTGGGTTATGTTTGGTGAGATAAGCGATTTTTTTGTATATTTTTGCAATGTCGAATTCTTTGATTTCGGTGATGGTTATGTTAGGTTGGGTTAGGTTTGGTGAGGTTTTCAGGTTTTGTGTATATATTTGCAATGTCGACTTCTTTGATATCGGTGATGGTTAGGTTAGGTTGGGTTAGGTTTGGTGAGGGTAGCGAGTTCTTTGTATATTTTTGCAATGTCGATTTCTTTGATTTCGGTGATGGTTAGGTTAGGTTGGGTTAGGTTTAGTGAGAATAGCCAGTTTTTTGTAGATTTTTGCAATGTCGAATACTTTGATTTTGGTGATGGTTAGGTTAGGTTGGGTTAGGTTAAGTGTGGTTTACACGATTTTTGGGTAAACTTACAATCTCGAATTCTTTGATTTCGGTGATGGTTAGGTTAGGTTGGGTTAGGTTTAGTGATGGTAGCGAGTACTTTGTATATTTTTGCAATGTCGAATTCTTTGATTTCGGTGATGGTAAGGTTAGGTTGGGTTAGGTTTGGTGAGGCTTGCGAGTTTTTTGTATATTTATGCAATGTCGAATTCTTTGATTTCGGTGATAGTTAGTTAAGTTTGGGTTAGGTTTGGTGAGATTAGCGAGTTTTTTGTATTTTTTTTGCAATGTCCAATTCTTTGATTTCGGTGATCGTTAGGTTAGGTTGGGTTAGGTTTGGTGAGATTAGCGAGTTTTTTGTATATTTTTGCAATGTCGAATACTTTGATTTCGGTGATGGTTATGTTAAGTTGGGTTAGGTTTGTGAGGTTTGTAGGTTTTGTGTATATATTTGCAATGTCGACTTCTTTGATATCGGTGATGGTAAGGTTAGGTTGGGTTAGGTTTGGTGAGGGTAGCGAGTTCTTTGTATATTTTTGCAATGTCGATTTCTTTGATTTCGGTGATGGTTAGGTTAGGTTTGGTTAGGTCTAGTGAGGGTAGCGAGTTTTTTGTATATATGTTTGCAATGTCGAATTCTTTGATTTCGGTGATGGTTATGTTAGGTTGGGTTAGGTTTGGTGAGGTATGCAGTTTTGTGTATATATTTGCAATGTCGACTTCTTTGATATCGGTGATGGTTAGGTTTAGTTGGGTTAGGTTTGGTGAGGGTAGGGAGTTCTTTGTATATTTTTGCAATGTCGAATTCTTTGATTTCGGTGATGGTTAGGTTAGGTTGGGTTAGGTTTGGTGAGGCTTGCGAGTTTTTTGTATATTTATGCAATGTCGAATTCTTTGATTTCGGTGATAGTTAGTTTAGGTTGGGTTAGGTTTGGTGAGATTAGCGAGTTTTTTGTATTTTTTTTGCAATGTCACATTCTTTGATTTCGGTGATCGTTAGGTTAGTTTGGGTTAGGTTTGGTGAGATTAGCGAGTTTTTTGTATATTTTTAGGTTTGGTGAGATTAGCGAGTTTTTTGTATTTTTTTTGCAATGTCGAATTCTTTGATTTCGGTGATGGTTAGGTTAGGTTGGGTTAGGTTTAGTGAGGCTTGCGAGTTTTTTATATATTTTTGCAATGTCAAATTCTTTGATTTCGGTGATAGTTAGTTTAGGTTGGGTTAGGTTTGGTGAGATAAGCGAGTTTTTTGTATTTTTTTTGCATTGTCGAATTCTTTGATTTTGGTGATGGTAAGGTTAGGTTGGGTTAGGTTAAGTGAGATTAACGAGTTTTTTGTATATTTTTGCAATGTCGAATTCTTTGATTTCGGTGATGTTTAGGTTAGGTTGGGTTAGGTTTAGTGAGAATAGCGAGTTTTTTGTAGATTTTTGCAATGTCGAATACTTTGATTTCGGTGATGGTTAGGTTAGGTTGGGTTAGGTTTGGTGTGGTTTACACGATTTTTGGGTAAACTTACAATCTCGAATTCTTTGATTTCGGTGATGGTTCGGTTAGGTTGGGTTAGGTTTAGTGATGGTAAAGAGTACTTAGTATATTTTTGCAATGTCGAATTCTTTGATTTCGGTGATGGTTAGGTTAGGTTGGGTTAGGTTTGGTGAGGCTTGCGGGTTTTTTGTATATTTTTGCAATGTCGAATTCTTTGATTTCGCTGATGGTTAGGTTAGGTTGGGTTAGGTTTGGTAGGGTAAGCACAATTTGTGAATAACTAACAATCTCGAATTCTTTGATTTCAGTGATGGTTAGGTTAGGTTTAGTGACGGTAGCGAGTACATTGATGGTTATGTTAAGTTGGGTTAGGTTTGTGAGGTTTGCAGGTTTTGTGTATATAATTGCAATGTCGACTTCTTTGATATCGGTGATGGTTAGGTTTAGTTGGTTTAGGTTTGGTGAGGGTAGGGAGTTCTTTGTATATTTTTGCAATGTCGAATTCTGTGATTTCGGTGATAGTTAGTTTAGGTTGGGTTAGGTTTGGTGAGATTTGAGAGTTTTTGTATATTTTTGCAATGTCGAATTCTTTGATTTCGCTGATGGTTAGGTTAGGTTGGGTTAGGTTTGGTAGGGTTAGCACAATTTGTGAATAACTAACAATCTCGAATTCTTTGATTTCAGTGATGGTTAGGTTAGGTTTAGTGACGGTAGCGAGTACTTTGTATATTTTTGCAATGTCGAATTCTTTGATTTCAGTGATGGTTAGGTTAGGTTGGGTTAGGTTTGGTGAGATTAGCGAGTTTTTTGTATTTTTTTTGCAATGTCGAATTCTTTGATTTCGGTGATGGTAAGGTTAGGTTGGGTTAGGTTTGGTGAGGCTTGCGAGTTTTTTATATATTTTTGCAATGTCAAATTCTTTGATTTCGGTGATAGTTAGTTTAGGTTGGGTTAGGTTTGGTGAGATAAGCGAGTTTTTTGTATTTTTTTTGCAATGTCGAATTCTTTGATTTCGGTGATGGTTAGGTTAGGTTGGGTTAGGTTTGGTGAGATTAACGAGTTTTTTGTATATTTTTGCAATGTCGAATTCTTTTATTTCGGTGATGGTTAGGTTAGGTTGGGTTATGTTTGGTGAGATAAGCGATTTTTTTGTATATTTTTGCAATGTCGAATTCTTTGATTTCGGTGATGGTTATGTTAGGTTGGGTTAGGTTTGGTGAGGTTTTCAGGTTTTGTGTATATATTTGCAATGTCGACTTCTTTGATATCGGTGATGGTTAGGTTAGGTTGGGTTAGGTTTGGTGAGGGTAGCGAGTTCTTTGTATATTTTTGCAATGTCGATTTCTTTGATTTCGGTGATGGTTAGGTTAGGTTGGGTTAGGTTTAGTGAGAATAGCCAGTTTTTTGTAGATTTTTGCAATGTCGAATACTTTGATTTTGGTGATGGTTAGGTTAGGTTGGGTTAGGTTAAGTGTGGTTTACACGATTTTTGGGTAAACTTACAATCTCGAATTCTTTGATTTCGGTGATGGTTAGGTTAGGTTGGGTTAGGTTTAGTGATGGTAGCGAGTACTTTGTATATTTTTGCAATGTCGAATTCTTTGATTTCGGTGATGGTAAGGTTAGGTTGGGTTAGGTTTGGTGAGGCTTGCGAGTTTTTTGTATATTTATGCAATGTCGAATTCTTTGATTTCGGTGATAGTTAGTTAAGGTTGGGTTAGGTTTGGTGAGATTAGCGAGTTTTTTGTATTTTTTTTGCAATGTCCAATTCTTTGATTTCGGTGATCGTTAGGTTAGGTTGGGTTAGGTTTGGTGAGATTAGCGAGTTTTTTGTATATTTTTGCAATGTCGAATACTTTGATTTCGGTGATGGTTATGTTAAGTTGGGTTAGGTTTGTGAGGTTTGTAGGTTTTGTGTATATATTTGCAATGTCGACTTCTTTGATATCGGTGATGGTTAGGTTAGGTTGGGTTAGGTTTGGTGAGGGTAGCGAGTTCTTTGTATATTTTTGCAATGTTGATTTCTTTGATTTCGGTGATGGTTAGGTTAGGTTTGGTTAGGTCTAGTGAGGGTAGCGAGTTTTTTGTATATATGTTTGCAATGTCGAATTCTTTGATTTCGGTGATGGTTATGTTAGGTTGGGTTAGGTTTGGTGAGGTATGCAGTTTTGTGTATATATTTGCAATGTCGACTTCTTTGATATCGGTGATGGTTAGGTTTAGTTGGGTTAGGTTTGGTGAGGGTAGGGAGTTCTTTGTATATTTTTGCAATGTCGAATTCTTTGATTTCGGTGATGGTTAGGTTAGGTTGGGTTAGGTTAAGTGAGAATAGCGAGTTTTTTGTAGATTTTTGCAATGTCGAATACTTTGATTTCGGTGATGGTTAGGTTAGGTTGGGTTAGGTTTGGTGTGGTTTACACGATTTTTGGGTAAACTTACAATCTCGAATTCTTTGATTTCGGTGATGGTTCGGTTAGGTTGGGTTAGGTTTAGTGATGGTAAAGAGTACTTAGTATATTTTTGCAATGTCGAATTCTTTGATTTCGGTGATGGTTAGGTTAGGTTGGGTTAGGTTTGGTGAGGCTTGCGAGTTTTTTGTATATTTATGCAATGTCGAATTCTTTGATTTCGGTGATAGTTAGTTTAGGTTGGGTTAGGTTTGGTGAGATTAGCGAGTTTTTTGTATTTTTTTTGCAATGTCACATTCTTTGATTTCGGTGATCGTTAGGTTAGTTTGGGTTAGGTTTGGTGAGATTAGCGAGTTTTTTGTATATTTTTAGGTTTGGTGAGATTAGCGAGTTTTTTGTATTTTTTTTGCAATGTCGAATTCTTTGATTTCGGTGATGGTTAGGTTAGGTTGGGTTAGGTTTAGTGAGGCTTGCGAGTTTTTTATATATTTTTGCAATGTCAAATTCTTTGATTTCGGTGATAGTTAGTTTAGGTTGGGTTAGGTTTGGTGAGATAAGCGAGTTTTTTGTATTTTTTTTGCATTGTCGAATTCTTTGATTTTGGTGATGGTAAGGTTAGGTTGGGTTAGGTTTAGTGAGATTAACGAGTTTTTTGTATATTTTTGCAATGTCGAATTCTTTGATTTCGGTGATGGTTAGGTTAGGTTGGGTTAGGTTTAGTGAGAATAGCGAGTTTTTTGTAGATTTTTGCAATGTCGAATACTTTGATTTCGGTGATGGTTAGGTTAGGTTGGGTTAGGTTTGGTGTGGTTTACACGATTTTTGGGTAAACTTACAATCTCGAATTCTTTGATTTCGGTGATGGTTCGGTTAGGTTGGGTTAGGTTTAGTGATGGTAAAGAGTACTTAGTATATTTTTGCAATGTCGAATTCTTTGATTTCGGTGATGGTTAGGTTAGGTTGGGTTAGGTTTGGTGAGGCTTGCGAGTTTTTTGTATATTTTTGCAATGTCGAATTCTTTGATTTCGCTGATGGTTAGGTTAGGTTGGGTTAGGTTTGGTAGGGTTAGCACAATTTGTGAATAACTAACAATCTCGAATTCTTTGATTTCAGTGATGGTAAGGTTAGGTTTAGTGACGGTAGCGAGTACTTTGATGGTTATGTTAAGTTGGGTTAGGTTTGTGAGGTTTGCAGGTTTTGTGTATATAATTGCAATGTCGACTTCTTTGATATCGGTGATGGTTAGGTTTAGTTGGTTTAGGTTTGGTGAGGGTAGGGAGTTCTTTGTATATTTTTGCAATGTCGAATTCTGTGATTTCGGTGATAGTTAGTTTAGGTTGGGTTAGGTTTGGTGAGATTTGAGAGTTTTTGTATATTTTTGCAATGTCGAATTCTTTGATTTCGCTGATGGTTAGGTTAGGTTGGGTTAGGTTTGGTAGGGTTAGCACAATTTGTGAATAACTAACAATCTCGAATTCTTTGATTTCAGTGATGGTTAGGTTAGGTTTAGTGACGGTAGCTAGTACTTTGTATATTTTTGCAATGTCGAATTCTTTGATTTCAGTGATGGTTAGGTTAGGTTGGGTTAGGTTTGGTGAGATTAGCGAGTTTTTTGTATTTTTTTTGCAATGTCGAATTCTTTGATTTCGGTGATGGTAAGGTTAGGTTGGGTTAGGTTTGGTGAGGCTTGCGAGTTTTTTATATATTTTTGCAATGTCAAATTCTTTGATTTCGGTGATAGTTAGTTTAGGTTGGGTTAGGTTTGGTGAGATTAACGAGTTTTTTGTATATTTTTGCAATGTCGAATTCTTTTATTTCGGTGATGGTTAGGTTAGGTTGGGTTATGTTTGGTGAGATAAGCGATTTTTTTGTATATTTTTGCAATGTCGAATTCTTTGATTTCGGTGATGGTTATGTTAGGTTGGGTTAGGTTTGGTGAGGTTTTCAGGTTTTGTGTATATATTTGCAATGTCGACTTCTTTGATATCGGTGATGGTTAGGTTAGGTTGGGTTAGGTTTGGTGAGGGTAGCGAGTTCTTTGTATATTTTTGCAATGTCGATTTCTTTGATTTCGGTGATGGTTAGGTTAGGTTGGGTTAGGTTTAGTGAGAATAGCCAGTTTTTCGTAGATTTTTGCAATGTCGAATACTTTGATTTTGGTGATGGTTAGGTTAGGTTGGGTTAGGTTAAGTGTGGTTTACACGATTTTTGGGTAAACTTACAATCTCGAATTCTTTGATTTCGGTGATGGTTAGGTTAGGTTGGGTTAGGTTTAGTGATGGTAGCGAGTACTTTGTATATTTTTGCAATGTCGAATTCTTTGATTTCGGTGATGGTAAGGTTAGGTTGGGTTAGGTTTGGTGAGGCTTGCGAGTTTTTTGTATATTTATGCAATGTCGAATTCTTTGATTTCGGTGATAGTTAGTTAAGGTTGGGTTAGGTTTGGTGAGATTAGCGAGTTTTTTGTATTTTTTTTGCAATGTCCAATTCTTTGATTTCGGTGATCGTTAGGTTAGGTTGGGTTAGGTTTGGTGAGATTAGCGAGTTTTTTGTATATTTTTGCAATGTCGAATACTTTGATTTCGGTGATGGTTATGTTAAGTTGGGTTAGGTTTGTGAGGTTTGTAGGTTTTGTGTATATATTTACAATGTCGACTTCTTTGATATCGGTGATGGTTAGGTTAGGTTGGGTTAGGTTTGGTGAGGGTAGCGAGTTCTTTGTATATTTTTGCAATGTCGATTTCTTTGATTTCGGTGATGGTAAGGTTAGGTTTGGTTAGGTCTAGTGAGGGTAGCGAGTTTTTTGTATATATGTTTGCAATGTCGAATTCTTTGATTTCGGTGATGGTTATGTTAGGTTGGGTTAGGTTTGGTGAGGTATGCAGTTTTGTGTATATATTTGCAATGTCGACTTCTTTGATATCGGTGATGGTTAGGTTTAGTTGGGTTAGGTTTGGTGAGGGTAGGGAGTTCTTTGTATATTTTTGCAATGTCGAATTCTTTGATTTCGGTGATGGTTAGGTTAGGTTGGGTTAGGTTTAGTGAGAATAGCGAGTTTTTTGTAGATTTTTGCAATGTCGAATACTTTGATTTCGGTGATGGTTAGGTTAGGTTGGGTTAGGTTTGGTGTGGTTAACACGATTTTTGGGTAAACTTACAATCTCGAATTCTTTGATTTCGGTGATGGTTCGGTTTGGTTGGGTTAGGTTTAGTGATGGTAAAGAGTACTTAGTATATTTTTGCAATGTCGAATTCTTTGATTTCGGTGATGGTTAGGTTAGGTTGGGTTAGGTTTGGTGAGGCTTGCGAGTTTTTTGTATATTTTTGCAATGTCGAATTCTTTGATTTCGCTGATGGTTAGGTTAGGTTGGGTTAGGTTTGGTAGGGTTAGCACAATTTGTGAATAACTAACAATCTCGAATTCTTTGATTTCAGTGATGGTTAGGTTAGGTTGAGTGACGGTAGCGAGTACTTTGATGGTTATGTTAAGTTGGGTTAGGTTTGTGAGGTTTGCAGGTTTTGTGTATATAATTGCAATGTCGACTTCTTTGATATCGGTGATGGTTAGGTTTAGTTGGTTTAGGTTTGGTGAGGGTAGGGAGTTCTTTGTATATTTTTGCAATGTCGAATTCTGTGATTTCGGTGATAGTTAGTTTAGGTTGGGTTAGGTTTGGTGAGATTTGAGAGTTTTTGTATATTTTTGCAATGTCGAATTCTTTGATTTCGCTGATGGTTAGGTTAGGTTGGGTTAGGTTTGGTAGGGTTAGCACAATTTGTGAATAACTAACAATCTCGAATTCTTTGATTTCAGTGATGGTTAGGTTAGGTTTAGTGACGGTAGCTAGTACTTTGTATATTTTTGCAATGTCGAATTCTTTGATTTCAGTGATGGTTAGGTTAGGTTGGGTTAGGTTTGGTGAGATTAGCGAGTTTTTTGTATTTTTTTTGCAATGTCGAATTCTTTGATTTCGGTGATGGTAAGGTTAGGTTGGGTTAGGTTTGGTGAGGCTTGCGAGTTTTTTATATATTTTTGCAATGTCAAATTCTTTGATTTCGGTGATAGTTAGTTTAGGTTGGGTTAGGTTTGGTGAGATTAACGAGTTTTTTGTATATTTTTGCAATGTCGAATTCTTTTATTTCGGTGATGGTTAGGTTAGGTTGGGTTATGTTTGGTGAGATAAGCGATTTTTTTGTATATTTTTGCAATGTCGAATTCTTTTATTTCGGTGATGGTTAGGTTAGGTTGGGTTATGTTTGGTGAGATAAGCGATTTTTTTGTATATTTTTGCAATGTCGAATTCTTTGATTTCGGTGATGGTTATGTTAGGTTGGGTTAGGTTTGGTGAGGTTTTCAGGTTTTGTGTATATATTTGCAATGTCGACTTCTTTGATATCGGTGATGGTTAGGTTAGGTTGGGTTAGGTTTGGTGAGGGTAGCGAGTTCTTTGTATATTTTTGCAATGTCGATTTCTTTGATTTCGGTGATGGTTAGGTTAGGTTGGGTTAGGTTTAGTGAGAATAGCCAGTTTTTTGTAGATTTTTGCAATGTCGAATACTTTGATTTTGGTGATGGTTAGGTTAGGTTGGGTTAGGTTAAGTGTGGTTTACACGATTTTTGGGTAAACTTACAATCTCGAATTCTTTGATTTCGGTGATGGTTAGGTTAGGTTGGGTTAGGTTTAGTGATGGTAGCGAGTACTTTGTATATTTTTGCAATGTCGAATTCTTTGATTTCGGTGATGGTAAGGTTAGGTTGGGTTAGGTTTGGTGAGGCTTGCGAGTTTTTTGTATATTTATGCAATGTCGAATTCTTTGATTTCGGTGATAGTTAGTTAAGGTTGGGTTAGGTTTGGTGAGATTAGCGAGTTTTTTGTATTTTTTTTGCAATGTCCAATTCTTTGATTTCGGTGATCGTTAGGTTAGGTTGGGTTAGGTTTGGTGAGATTAGCGAGTTTTTTGTATATTTTTGCAATGTCGAATACTTTGATTTCGGTGATGGTTATGTTAAGTTGGGTTAGGTTTGTGAGGTTTGTAGGTTTTGTGTATATATTTGCAATGTCGACTTCTTTGATATCGGTGATGGTTAGGTTAGGTTGGGTTAGGTTTGGTGAGGGTAGCGAGTTCTTTGTATATTTTTGCAATGTCGATTTCTTTGATTTCGGTGATGGTTAGGTTAGGTTTGGTTAGGTCTAGTGAGGGTAGCGAGTTTTTTGTATATATGTTTGCAATGTCGAATTCTTTGATTTCGGTGATGGTTATGTTAGGTTGGGTTAGGTTTGGTGAGGTATGCAGTTTTGTGTATATATTTGCAATGTCGACTTCTTTGATATCGGTGATGGTTAGGTTTAGTTGGGTTAGGTTTGGTGAGGGTAGGGAGTTCTTTGTATATTTTTGCAATGTCGAATTCTTTGATTTCGGTTATAGTTAGTTTAGGTTGGGTTAGGTTTGGTGAGATTAGAGAGTTTTTGTATATTTTTGCAATGTCGAATTCTTTGATTTCGCTGATGGTTAGGTTAGGTTGGGTTAGGTTTGGTACGGTTAGCACAATTTGTGAATAACTAACAATCTCGAATTCTTTGATTTCAGTGATGGTTAGGTTAGGTTAGGTTAGGTTTAGTGATGGTCGTGAGTACTTTGTATATTTTTGCAATGTCGAATTCTTTGATTTCGGTGATGGTTAGGTCAGGTTGGGTTAGGTTTGGTGAGGCTTGCGAGTTTTTTGTATATTTTTGCAATGTCGAATTCTTTGATTTTGCTGAAGGTAAGGTTAGGTTTGGTTAGGTTTGGTACGGTTAGCACGATTTGTGAATAACTAACAATCTCGAATTCTTTGATTTCGGTGATGGTAAGGTTAGGTTGGGTTAGGTTTAGTGATGGTAGCGAGTACTTTGTATATTTTTGCAATGTCGAATTCTTTGATTTCGGTGATGGTTAGGTTAGGTTGGGTTAGGTTTGTGAGGTTTGTAGGTTTTGTGTATATATTTGCAATGTCGACTTCTTTGATATCGGTGATGGTTAGGTTAGGTTAGGTTAGGTTTAGTGATGGTAGCGAGTACTTTGTATATTTTTGCAATGTCGAATTCTTTGATTTCGGTGATGGTTAGGTTAGGTTGGATTAGGTTTGGTGAGGCTTGCGAGTTTTTTGTATATTTTTGCAATGTCGAATTCTTTGATTTCGGTGATAGTTAGTTTAGGTTGGGTTAGGTTTGGTGAGATAAGCGAGTTTTTTTTGCAATGTCCAATTCTTTGATTTCGGTGATGGTTAGGTTAGGTTGGGTTAGGTTTGGTGAGGTTTGCAGGTTTTGTGTATATATTTGCAATGTCGAATTCTTTGATTTCGGTGATAGTTAGTTTAGGTTGGGTTAGGTTTGGTGAGATTAGAGAGTTTTTGTATATTTTTGCAATGTCGAATTCTTTAATTTCGCTGATGGTTAGGTTAGGTTGGGTTAGGTTTGGTGAGATTAGCGAGTTTTTTGTATTTTTTTTGCAATGTCGAATTCTTTGATTTCGGTGATGGTTAGGTTAGGTTGGGTTAGGTTTGGTGAGGCTTGCGAGTTTTTTATATATTTTTGCAATGTCGAATTCTTTGATTTTGGTGATAGTTAGTTTAGGTTGGGTTAGGTTTGGTGAGATTAGCGAGTTTTTTTTGCAATGTCCAATTCTTTGATTTCGGTGATGGTTAGGTTAGGTTGGGTTAGGTTTGGTGAGGTTTGCAGGTTTTGTGTATATATTTGCAATGTCGACTTCTTTGATATCGGTGATGGTTAGGTTAGGTTGGGTTAGGTTTGGTAAGGTTAACACGATTTGTGAATAACATACAATCTCGAATTCTTTGATTTTGTTGATGGTTAGGTTCGGTTAGGTTAGGTCTAGTGAGGGTAGCGAGTTTTTTGTATATATATTTGCAATGTCGAATTCTTTGATTTCGGTGATGGTTATGTTAGGTTGGTTTAGGTTTGGTGAGGTTTGCAGTTTTGTGTATATATTTGCAATGTCGACTTCTTTGATATCGGTGATGGTTAGGTTAGGTTGGGTTAGGTTTGGTGAGGGTAGCGAGTTCTTTGTATATTTTTGCAATGTCGATTTCTTTGATTTCGGTGATGGTTAGGTTAGGTTGGGTTAGGTTTCGTGAGAATAGCCAGTTTTTTGTAGATTTTTGCAATGTCGAATACTTTGATTTTGGTGATGGTTAGGTTAGGTTGGGTTAGGTTAAGTGTGGTTTACACGATTTTTGGGTAAACTTACAATCTCGAATTCTTTGATTTCGGTGATGGTTAGGTTAGGTTGGGTTAGGTTTAGTGATGGTAGCGAGTACTTTGTATATTTTTGCAATGTCGAATTCTTTGATTTCGGTGATGGTAAGGTTAGGTTGGGTTAGGTTTGGTGAGGCTTGCGAGTTTTTTGTATATTTATGCAATGTCGAATTCTTTGATTTCGGTGATAGTTAGTTAAGGTTGGGTTAGGTTTGGTGAGATTAGCGAGTTTTTTGTATTTTTTTTGCAATGTCCAATTCTTTGATTTCGGTGATCGTTAGGTTAGGTTGGGTTAGGTTTGGTGAGATTAGCGAGTTTTTTGTATATTTTTGCAATGTCGAATACTTTGATTTCGGTGATGGTTATGTTAAGTTGGGTTAGGTTTGTGAGGTTTGTAGGTTTTGTGTATATATTTGCAATGTCGACTTCTTTGATATCGGTGATGGTTAGGTTAGGTTGGGTTAGGTTTGGTGAGGGTAGCGAGTTCTTTGTATATTTTTGCAATGTCGATTTCTTTGATTTCGGTGATGGTTAGGTTAGGTTTGGTTAGGTCTAGTGAGGGTAGCGAGTTTTTTGTATATATGTTTGCAATGTCGAATTCTTTGATTTCGGTGATGGTTATGTTAGGTTGGGTTAGGTTTGGTGAGGTATGCAGTTTTGTGTATATATTTGCAATGTCGACTTCTTTGATATCGGTGATGGTTAGGTTTAGTTGGGTTAGGTTTGGTGAGGGTAGGGAGTTCTTTGTATATTTTTGCAATGTCGAATTCTTTGATTTCGGTTATAGTTAGTTTAGGTTGGGTTAGGTTTGGTGAGATTAGAGAGTTTTTGTATATTTTTGCAATGTCGAATTCTTTGATTTCGCTGATGGTTAGGTTAGGTTGGGTTAGGTTTGGTACGGTTAGCACAATTTGTGAATAACTAACAATCTCGAATTCTTTGATTTCAGTGATGGTTAGGTTAGGTTAGGTTAGGTTTAGTGATGGTCGTGAGTACTTTGTATATTTTTGCAATGTCGAATTCTTTGATTTCGGTGATGGTTAGGTCAGGTTGGGTTAGGTTTGGTGAGGCTTGCGAGTTTTTTGTATATTTTTGCAATGTCGAATTCTTTGATTTTGCTGAAGGTAAGGTTAGGTTTGGTTAGGTTTGGTACGGTTAGCACGATTTGTGAATAACTAACAATCTCGAATTCTTTGATTTCGGTGATGGTAAGGTTAGGTTGGGTTAGGTTTAGTGATGGTAGCGAGTACTTTGTATATTTTTGCAATGTCGAATTCTTTGATTTCGGTGATGGTTAGGTTAGGTTGGGTTAGGTTTGTGAGGTTTGTAGGTTTTGTGTATATATTTGCAATGTCGACTTCTTTGATATCGGTGATGGTTAGGTTAGGTTAGGTTAGGTTTAGTGATGGTAGCGAGTACTTTGTATATTTTTGCAATGTCGAATTCTTTGATTTCGGTGATGGTTAGGTTAGGTTGGATTAGGTTTGGTGAGGCTTGCGAGTTTTTTGTATATTTTTGCAATGTCGAATTCTTTGATTTCGGTGATAGTTAGTTTAGGTTGGGTTAGGTTTGGTGAGATAAGCGAGTTTTTTTTGCAATGTCCAATTCTTTGATTTCGGTGATGGTTAGGTTAGGTTGGGTTAGGTTTGGTGAGGTTTGCAGGTTTTGTGTATATATTTGCAATGTCGAATTCTTTGATTTCGGTGATAGTTAGTTTAGGTTGGGTTAGGTTTGGTGAGATTAGAGAGTTTTTGTATATTTTTGCAATGTCGAATTCTTTAATTTCGCTGATGGTTAGGTTAGGTTGGGTTAGGTTTGGTGAGATTAGCGAGTTTTTTGTATTTTTTTTGCAATGTCGAATTCTTTGATTTCGGTGATGGTTAGGTTAGGTTGGGTTAGGTTTGGTGAGGCTTGCGAGTTTTTTATATATTTTTGCAATGTCGAATTCTTTGATTTTGGTGATAGTTAGTTTAGGTTGGGTTAGGTTTGGTGAGATTAGCGAGTTTTTTTTGCAATGTCCAATTCTTTGATTTCGGTGATGGTTAGGTTAGGTTGGGTTAGGTTTGGTGAGGTTTGCAGGTTTTGTGTATATATTTGCAATGTCGACTTCTTTGATATCGGTGATGGTTAGGTTAGGTTGGGTTAGGTTTGGTAAGGTTAACACGATTTGTGAATAACATACAATCTCGAATTCTTTGATTTTGTTGATGGTTAGGTTCGGTTAGGTTAGGTCTAGTGAGGGTAGCGAGTTTTTTGTATATATA
Organism: Arctopsyche grandis; assembly: GCF_051622035.1. Classification (NCBI taxonomy): domain Eukaryota; kingdom Metazoa; phylum Arthropoda; class Insecta; order Trichoptera; family Hydropsychidae; genus Arctopsyche; species Arctopsyche grandis. The sequence continues at coordinate 9,756,388 of NC_135361.1, read as the reverse complement.
TTTGCAATGTCGAATTCTTTGATTTCGGTGATGGTTATGTTAGGTTGGTTTAGGTTTGGTGAGGTTTGCAGTTTTGTGTATATATTTGCAATGTCGACTTCTTTGATATCGGTGATGGTTAGGTTAGGTTGGGTTAGGTTTGGTGAGGGTAGCGAGTTCTTTGTATATTTTTGCAATGTCGATTTTTTTGATTTCGGTGATGGTTAGGTTAGGTTGGGTTAGGTTTAGTGAGAATAGCGAGTTTTTTGTAGATTTTTGCAATGTCGAATTTTTTGATTTCGCTGATGGTTAGGTTAGGTTGGGTTAGGTTTGGTACGGTTAGCACAATTTGTGAATAACTAACAAACTCGAATTCTTTGATTTCAGTGATGGTTAGGTTAGGTTAGGTTAGGTTTAGTGATGGTAGCGAGTACTTTGTATATTTTTGCAATGTCGAATTCTTTGATTTCGGTGATGGTTAGGTTAGGTTGGATTAGGTTTGGTGAGGCTTGCGAGTTTTTTGTATATTTTTGCAATGTCGAATTCTTTGATTTCGGTGATAGTTAGTTTAGGTTGGGTTAGGTTTGGTGAGATAAGCGAGTTTTTTTTGCAATGTCCAATTCTTTGATTTCGGTGATGGTTAGGTTAGGTTGGGTTAGGTTTGGTGAGGTTTGCAGGTTTTGTGTATATATTTGCAATGTCGACTTCTTTGATTTCGGTGATGGTTAGGTTAAGTTGGGTTAGGTTTGGTGAGGGTAGGGAGTTCTTTGTATATTTTTGCAATGTCGAATTCATTGATTTCGGTGATGGTTAGGTTAGGTTTGGTTAGGTTTGGTACGGTTTGCAGGTTTTGTGTATATATTTGCAATGTCGACTTCTCTGATTTCGGTGATGGTTAGGTTAAGTTGGGTTAGGTTTGGTGAGGGTAGGGAGTTCTTTGTATATTTTTGCAATGTCGAATTCTTTGATTTCGGTGATAGTTAGTTTAGGTTGGGTTAGGTTTGGTGAGATTAGAGAGTTTTTGTATATTTTTGCAATGTCGAATTCTTTGATTTCGCTGATGGTTAGGTTAGGTTGGGTAAGGTTTGGTGAGGCTTGCGAGTTTTTTGTATTTTTTTGCAATGTCGACTTCTTTGATATCGGTGATGGTTAGGTTAGGTTGGGTTAGGTTTGGTAAGGTTAACACGATTTGTGAATAACATACAATCTCGAATTCTTTGATTTTGTTGATGGTTAGGTTCGGTTAGGTTAGGTCTAGTGAGGGTAGCGAGTTTTTTGTATATATATTTGCAATGTCGAATTCTTTGATTTCGGTGATGGTTATGTTAGGTTGGTTTAGGTTTGGTGAGGTTTGCAGTTTTGTGTATATATTTGCAATGTCGACTTCTTTGATATCGGTGATGGTTAGGTTTAGTTGGGTTAGGTTTGGTGAGGGTAGGGAGTTTTTTGTATATTTTTGCAATGTCGAATTCTTTGATTTCGGTGATAGTTAGTTTAGGTTGGGTTAGGTTTGGTGAGATAAGCGAGTTTTTTTTGCAATGTCCAATTCTTTGATTTCGGTGATGGTAAGGTTAGGTTGGGTAAGGTATGGTGAGGTTTGCAGGTTTTGTGTATATATTTGCAATGTCGACTTCTTTGATATCGGTGATGGTTAGGTTAGGTTGGGTTAGGTTTGGTGAGGGTAGCGAGTTCTTTGTATATTTTTGCAATGTCGAATTCTTTAATTTCGGTGATGGTTATGTTAGGTTGGGTTAGGTTTGGTGAGGTTTGCAGTTTTGTGTATATATTTGCAATGTCGACTTCTTTGATATCGGTGATGGTTAGGTTTAGTTGGGTTAGGTTTGGTGAGGGTAGGGAGTTCTTTGTATATTTTTGCAATGTCGAATTCTTTGATTTCGGTGATAGTTAGTTAGGTTGGGTTAGGTTTGGTGAGATTAGAGAGTTTTTGTATATTTTTGCAATGTCGAATTCTTTGATTTCGCTGCTGGTTAGGTTAGGTTGGGTAAGGTTTGGTACGGTTAGCACAATTTGTGAATAACTAACAATCTCGAATTCTTTGATTTCGGTGATGGTTAGGTTAGGTTAGGTTAGATTTAGTGATGGTAGCGAGTACTTTGTATATTTTTGCAATGTCGAATTCTTTGATTTCGGTGATGGTTAGGTTAGGTTGGGTTAGGTTTAGTGAGAATAGCGAGTTTTTTGTAGATTTTTGCAATGTCGAATTTTTTGATTTCGCTGATGGTTAGGTTAGGTTGGGTTAGGTTTGGTCCGGTTAGCACAATTTGTGAATAACTAACAAACTCGAATTCTTTGATTTCAGTGATGGTTAGGTTAGGTTAGGTTAGGTTTAGTGATGGTAGCGAGTACTTTGTATATTTTTGCAATGTCGAATTCTTTGATTTCGGTGATGGTTAGGTTAGGTTGGATTAGGTTTGGTGAGGCTTGCGAGTTTTTTGTATATTTTTGCAATGTCGAATTCTTTGATTTCGGTGATAGTTAGTTTAGGTTGGGTTAGGTTTGGTGAGATAAGCGAGTTTTTTTTGCAATGTCCAATTCTTTGATTTCGGTGATGGTTAGGTTAGGTTGGGTTAGGTTTGGTGAGGTTTGCAGGTTTTGTGTATATATTTGCAATGTCGACTTCTTTGATTTCGGTGATGGTTAGGTTAAGTTTGGTTAGGTTTGGTACGGTTTGCAGGTTTTGTGTATATATTTGCAATGTCGACTTCTCTGATTTCGGTGATGGTTAGGTTAAGTTGGGTTAGGTTTGGTGAGGGTAGGGAGTTCTTTGTATATTTTTGCAATGTCGAATTCTTTGATTTCGGTGATAGTTAGTTTAGGTTGGGTTAGGTTTGGTGAGATTAGAGAGTTTTTGTATATTTTTGCAATGTCGAATTCTTTGATTTCGCTGATGGTTAGGTTAGGTTGGGTAAGGTTTGGTGAGGCTTGCGAGTTTTTTGTATTTTTTTGCAATGTCGACTTCTTTGATATCGGTGATGGTTAGGTTAGGTTGGGTTAGGTTTGGTAAGGTTAACACGATTTGTGAATAACATACAATCTCGAATTCTTTGATTTTGTTGATGGTTAGGTTCGGTTAGGTTAGGTCTAGTGAGGGTAGCGAGTTTTTTGTATATATATTTGCAATGTCGAATTCTTTGATTTCGGTGATGGTTATGTTAGGATGGTTTAGGTTTGGTGAGGTTTGCAGTTTTGTGTATATATTTGCAATGTCGACTTCTTTGATATCGGTGATGGTTAGGTTTAGTTGGGTTAGGTTTGGTGAGGGTAGGGAGTTTTTTGTATATTTTTGCAATGTCGAATTCTTTGATTTCGGTGATAGTTAGTTTAGGTTGGGTTAGGTTTGGTGAGATAAGCGAGTTTTTTTTGCAATGTCCAATTCTTTGATTTCGGTGATGGTAAGGTTAGGTTGGGTAAGGTATGGTGAGGTTTGCAGGTTTTGTGTATATATTTGCAATGTCGACTTCTTTGATATCGGTGATGGTTAGGTTAGGTTGGGTTAGGTTTGGTGAGGGTAGCGAGTTCTTTGTATATTTTTGCAATGTCGAATTCTTTAATTTCGGTGATGGTTATGTTAGGTTGGGTTAGGTTTGGTGAGGTTTGCAGTTTTGTGTATATATTTGCAATGTCGACTTCTTTGATATCGGTGATGGTTAGGTTTAGTTGGGTTAGGTTTGGTGAGGGTAGGGAGTTCTTTGTATATTTTTGCAATGTCGAATTCTTTGATTTCGGTGATGGTTAGGTTAGGTTTGGTTAGGTTTGGTACGGTTTGCAGGTTTTGTGTATATATTTGCAATGTCGACTTCTTTGATTTCGGTGATGGTTAGGTTAAGTTGGGTTAGGTTTGGTGAGGGTAGGGAGTTCTTTGTATATTTTTGCAATGTCGAATTCTTTGATTTCGGTGATAGTTAGTTTAGGTTGGGTTAGGTTTGGTGAGATTAGAGAGTTTTTGTATATTTTTGCAATGTCGAATTCTTTGATTTCGCTGATGGTTAGGTTAGGTTGGGTTAGGTTTGGTGAGGTTTGCAGGTTTTGTGTATATATTTGCAATGTCGACTTCTTTGATATCGGTGATGGTTAGGTTAGGTTGGGTTAGGTTTGGTGAGGGTAGCGAGGTCTTTGTATATTTTTGCAATGTCGAATTCTTTGATTTCGGTGATGGTTAGGTTTAGTTGGGTTAGGTTTGGTGAGGGTAGGGAGTTTTTTGTATATTTTTGCAATGTCGAATTCTTTGATTTCGGTGATAGTTAGTTTAGGTTGGGTTAGGTTTGGTGAGATAAGCGAGTTTTTTTTGCAATGTCCAATTCTTTGATTTCGGTGATGGTTAGGTTAGGTTGGGTAAGGTTTGGTGAGGTTTGCAGGTTTTGTGTATATATTTGCAATGTCGACTTCTTTGATATCGGTGATGGTTAGGTTAGGTTGGGTTAGGTTTGGTGAGGGTAGCGAGTTCTTTGTATATTTTTGCAATGTCGAATTCTTTAATTTCGGTGATGGTTATGTTAGGTTGGGTTAGGTTTGGTGAGGTTTGCAGGTTTTGTGTATATATTTGCAATGTCGACTTCTTTGATTTCGGTGATGGTTAGGTTAAGTTGGGTTAGGTTTGGTGAGGGTAGGGAGTTCTTTGTATATTTTTGCAATGTCGAATTCTTTGATTTCGGTGATAGTTAGTTTAGGTTGGGTTAGGTTTGGTGAGATTAGAGAGTTTTTGTATATTTTTGCAATGTCGAATTCTTTGATTTCGCTGATGGTTAGGTTAGGTTGGGTTAGGTTTGGTGAGGCTTGCGAGTTTTTTGTATTTTTTTGCAATGTCGACTTCTTTGATATCGGTGATGGTTAGGTTAGGTTGGGTTAGGTTTGGTAAGGTTAACACGATTTGTGAATAACATACAATCTCGAATTCTTTGATTTTGTTGATGGTTAGGTTCGGTTAGGTTAGGTCTAGTGAGGGTAGCGAGTTTTTTGTATTTATATTTGCAATGTCGAATTCTTTGATTTCGGTGATGGTTATGTTAGGTTGGTTTAGGTTTGGTGAGGTTTGCAGTTTTGTGTATATATTTGCAATGTCGACTTCTTTGATATCGGTGATGGTTAGGTTTAGTTGGGTTAGGTTTGGTGAGGGTAGGGAGTTTTTTGTATATTTTTGCAATGTCGAATTCTTTGATTTCGGTGATAGTTAGTTTAGGTTGGGTTAGGTTTGGTGAGATAAGCGAGTTTTTTTTGCAATGTCCAATTCTTTGATTTCGGTGATGGTTAGGTTAGGTTGGGTTAGGTTTGGTGAGGTTTGCAGGTTTTGTGTATATATTTGCAATGTCGACTTCTTTGATATCGGTGATGGTTAGGTTAGGTTGGGTTAGGTTTGGTGAGGGTAGCGAGTTCTTTGTATATTTTTGCAATGTCGAATTCTTTAATTTCGGTGATGGTTATGTTAGGTTGGGTTAGGTTTGGTGAGGTTTGCAGGTTTTGTGTATATATTTGCAATGTCGACTTCTTTGATTTCGGTGATGGTTAGGTTAGGTTGGGTTAGGATTAGTGAGAATAGCGAGTTTTTTGTAGATTTTTGCAATGTCGAATTCTTTGATTTCGCTGATGGTTAGGTTAGGTTGGGTTAGGTTTGGTACGGTTAGCACAATTTTTGAATAACTAACAAACTCGAATTCTTTGATTTCAGTGATGGTTAGGTTAGGTTAGGTTAGGTTAAGTGATGGTAGCGAGTACTTTGTATATTTTTGCAATGTCGAATTCTTTGATTTCGGTGATGGTTAGGTTAAGTTGGATTAGGTTTGGTGAGGCTTGCGAGTTTTTTGTATATTTTTGCAATGTCGAATTCTTTGATTTCGGTGATAGTTAGTTTAGGTTGGGTTAGGTTTGGTGAGATAAGCGAGTTTTTTTTGCAATGTCCAATTCTTTGATTTCGTTGATGGTTAGGTTAGGTTGGGTTAGGTTTGGTGAGGTTTGCAGGTTTTGTGTATATATTTGCAATGTCGACTTCTTTGATTTCGGTGATGGTTAGGTTAAGTTGGGTTAGGTTTGGTGAGGGTAGGGAGTTCTTTGTATATTTTTGCAATGTCGAATTCTTTGATTTCGGTGATAGTTAGTTTAGGTTGGGTTAGGTTTGGTGAGATTAGAGAGTTTTTGTATATTTTTGCAATGTCGAATTCTTTGATTTCGCTGATGGTTAGGTTAGGTTGGGTTAGGTTTGGTGAGGCTTGCGAGTTTTTTGTATTTTTTTGCAATGTCGACTTTTTTGATATCGGTGATGGTTAGGTTAGGTTGGGTTAGGTTTGGTAAGGTTAACACGATTTGTGAATAACATACAATCTCGAATTCTTTGATTTTGTTGATGGTTAGGTTCGGTTAGGTTAGGTCTTGTGAGGGTAGCGAGTTTTTTGTATATATATTTGCAATGTCGAATTCTTTGATTTCGGTGATGGTTATGTTAGGTTGGTTTAGGTTTGGTGAGGTTTGCAGTTTTGTGTATATATTTGCAATGTCGACTTCTTTGATATCGGTGATGGTTAGGTTTAGTTGGGTTAGGTTTGGTGAGGGTAGGGAGTTCTTTGTATATTTTTGCAATGTCGAATTCTTTGATTTCGGTGATAGTAAGTTAAGGTTGGGTTAGGTTTGGTGAGATTAGAGAGTTTTTGTATATTTTTGCAATGTCGAATTCTTTGATTTCGCTGCTGGTTAGGTTAGGTTGGGTTAGGTTTGGTACGGTTAGCACAATTTGTGAATAACTAACAATCTCGAATTCTTTGATTTCGGTGATGGTTAGGTTAGGTTAGGTTAGATTTAGTGATGGTAGCGAGTACTTTGTATATTTTTGCAATGTCGAATTCTTTGATTTCGGTGATGGTTAGGTTAGGTTGGGTTAGGTTTGGTGAGGCTTGCGAGTTTTTTGTATATTTTTGCAATGTCGAATTCTTTGATTTCGGTGATATTTAGTTTAGGTTGGGTTAGGTTTGGTGAGATTAGCGAGTTTTTTTTGCAATGTCCAATTCTTTGATTTCGGTGATGGTTAGGTTAGGTTGGGTTAGGTTTGGTGAGATAAGCGAGTTTTTTGTATATTTTTACAATGTCGAATTCTTTAATTTCGGTGATGGTAATGTTAGGTTGGGTTAGGTTTGGTGAGGTTTGCAGGTTTTGTGTATATATTTGCAATGTCGACTTTTTTGATATCGGTGATGGTTAGGTTAGGTTGGATTAGGTTTGGTGTGGTTTACACGATTTGTGAATAACTTACAATCTCGAATTCTTTGATTTCGGTGATGGTTAGGTTAGGTTGGGTTAGGTTTGGTGAGGTTTGCAGTTTTGTGTATATATTTGCAATGTCGACTTCTTTGATATCGGTGATGGTTAGGTTTAGTTGGGTTAGGTTTGTTGAGGGTAGGGAGTTCTTTGTATATTTTTGCAATGTCGAATTCTTTGATTTCGGTGATTGTTAGGTTAGGTTGGGTTAGGTTTGGTGAGGCTTGCGAGTTTTTTGTATTTTTATTTTGCAATGTCGAATTCTTTGATTTCGTCGATAGTTAGTTTAGGTTGGGTAACGTTTGGTGAGATTAGAGAGTTTTTGTATATTTTTGCAATGTCGAGTTCTTTGATTTCGCTGATGGTTAGGTTAGGTTGGGTTAGGTTTGGTACGGTTAGCACGATTTGTGAATAACTAACAATCTCGAATTCTTTGATTTCGGTGATGGTTAGGTTAGGTTGGGTTAGGTTTAGTGATGGTAGCGAGTTCTTTGTATATTTTTGCAATGTCGAATTCTTTGATTTCGGTGATGGTTTGGTTAGGTTGGGTAAGGTTTGGTGAAGTTTGCAGGTTTTGTGTATATATTTGCAATGTCGACTTCTTTGATATCGGTGATGGTTATGTTAGGTTGGGTTAAAATTGGTGAGGCTTGCGAGTTTTTTGTATATTTTTGCAATGTCGAATTCTTTGATTTCGGTGATAGTTTGTTTAGGTTGGGTTAGGTTTGGTGAGATTACCGAGTTTTTTGTTTTTTTTTTGCAATGTCGAATTCATTGATTTCGGTGATGGATAGTTTAGGTTGGGTTAGGTTTGGTGAGATTAGCGAGTTTTTTGTATATTTTTGCAATGTCGAATTTTTTGATTTCGGTGATGGTTAGGTTAGGTTGGGTAAGGTTTGGTGAGGTTTGCAGGTTTTGTGTATATATTTGCAATGTCGACTTCTTTGATATCGGTGATGGTTAGGTTAGGTTGGGTTAAAATTGGTGAGGCTTGCGAGTTTTATGTATATTTTTGCAATGTCGAATTCTTAGATTTCTGTGATAGTTCATTTAGGATGGTTGAGGTTTGGTGAGATTAGCGAGTTTTTTGTATTTTTTTTGCAATGTCCAATTCTTTGATTTCGGTGATGGTTAGGTTAGGTTGGGTTAGGTTTGGTGAGGCTTGCGAGTTTTTTGAATATTTTTGCAATGTCGAATTCTTTGATTTCGGTGATAGTTAGTTTAGGTTGGGTTAGGTTTAGTGATGGTAGCGAGTTCTTTGTATATTTTTTCAATGTCGAATTCTTTGATTTCGGTGATGGTTTGGTTAGGTTGGGTTAGGTTTGGTGAGGCTTGCGAGTTTTTTTGTATATTTTTGCAATGTCGAATTCTTTGATTTCGGTGATAGTTAGTTTAGGTTGGGTTAGGTTTGGTGAGATTAGCGAGTTTTTTGTATTTTTTTTGCAATGTCGAATTCATTGATTTCGGTGATGGATAGGTTAGGTTGGGTTAGGTTTGCTGAGATTAGCGAGTTTTTTGTATATTTTTGCAATGTCGAATTTTTTGATTTCGGTGGTGGTTAGGTTAGGTTGGGTAAGGTTTGGTGAGGTTTGCAGGTTTTGTGTATATATTTGCAATGTCGACTTCTTTGATATCGGTGATGGTTAGGTTAGGTTGGGTTAAAATTGGTGAGGCTTGCGAGTTTTTTGTATATTTTTGCAATGTCGAATTCTTTGATTTCGGTGATAGTTCATTTAGGTTGGTTGAGGTTTGGTGAGATTAGCGAGTTTTTTGTATTTTTTTTGCAATGTCGAATTCTTTGATTTCGGTGATGGTTAGGTTAGGTTGGGTTAGGTTTGGTGAGGCTTGCGAGTTTTTTGTATATTTTTGCAATGTCGAATTCTTTGATTTCGGTGATAGTTAGTTTAGGTTGGGTTAGGTTTGGTGAGATTAGCGAGTTTTTTTTTAAATTTTTTTGCAATGTCGAATTCTTTGATTTCGGTGATGGTAAGGTTAGGTTGGGTTATGTTTGGTGAGATTATTGAGTTTTTTGTATATTTTTTCAATGCCGAATTCTTTGATTTCGGTGATGGTTATGTTAAGTTGGGTTAGGTTTGGTGAGGTTTGTAGGTTTTGTGTTTATATTTGCAATGTCGACTTCTTTGATTTCGGTGATGGATAGGTTAGGTTGGGTTAGGTTTGGTGAGATTAGCGAGTTTTTTGTATATTTTTGCATTGTCGAATTTTTTGATTTTTGTGATGGTTAGGTTAGGTTGGGTTAGGTTTGGTGAGGTTTGCAGGTTTTGTGTATATATTTGCAATGTCGACTTCTTTGATATCGGTGATGGTTAGGTAAGGTTGGGTTAAAATTGGTGAGGCTTGCGAGTTTTTTGTATATTTTTGCAATGTCGAATTCTTTGATTTCGGTGATAGTTGATTTAGGTTGGGTTAGGTTTGGTGAGATTACCGAGTTTTTTGTATTTTTTTTGAAATGTCGAATTCTTTGATTTCGGTGATGGTTAGGTTACGTTGGGTTTGGTTTAGTGAGGGTAGCGAGTTCTTTGTATATTTTTGCAATGTCGAATTCTTTGATTTCGGTGATAGTTAGGTTAGGTTGGGTTAGATTTGCTGAATTAACCACCTTTTGTGTATATTTTTGCAATGTCGAATTCTTTGATTTCGGTGTTGGTTAGGTTAGGTTGGGTTAGGTTTGGTGAGATAAGCGAGTTTTTGTATGTTTTGCAATGTCGAATTTTTTGATTTCGGCGATGGTTAGGTTAGGTTGGGTTAGGTTTGGTGAGGTTAGCGAGTTTTTTGTATATTTTTGCAATGTCGAATTCTATGATTTCGGTGATGGTTATGTTAGGTTGGGTTAGGTTTGGTGAGGTTTGCAGGTTTTGTGTATATATTTGCAATGTCGAATTCTTTGATATCGGTGATGGTTAGGTTAGGTTGGGTTAGGTTTCGTGAGGTTAGCGATTTTGTTGTATATATTTGCAATGTCGAATTCTTTGATTTCGGTTATAGTTAGGTTAGGTTGGGTTAGGTTTGGTGAGGTAACCACCTTTTGTGTATATTTTTGCAATGTCGAATTCTTTGATTTCGGTGATGGTTAGGTTGGGTTGGGTAAGGTTTGGTGCGATTAGCACGATTTGTGAATAACTTACAATTTCGAATTCTTTGATTTCGGTGATGGTGAGGTTAGATTGGGTTAAGTTCAGTGAGGGTAGCGAGTTCTTTTTATATTTTTGCAATGTCGAATTCTTTGATTTCGGTGTTGGTTAGGTTAGGTTGGGTTAGGTGTGGTGAGGCTTGCGTGTTTTCATCACAATTACATTACAATTTACATCAATCATTTTACAATTTACACAACAATAACAATTATAACAAATTAATCGTTACACATTTCACTGCAAATCAATTTTTACATTTCAACACAATTCAATCTCCAATAAAGTTACACATAAATAATCACAATTAAAGTTACACATAAATCATCACAATTACAATTTAAAATTATTTCAAGCAATACAAAACAGAAAGGTATCACAATTACAATTTAAAATTATTACAAGCAATACAAATTATTAAAATCAATACCTTTACAATGACGGAAGTTAAATCTTTACATCGGAAACAATCACATTTTAAAACATTACTAGAATTTCATTTCAATACAGTTATCTTATATTCTTCTAAGCATGTAACCAACTAAAAATATTATTCAATGTACAAAGCAATTCCCAAAAAATTCTAGAATAAGCAATAAAACATTACACATTTCAATCATCAAATTGCAAGTAAGGCTTAACTTAAACCCCTCCAGGTATTTCACTTCTTCTCTAATTCACTAACGCACACTTCACTTCCATCGGTACACTTAAATACTATCCAATGCCCGCGGCGATTCTCCGTGACCGTCCGACGATCCCGTCGTCGCCCCACAGATTTCCTGCTAGTAATTTACCATAAATGAAGTCAACATATATTGGTTCTGGCTCACTGATACATCCAATAAGTCTTTTATCAATCCACGGTCCTATTTTCTTTTCCATTGAAGTAACATCAATCCGACTACGACCGAGCTTGAAAGTGAATACAGTGTCCTTTGGTGTTGAAACATTCTCTTTGTCTTTATGTTTCTCCTTTTCTTTATTCTCATCTTCAGAATTCTTCAAATGACTTTAATCCTTAGATCCTTTTCCAAATTGATCATCGGGTGGTTCATCTGTATTTGAAGATGGTATGTCTCCGTAATCCAAAAGTCTCTTTCTGTCCAAACCATCACTGTTCACTCTTACATCGGCCATGTTTACATCTCCATCAGCCATGTTCGCATCGTCCTCTTCATTATTGGAAACAATGAGTTCTCTTATTTCTTCTTGTAATTTAGTCATATCTTTTTCACCCGTGTCCACACCGTCCTCTTGTTTTGGAATACTGACTGGTTCACTTATTTCTTCTTGTGATTTAGTCAAATCTTTTTCATCTGCGTCTACACTTCGATCACCCATGTCCACACCGTCCTCTTGTGTTGGAATACTGACTGGTTCTCTTATTTCTTCTTGAAATTTAGTCATATCTTTTTCACCCGTGTCCATACCGTCCTCTTGTGTTGGAATACTGACTGGTTCTCTTATTTCTTCTTGTGATTTAGTCATATCTGTTTCACCCGTGTCTAGTCGCACTGAAGACGCGTCTAAAGTAGTTTGAGACGGCGATGCTGCAGGCTGTGTACCATTTGACATCTTTGGTGTTTCACCGGCCCCACTTGAATCGGAGTCAATGGGCTCTGCTTGAGCAAGCATTTCTCGTTCTCCGAAGACGAGCTCTTCATCATCCCACTGGAACTCTTCTATCAGCTTCTGATTCAAGATAGTCCATGATCTAATTATCCCTTCTGAATCCAGGAACATTCTCGCTGTTCCTACGCAATATACTCTCCCGTAGACCATTTGCTGCAGGGGCGTCCAGTGGAAGAACTTCGCAAATTCTTCCATGCGCTCAATCCACTGGCTGATTGGCACACCGCCGATCCCCTTAAACCGTGGCGCGTATGTCTCGAGTTTATCTCTATCGAAATATGGCACTTCGTCTTCTTCTTCCTCTTCATCCTCGTCGTCATCATCTTCGTCTAAGTCCACGAACCTCTGCATCTCCACGACAGTTAGCCGACGTACAACTGACGCTGCCAATGGCGTTGTCGTCTTGGATATCATCATCGTGGTGTGGCGTGTTCGCTGTCGTGACGTCACCCACGTCATGGGCTTCGTCTTCATGCTCGTACGCGTTGTAGCTGTCATCGCGCATCCTTAGCCTCAACTGTCACAATTCCGCGTCGTCGTCTGACCGCTCCTGGCTGTCACTGGAATGTCTTCGGGCATCCCGGGACGAGCACCCAAATATAGGATCCGGATGTGAAGGATTCCAAGCGAAACGCGCAGATTAAGTCAGAACTATTTATTATAACATGTCTTCCGGCCTGTTCTCCAACAAGTGACCATAACAACACGCATCCGGTCTCTCCCATGCATACCACACACATACTTTATCCCTAGCAGTTTGACCAACCACACATACGGCTCGGCTCGTTTAAAAATCATTCCTACATATATATTTAATTTGACAACAAAATAACAAAAAAAAATATATATACATACATATATATACATATATATTCATAATCCAAGGATTCATCATTTTGTATAAGTGTATTACAAGGGTATCAAATCAATTTTCAGGAAACGGTAAAAATACTTCTGATCGAAGATCGCCCAATTAAATGTTTTCACAGAAAATCTTCAACGAAAGCAATATCATATTTCTCATATTAATTCAACAAGTTATTATGAAATCGAGCCAATTATGATTATTTAACAAAATATGTATATATGTACCTATAGTAAATAAACTTTTTATGTATTTGTTTAGTTTTTAAATGCCTTTTATTATAACTTTTTGTTTCTTTGTTTGTTATATTTTTGACCATTGTGGCGCATAAGGAATTCCTGTAATGCTACAATGGTCCAAACTTTAAATAAATAACTAAATTATGTTCACAATACATCTTCTATTTATTGTAATAGCTAATGATCGACTGATCACTTTATATTTTAATTTTTTTTTATTTTGTTTGTAATTATAGTATTATATTATTTTAATGTTAATGTACACCATAATGGGAAAAATAGTTCAAAAAACTTTTTACGCTTCTTATAAATGCTCATAATACATTTTATACATAACATTAACTAAGGACTCTAAATCAGATTACATATGTTCAGGTAAACTTTGTTTATATCTGAAGGGTAAAGACATTTTGTGTGAGTATGATTATTAGTGATTCTGTCATAGAATAAACTGGTTAGTTTGTTTGTAATATCTGTAACTAACGGAATACTATTTATGACATGCAGTTTTTTCAGGTTAGTGTTATAAATTATTTTTAGGGATTTGTTTTGTATTATTTGAAACATGAAAAGATTAGTATTGGAGGCCTTATTCCAAATACATACAAAGGTATTTCATATTGATAATATGAGCGCGAGATTCTATTTTTTTAAATTTTATTTTGAGTGATAAATAACTATGGCAATTAAATATTGGATATATTGAGAACATAACACGTATCGCCTGCATTTCGCTGCCTAAATGTGAAGGGCTTATTTCATTTTTTTATAGAACGTTACTCCTAAATATTTTATTACTGATTTATTACAGACTTTCTCCAGAGAGGATTTTCAGCTCTGAACTTGGCTCATGCTGTCTAACACCAAATAATATCGCGTCTATTTTGGTTTGATTAATTCGAACTTTACACTTAGTGAAGTGTTATCGTCATTGTTTTAAGTGCAAGTTTACTTTTTATACATACATATATGTATACTACTTGAATTATGGGCGGGTGTGTGAGATTACGCTACAATATAAATTTTATATTTACATTTTGGGATCTACACAATAAACTTTCAATGGCATATTACGCTTACAAAAAATTACCAATAGTGCCAAAAATAGTAGCTGTCTGGGTGTGTAGGAGTAGTGGTACGGGGCGTGTACCGAACAAAGATCACTTCCGTAACCATTTCTAAAAAATCTTTTGCTCTAAATTGCTTCTATACGTAGAAGTTAACACTTCAAAAATCAAACTTCTAGAGCTTTAATTATTATTTGAAAGAATTTTCTTGAGAAAATTTCCACCTACGATCTAGGGTGGATACTGACGTAAAATTCGCCCGCCAACAACACACACCATCAAGAGTAAAGGTCCATTTCTTGTTTGCTTATCAAAAACACTCGTCTAGAAAAGTTGGGCGGGTGGAAGGGGGAGTGGCTGTTGGGTGAGCCGAAAAAGCTGAACGAGCCGAACTGAAAAGAGTGCCGGAACTCATTGTGCGCCGTTTTACGCTTATTTTCATATCGAATGGGCGAAAGTTTTATGGGAGTTTCGCCTTATTTACCTGTCCCCGTTGTCGGGGGAGGACGACCGTTACGCACATTTTTACGACGACCCACCCCTTGCTTTTCAGACGGGGTGTGGGACACTCGTAAACCTGTCGCACATCGACAACCAACGCTCACCCACACCTCCTACATTCAAACTCTAAAAAAAAATAAATAAAAAATAAAACGAATGCGTTTCATTGATACCGAGGAAAAAAATGTGACACTAAATCAAGTTAACGTCCTTATATGGTGCCGCCCGCGGCGAGAGTGGGCATTCGATTTTTACACTCTGAATGTACGATGGGCTTAATACACAAGAGTTTCTCAAAATTTTCCGGCCATGGACTTTTATTTTCCAACCACACGTCTCTTACATCCTATATTTTATTTTAAAAAAATTACCGGGGCAAAATCGAATTTACCCGCTGTGTTAATTGTAAAATAGAAAATGATCAGTAGCTATTAAAATATATATATAAGATGTATTATGAACATAACTTAGTAAAATAAAAAGCATTTAGAAATCAAAAACCCGCTATGTTTATACATACATAGAATTTCGTAAGCTTGTTACAATTTCTCGCAGAGCAAAAAATCCAAACCGATATTTTATGGTCATTTACGGTCATTTACAGTATTTTTCGCATAACTATGATGCAAATACCGCAAACTACATACATATGTATATATAAATCATCATGCAAAATATTTTTAAATTAAAAAAAAGTATTATTGTTGCTCTAATTAACGATGCTAGTTTTAATGCTATTCGAGAGAAAATCTCCGAATTTATAGCTTTTTAAAGCCAATATGTACTTTGGCGAATATATTATATATCCATATGTAATTCTAGGCGTCCATATGTACTTTGTATCCATATGTACTTTGGCGAATATATTATATATCCATATGTATCTACATATGTAATTCTAGTACGGATCGTAATTTAAACACACACTCTCATTGTGTGTAAGTGTATGTAAGTCATCCATGATTATTATTTAAAATAATATTTAAACATCTATACATACAGACAGCAACAAGAACTCATACAGATTTTTGATACATACAATAATTTTGTATGTAAAATGATTCAAACTCTTAAATGTATTATGAAATTGAAATAAATTATGCATTAATATAACACAACTATGGTATATACGTACCATAGGCTCACGGACCGCACTTTGAGCACCGCTGAATGGAAGAGTTTATGTGAACGTAGTGAAAATCTCTGATCGCCGTTCACGAATTTAGGTAGCGAGTTAAAGTCCGCATTGAATCGTTCAATTTATTCTCAGTCGCGCGACGGTCGTAATCATAATAAAAAGTCATATTATTAAGGGGATGAAAGGTTGGGGGGGGGGGATGGGGGGAGGGTCGCAGAAAAAATAATATCGTCACTAATTTATAACTTGGAAATAAATTAAAATATGGGGGACTTCGCGTCGGCCGGAAGTGTCGAGTGAAGTATGATTGGCGCAAACGGAAGGGCCGTAAAACGTAAATTCGCAGAAGATAAAAAAGGTGTTTGAAAGACGATAAAAAGGGGTTAATAAACTGAAACGGCAGAAGGTATGACATATAGCCGGACGACAGAGCACTTGTAACGGCATCTGAGGGGTTGGAAAGAGTCGTATAAAATAACAAAGACATCACCATCGGCCATTACAATCCAACCCTTTGTTGTGCCTCCGAACTGGGTTAAATTGAACCGTTTTTAATGCAAATTAGGTTTGTAGCGGATGCACTTTGCTCGCGGGCGTATTGTACATCGACGTAGATATGTACATACGTATATAAATTTATTCAAAAATAAATGGGAAAATGTAATAAAAAAACAAAAAAAAAACAACGAACTCAAAGGGTTCGATTAATTGAAGTTTGGTATTTAATAAAAACAGAAACACAAAGGATCGTGCATTACAATCAACTATGCGCTTGAAAAAAAAGAGCCTTTGTTTTGATAATGAAAAATTGAATTACGGGCTTTATTCCACATCATACCGGAATAGTGCACTACTACCTTTTTTGCATTCCAATTTCTGGCACTGGTGGTACACTTGAAAAGGCAGTTCACGTAATATGATATTCAATTTGCTTAGTTTCGCAATAAAAGTGTGCAAGAATTGGAGGGAAAATACATTTTCCTCATTGTCTATTAATAGGAAATCCAAAAGAGACTGAGCTGAAATTTACATACAAAGGATTTTACAATGATCGCGAACATATGCAATATTGATTTGACTTTAAAAGCTTTTCATTGTTCGTAAGGTATGTTCACAATACGCATTATTCTATACATATATTCCCTACTCACTGATATACGGACTATATACATATTTTCTGTTTTAAGAATTTTTTAGTTGTTGAAAATATTATGTATGTACACTTATAATATTTCGCTTTTGAATAAGTAGTTTTAATAATGTACTCTAGGATAAATATTTAACATTTTTTTAATTCTAAACAAATGCATTTTATGTCATTTAAAAGACTCTTTAGCTGTGGAGAACTAAATCAAATTGTGATTTGATAATTTATTTATTTTGTTTTTTATTTAGAAGTAAATTGCCAATTGAACATACATATAACAAAATAACAAAAATTATAACCCAAAATTTATAACTATAACATAGTATAATTAACATAATTATAATAAGTAACTATAAGATAACATATTTATTTTATTTTATTTTACTTAAGGAAAACCAACAGTATTAATTCCAAAACTGAACAAATAATAAAATACATAACAAAAGACCAATTATAGGTTTCCGCTGGTAGTAATTAACTAAAACATACACGTAATCATACATAAAATTTCAAATTAACATAAGAAAAAACAGAAAAATTAAATTAAAAGATTATTCAAAAAATGACTCAACTATTGCTCGCCTTGCTTGCTCATGCGTATTATCAAAAATATCAAGGTTATGATCTCTCGCCAATCGAATAAAGGTTTTATTTGCTCGCCACGGAAAAGAGTTTTGTCTATAATTAGAGCTCGCATGCGGAATTGCAATTGGGGCATAGGTACGCGACGATCTGCTCGGAATTTTAAAATATAGCTTAGATAGGAGTAACGGACAATCGATTAAGCCAGATAATATTTTCATAAGATATGTAATATCTGCTATTTCTCTTCTATGCTCGAGTGGAATAATGTGATGATTTTTTTTACATACCTCCTTTACGTTTCACTTACGATTACAATTCAGGAAAAAGTTTGCCTCTTATCCGATCGTTTTCATACTTTGCAATATTGCTCATTTTGGTCATCAATACAAGTTAATGGATTCTCCGCCATTACGATAGAGATAAAATATTGTTTAAGAAGCGAAACAAGTCCGAAAATTTTTAATCTCGGTGACGTCTCGTAGTCATTAATTTTATACATAGATGGCGGTGGTAAAATAAAATTATTGACAATTTTATTCAAAATAATTACATAAATTTAAGTAATTATTGGAATGATATATATCTTAAGTGCGATAACAAAGGTAGCGTATAAATTTCTTTTGATCGTTCTCAATTCTATCAATGTAGGTGGCATATCTCGGATTCCTCACTTGAGTCGCATATTCTAAATTACTTCGAACGAAGGCACAATATAATATTTTGATGGATTTAAAAAATTTTAAATCTGTAGAAAGACGTAAGATAAATCCTAAGACGATATAATCGATGTGTTTATCGAACAATTTTATGTTTACAACAATTTTATTTATGGAATACAATATTGACGTCTTTGAAATTAGAAACCACAGATGATGATATTATGTCTTGCAATAGAATTTTCGTTACCAATATTTGGATTTACATAGTTTGATTCATATTAAAAACTATATGAACCATTATAAGCATAGAATGATTGATAGAATTTTTGAGCTTCAAAGAATAGCTTATTCTTAAAGCCAGATTAAGCTTACGCGGTGTGTCACATCAATGTGAAGTCAACCTTTCAAGAGTCAACTATAGCGGCCGAAATCAAACAGCCATAACTCAAAGTCAGCGAAACGTCTTTCGGCAATCTTTCCTTCAAATTATCTTTTTCAAGTAAATTCACTCAGGTTGAACGAGAAGTGAACCCGAGAAGGATGAGGACTTGTTCTACGGAGTATGCGAGAGGGCCACGGACTTCTTTTACATAAAAATGCAGTTAAGCGTCGGCAAGTTGGTCTTGGGGAGGCCTCTCGTTTACAAAAAAGAAGAAAAAAAAACTCTTTACGACTTACGGCGTCGCGTTTTTGTTTCACTTACGCCTCGGATGAACGGGATAAAAAGCGGCTTAACGTCTCCATTCTGCGCGTCCGAATATTGTTTCGGGGTCCCGGGAAGTCGAAGACGGCTCCCGGGAAAAATTGCGTAATGAGACGCCCGATGTGAAGCCAGAGGAGAGCGTCTGAAGAATTTTCCTTTCGGACCATTGACCGGTTGGAAAAGGCACCGACACGTCAAAATAGTCTCATTCTACGATATGGCCCTATAAAAATGTAAAATATTCCCTTAGGCGTCCCATTCCCTTAATGACAACGTCAACGTTAAACCGTGCTTTATTTTAGACACCCTCAAACTATGGCGCGCGTTTATATTACAGATACAATTACATAATTGTGCAACAACAAGTGACAACGATAAGGAAAATATACATATAAAATAGGATTTTATAATCTTTTAAGAATCATGACAAGCACTTTTATAGTAGAAAAGTCAACCATGTCAACAACACTTTAAAAATATATTATACTCGGAATTGGGTAGTCAGCCTTGAAATTTGCAGCTCATTGTTTGATAAAGTTAACTTCATGCCGATCTCGATATTTGGTTTTTATTTTGATATGCCTATATAAAGGAGGGTTGAAAATCTATTTCCGCAGATAAAGTAAATAATACTTTCAGAGAAGTGAAAAATGGGGTTTATATCAAAGTAATTTTTTTTTCTAATAGGTTCAAGGAGGTACCGATGAAATTCTTTTATAAGCGATTCAAAGTGCCCTGTAAACTCCTTTTTCAGAATACAATTTTGTTTAGCTTCAGATTTATCTTGAAACCGATACAAAATAAATTTTGAATTATAGCCAATATTTTTTCGGTTTATTATTTACATAGTAAATATTCGAATTGAGTCAGAAAACCTTTTGAGATTCGTTGGAAACTCGTAAGAATAGTGGAATACGTTAGCAAGAAAAGAAAATATGGTAGTAAAATAATGTTTTTATTTTATGCAGTTTTATTGACGATCCACCGACATGTGATTTAATACGTTTTTTTAATGAAAATTTTAAATAAAAAAGAAATAGAATTATTAAATGAATAATAATATAAATGGTTTGTATGGGTTTTATGCTTTAAAAAATAATATTAAAATTAAATCTTTTATATCAAAAGAAATAAAAGATGATAACCGTATAATTTCTCAATATATAAGCAGCAATGACAGTACAATGCGATGTGCATTTTTATCAAAGCAATGAAAATAAATTCCAACTTAAAAATTTTCATTTCATAAAAATAAATAATTCAAAGGCCATTATTTTGATTCCATCTCGAAACCACAGGAATAATCATCGTATTTTAGAGGCATTCTTTTACATAGGTCTGTGTGTCAATCTTAATTTGGCGGTTTGCGCGCTGCCATCGTAATGGTCTTTATTTTCAAATGGAATATTGAATTTATTGCCTTCGGGAATATAAACGCGGAATATTATTAATTTACGAAAATTTCACACGAAAAACATCGATATCCAACGAAATATCAGAAAAGTGGTATCGAACCAAAATATTTACAATTGTACTATTTATTGTACATTTTCAATGTAAACACCACTGGAATAAACAATACTGTTGCGTAGGGGTGGGTGCAGGATCCAAATGAAAGGCCAAAGTAGCTTCACAGCATTTATTTAACGATTAGAGAGATAAAGATAAACCCCCGCTCACCCCAGAATAATCTGATCTACCATGTGTACCTCCTTATAAAGGACGATCAGACGACAGATCTATTAATATGTTTATTGTCAAGGCCCGTTAAGGTCTGCAGTGGCGAGTTTACTGTTTACGCACACACTCGCCCAAGTATGCGAGAACTCCAGCGTATCCTTTGTTCGGGCATTTACTGAGTGTCGTTAGCCTAATCCGTGGCTTCTATTATTCACGCAGGAATGTATTTAGACAGTGGATACTTTCTCTCTCATGTTCCCACGGTACAATACTTCCTCCATATTTCATCCATTTTGCATGAATTTAATGCAAATATGGCGATATTAACAGCGATTCATCAAGTTATTATAACTATATTTGATGATATTATGGCTATAATACGAACAATCTCAGATTGATAACGATTTAAATTGGACATATGTTCATATTGCAGCTCACTCTAATATCCTAACGAATGCTTTTTCAAAACTTATAGATATTTTTTGCGATTTTTAAATGCTTTTAATTATTACTAAATTATGTACAACATTCATCTAGTATATATTTTAATAGCTACTGATCTACTGATCATTTTCTATTTTACAATTTTATTTTATTTTTGTTAGTAATCATATTATTATATTATTCAAATGTTAAGAGGACACCAGCGCCTTGTCCATACAAACGTATTAGACTTCTCCCTTCCTCAATTATGGTACTAGAGAAATTATTTTTTTAATATGCTATGAATATCTACCATTGGGTTGCATCTATCGTTTTATTTTTTTGATTAGTTATTTTTTATAGGAGCTAAGAGCCGCCAAACATCAATAAAATCACCTCTTTTTTACACCCACGAAAAGAGTCCAGCGTGTTTATTTAACGGTCGATTTAAAAAAAAATACGCGCATAGTTGCACAGAAAATATCTTTCTTATACTAATGATGAAATTTTTTAAAAATTGGTCCAGTTTCGGAGGAGAAAATAGGAGAATACGAAACCTCGATTTTGTCAAATTAAAATACGTTTTATCTGGTCGAAGCACAACTGTCGCATTTACTCAATATATATATTGATATATACTGTCGCATTCACTCAATATATACATTCACTCAATATATATATCGAAGAAAGGAACGGCAACAAAAATTAAGGTTTCGGGTGTACAGCCCTCTTAATGTACAATATAATAGGAAAAAATAGCTCAAAAACCTGTTTACAATACTTATAAATGCTCATAATACATCTTATACATTACATTAACTAAGGACTCTCAATCAGATTATGTTCAGCTAAACTGTGTTTATACCTGAAGGGTATAGACATTTTGTTTTAATCAACGAGCCTCTTCACAAATGTGTGAGTATGGTTATTAGTGATTATGTCATAGAGTATACTGGTTATTTTGTTAGTAATATTTGTGACTAACGGAAAATTATTTAATATAATATTAAATAAAAACTTAAAGATATGAAAATATAGAAAAGAGAGTAGAAAAAATAGATAGACTTTCGAATATTAGTAAATGATAATCGATCGAATGAACGTGCTGCCAAAAACTGCGGTTTCACTCCATCAATTCTTGCTCCAATTTCGATAAAAATGTATTAACGCTACGCAGGATATATGTATGTAGTAGTTGCATTTTCGCGTTTAGCATTCCACTAACATACCCTTAAGAATAGGCTTAGTGAATACTTCTACATCAAAACTTCCCTAGAATGTATGTATGTACTTACTACCATCGTTTATCCCTTCGTCAAACGTCAAACAAGTCGGGCGAATTAAAAGGAAAATTAGTCGAGGAGAAGACACCCTCTTAGATGACACGGTATAAGCACAGGTGTCGATTTCCACGGGCTTTCGGTTAATCCGTGCTCGCGTGGAAATTAAAATTGGAAACGGGCGCCCGAATAACCTTTTTCGATTCGAATTTTAATAGGGAAAATCCCCCGCTTTTATCAAAGGGCAGCGACGTTTCATTTGAAAGGGCGGCCGGCTCTTTTGTCGCCGGACCGAACGACAATAATTCACTTCTATTAAATATCACGTTCTGCCTAATAAGCGGCAGAGCCGTCACTCGAGCTCGGTCCGGCCCTGGGCTCTTATCTAGACAGACCTTCCGCCAGCCACCCTCAAATTTTGCCATTTTGATATTATTTTGCACTGAAGGTGAGTTATCGCCCTGTCGCGCGTCTGCTCCTCTGTTTGGCCGAACAAAACGGGAACAACGAAAATTTTTGACATTTCGCGAACGTTCACAAAATAAATAAAACACACTTAAATATCAAATACGTATGCACATTTATGATGAACATCTATATTTTTTTTATAATATTTAAAAAACGATTAATTCACGAATTAAAAAAATCACCCATATCTATGTAGAAGAGATCCACTTAGCGCTCAAAGTTAAAATAAGAGCTTTGATTGACATCAATAAATAGTGATCATGAGCACAACCACATATTTATATAAAGAAAAATGCTAATTTACTCACAGTTGGAATTCATGTATTATTTTAATTGAAGTGTTCAACGATTGTACCCATGTACATATGTATAGTGGTTCCAGAGAATAAATAATTGTTGTCAATATTACGCGGTAAGTCCCTATAAATACGCTACAACGCACGGAATACAATCGGATCAATTTACTTATAAAAATGTATTCCATGTTGTTTATTGTGTGTTTTAAATGCATTGTGCAATTTTTAACTATGCTTGTCCATCTTGCGAGTAATATAAACAAACAGAGAAGTTTTTATCGGACATACGTCGAGCACCAAGCATCAACTACGACTGATGCTAAAATTATTTAGGTTTATCTGAGGACAATCGTCACTTGACAACAATATAACGCCTAAAGCCACTTCTATTATTATAACATTTCTGTGAGTGGTTCTCTTTTTATATTTCTAATTGACTCATAATATTGAATCAAATAACGTACATGTTATTTGATTCAATATTATGCTCATTAGACGGTATTTTATCTTCATAATCACAGCCCATCTCACCGGGAGAGTTATTGCATGACAGTAGAGAGGTCTTGGATTCAAGTTCCAGCCAAATACGCTGCTAGTTATCGCTGGTTTCGCCTTCGTGGTTATTAAAATACAGATCGACCATCTCCTGCTAGAATTTTCCCATTTATCTAGCTTAATTGTTGCGACGGATCTAATAAATCGGTATCCTCTCCTCAGTCTCTCACAAATTACAGTTTCTACCATCTCGAATTTGATGAGTCTTATAAAAAAATATGCTACCTACATTCATATGTATTATATTTATGTACATACTCTGTAATATTGAATTTCTCACAAATTTGATGTATGTATTTCATTCAATATAGCTACATATATTACATTAATAATAAAATAATCTAACCACATGTGTGATGTCGTGTCGACTTGGGATAATTCTTGTCATGGCATGATAGAAATGTATGTGATAAATAATATTAAGATATATACGTAATTATAAAATAATAAAAAAATTCAAGTAAAAAAAAAACTGTAGTAAAAAAATAAATGTATTTAATAAAACTGTACTAATAAAATAATGTACTAAAATATAAATAAAATAAAAAGGCGATTTAAACAATATTTCAACAACAAATGTACAAATATGTGGGATTTCAAGATTAATATTTCAATCAAAGAGGTTTCAATGATTGGGGTTTCAATTGAAATTATGATCCCGGCTTAAACTAATGTAATTAAATATATTACTAAGTGGTATGCGACGCTTTTATATCATCACATATGTACTTTGAGTGTGTCCCGTTAATTTCGTAAAATTATTTGCTTTACAGTTTTAAAATTATAGTTTCATTGGAATTTTATCCAAACCATTTAATCGATTCGAGTATTGATTATATAATACTACGCGCCAGAAATTTTGTTTTTAGTATAAATAATTACATAACTAAAGGTGTTTGCTAAAGTAATATTTTTAAGGATAAAACTGAACGTCTAATATATGTATGTATGTACACTCGGAAATGAGTTCACTTAATGAATATAACTGATAAGTAGATTAAGACAGTTTAAACGAACTAATTAAAACTTGTGACTCAACTGAGATTTTTTGATTAAGAACTACCTGTTAAGTTTTCACAATTCAAACTGCGACGAGAAAGATTCTCCGCTTTGCTGATTGCGAAGAATCGAACGATTGTTTTAAGTTTAAAATCAAAACGTGAAAATGAAGAAATAACAAAATATAACATCGTATAAAACGGCCAAAAATATCGACATGAAATATTTTCACCTTTTGCAAAGTACAGTGGAATTTTCTTCCATCACTAATGGCATTGAAAATCAGTGGGAAAATATCGTTAAAACCACACACCTCTTCCCACTTTGGTCTACCGGTTATTTTCAAATACGTTTTATGGTCGATATGGCAATATTTTCCGCAAAGCCGCGCCAAATTAATATTTATATGAGGATTAAAATGCGCAGTCTAATGGTTTTCCGATTTTTCCGGCGCGCACTCAATATACGCATTAGTGATTTCGCTATAGGCTCTTTCACACAAGCAAACACGTACCACAAGAGGCTGTCAATTAACGAGAAGTTTAACGATTGCAAAAAGTAATATTAAAAAAATAATTAAGCAAATCACGCCTATACTACATACCTCACCTACCATCATACTAATGGATATAATGTTCCCAAACGTATTACGAAACTAAGAAGATGGATTAACGTAGCAACAAGATAAGTAAAAATTGGTATCCACTTTCGAATCCTTTTATTGATTTTCCATTTAAGTTGAAAAAGTGGTATTATATAACAATCAAGTCTGCAAAAAATCATATTTATAAAGTATAACTAAAACATCTAAAACCTTTTTGTTAATATACATATTTACAGACGAATGTAACTCGTAGGTACTTTATTTATTTATTTACTTATTGCAAAATTAACAGACAACAGAACAAATGAATAAATGTAACAAAATAACATCTGAACCCAATTATAGATTTTTACAAATTACATAAAATGGTACATAGAAACAAACAAATGAAAAAGAAAATAATAAAAACTAAAATATGACTAAATGGACAGTGCATAACTAAACATAAAGTGATATAATATTGGATAAAGATGGAATGAAATGGAACAACCAATCAGGACTCTCCTGATGGCAGTCCTGGATTGATGCAAGGAAATACCGAATAGATCAACGTCATTCAGTTCCCCGTTAAACATACGATAAACACGCTGTAGATAGGATTATTTTAGGGAATTTGTTTTGAAAGGATTAAGTGAAAAGAGTGCAACGTGTCTAGAATACGTAGCTGGGATCCTGAAACCAACCTTACTAAGTAAATCGGGACAATCAAGGAAACCATTTGGGAGCGTAAAAAAGAATGTAGCATCAGTGAGACGTCGCCTGACAGAAAGATTGTTAAAGGATAGGAATTTTAAAATATCGGGAACAGTAGTATGGGCGTAGATTAGGGTTGCCATACGTCCCAGTTTACGGGGACATGTCACCGTTTTGAGGCTTGCGTCCCAGTATCCCCTTCACAAGGATATTTGTCGCAGTTTTCCATAGATATTATTTAAAAATATATCTTTCTGACAATATATAATTAAGTGGGTTTGCACAATGGTAACATACGGCTAGTGGCTATATTTTTCAAATGGTAACGCTGTAGTAACTAGCTGCCCATTCTTCAGACGTGGATTCCATCATAATTTGCCTTTATGTCAAAGTCGGACGGGAGCTCGGTGTTTTCACCTACATATTTGCGTTGAGATTCGGGAAGACAAGTAGATTTTCCAATTTTCTCTTCAAGTTACCAGGTTACCTACTTATTTATTTCATAATATAGGTGATTCCTTAAACTTTAAAAGTATTTACAACCATGGGAGAAAGAAAGTGTCATTTTTCTGACGACTACACAAAGGAGTGGTCATGTATTAAAAAAGGAAGAAATGAATACGAAGCACTTAATACTATTATATCAATTCAACATGGTGAAAAATTCAGCATAAAAGAGCATATTAAATCCGAAACTCACAATTCAAGATTGGTATCTGTATCATCCGCCAAAAATATTTATTCTTATTTGATTAAGCTAATTTCCCAGGAAGATCTTTTGATATCTGCTGCGGAATTAACAATCGCATACAAAACTGTTAAGGATCATCAGACAATCAATTCATTAGATTGTACATACATCGAAGCTTAATTTCGTTATGTATCACGATTCCAAAATTGCGAGTAAACAATCTGTGACAAAACGAAAGCAATAAAAAACATACTAGCACCTCATACTGTGGAGATTATCAAACAAGATATGCTAAAAATTCCATTTTACGCTATCCCGGCACATAATGCACACGTTGAGCGTGTATTTTCATTATTTAATACTCAGTGGACAGATGAACGAAATAAGCTTTTAATTGACACAGTAGAAAGCATAATTCAGTGCGCTTTCAATTATAAAATGTCAATTTTATAATTATGTAAAAGGGAAAAAGGAACTCCTTCAAAAAGTGAAAATATCAGAAAAGTATGGTTGGGCAACGAAGAGCAATTAAGATCAAGTTCAAGATGTTGGGGAAGAGTGAAGACAAGAGAGAATGAGTAAAATAAAATAAAATTAAACATGATTCAATTTCTTATAATTAAACTATCAAAAATATAATAAATTATTTTTATTAGGGGGGGGGTGTCCCCGTCTATGGTCCGACAATTATGGCAACCCTAGCGTAGATAGGAAAATGGAAGCGTAAGGATTTCATAAATTTTAGTTGGAAATTCTCTTGTAAGGTCTCACCTTGTAATACTCTTGTAAGGTCTCACCTTGAAATTCAAGGTGAGACCTTACAAGGGAAAAATAAAGTAATTTAATTTAAATAATGTTGCGTTCACAGTATTTAACATGTTATTCGTTTGTCAGACCCCTTCACCCCTTCATCAAATAGATATAACGTTTGAGGGTGTTTTGCGTGCGAGCCTTCATTAATGAACTGAAAAGTACATACCTTCAGCAGCTGCAGCAGAATCTGCAGTTGACAGGTACACGGCGGCTCGCCAAGATTTATGACCCTCCGCCGAAAGTGACACCGTCCTGTTTACCTATGAAAAATGAAAATTTTTAAACAACTTTCCACCACACACAACCATGGAGGCTTTCCACCCTTCGACGACCGCTGGTAATATTCGTCGCTAATAATGCAGCGAGCAGAATAATTATCATTAAAATATTATATTCATACATACATACATACATATGTAACCGGTCTCCGTGACGGGCCGGAATGTGAAATGCCGGAAAACGCAAATATTCTGCGCGCGCACATTAATACGGGAGGAAAAGCCTGTTCCTCTTGTTCCTGTTGTATCCTGCTCGCGCGAATTAAGTGAGT
The DNA here is from genome assembly GCF_051622035.1 of Arctopsyche grandis. NCBI lineage: Eukaryota > Metazoa > Arthropoda > Insecta > Trichoptera > Hydropsychidae > Arctopsyche > Arctopsyche grandis. The sequence goes on along the minus strand of NC_135361.1, from coordinate 9,728,409 downwards.
ATGTACCGTTTACCATGCACCATTTTTTTTTGATCTTTCGATTTTCGATCTTTGCCATCCGATATTTGCGTTTTCTGTAATTTAACATTCTGTCTCGTCACGGAGACCGGCATTTTACCTATGTATCTTCCTACAGCGGAAAGATTATAATATGCCAGTTGGAATTTATTACAAATAAATTTTGTTAAAAATACACTTGGACTGTAACATATATGTACATTTAATTTTTTTTTGTTAAAAACGATATCTATCTTATATATACATATATCATTGTGTTATTCGTTTGAATAATTTTTCAATTTGGGAATAATCGTTTGTAAGCAACTTGAGTTTTATCCACGAAATCCACCACGAGGGCTCATTTTGGAAGCGCAAAGTTCCACAGCGCTAACCAATCGAATGATACCTTTATTTTCTTAAGTTTATTTAACATATTTTAATTTAACTATAATATTTATGTATGTAGTGGGTAGAGAATTCTGTTTAATAATTTTGTCTATTGAATAAATTAATATGTCATAGCACATGCAATGATATATCATCGGTCTTATGTATGTAGATATGTATGTACATATTTACATATGTATATATATAACAAGCAGAATAGACTACAAAATTAGTACATAATACTTTGAACAAAGTGGTCACGGGTTCAAATCCCACTAGATGTCTCGCTAATTTGTAAGTTTTCAGTGTCTCGTAATTCAGCGACTTGTATAATAAAAATGCTGTATTGTTTGTAATTGGCCAGGAAGGCGCATTGGGCTTTACCTGTAAGGCCTTCTTGGTATAAAATGTAATAAAATAAAAATAAAAAAACTATATAAACAGCCTTTGGAATGTGATAATATGTATGTATGTATGTACATATATTAGTAGAGTCGCTTACATACATAGGTTCGTTTAATGGTTCAAAAGTTGGCGAAACTAGACCTAACAGTAAAAAACAAGCATTTGCGATTGTGTTTATATATGTAGGGGTGAGGGGGAGGTGTCACCGGAAAATATAAACTAGTTATAAAAAATAATCGCTGGAAGTTTTTCCCTCGCGTGCTCCCGAAGATTTTCCTTTACTGTTGCTCGTTTGAGACTCGGGGTCTTGCGAGATAAGCTCTCCCCGTTGGGAAATGCGAGTCGAGCTCTACACCCAATTCAGCGGCTCTCAAAGTTTCCAGCTCTATTACACCCATCGGCCGTAGGGGCATGTGGGCTGGTGGGCGGGGTTGGCGTCGACATTGCGAAAACCGTTCTTAATAAATGTTGCTAATGGCGTTTCCCGTCGAAAGACGCCAAAGTTAGTAGTGTGTGACGTGAAATACGAGAGAGACGCAGCTAGTGAGATTTTCAAGCAACGTCTTAATTTTATTATATTATATGACCTAAAATAAACTTCGTCGAGAAGTCGAGCATAAGGAAGTTACGTAAAATACACCACACATAAGGCAATATTGAAAGAAATGAACAGCTTCAAGTATATATGGATAGAAAGTACGACTTAAGTCTTACTCGTAGCTGAACGAGTGAGAGACGGGACAGGTGAATGGATGTTTTATAAGTACTTAAATGGTTTTCAAGAGGATGAAAATTGACATAAGTGGAGAAGGATTGGATCCATTACTGGGTTTATAAAATATTGATAGCAGTGTAAGAGTTTAGCAAGCCAATTTTTAGTATCGGAAATCATATACTAAATATGACTGATTTAAGCATACCAATTACATATGTATATTTAATTGGGGTAGATGTACGATATTATTACTATCCGAAATTGAGATAATTTCGTTAAAATATTTTATGGGTTTAGTTGTGTTCATAATTTAGTTTAGCCAGTAGTATGGCTTAATGGTAGCGTGTATTTTTAGCACCAAGTGATCAGTGGGTTCGATCCGCTATACTGCTGGTTAGATTTGGGGGTATTTGTGACTCCAAATCGATCGTATTAAGAAACAATCAGATTTTTCTAATTTTATCTGATCATTGTTGAAACGGTTCCTCAAAATTGGCAAAAAATCAGGTTTCCTATTGTCATAAATCTTCTGCATTTATTGTATGTACAATTTGTAAAAATTATGTACAAATCTAAAATACATAGATGTCTCAATGGATTAATTCTGTAAGTAATTAATTCATTAATTGTTATTTCGTGTTCTTCAGCTTCTGGAAATACAGTGATTTATGTAATAATAAAATACTGCATTGTTTGTAATTAATTGTCCAGGAGGGCGCATTACGGTCTTCCTGTCAAACCTTCCTGGTATATACATATCTATGTAAAATATAAATAAAATAAATAACTAATTATTTGGGCTGTCAAATCATAAGAAAAAATAAACTGCCACTTCCAGTTCACGAATGTTCACCAAATTTTATATATTTTACACCAACTATATATATTTTATGGGTCTACCTCACGGGCCGGAATGTGAAATTACCGAAAACGCAAATATCGGAAGGCAAAGATCGAAAATCGAAAGATCTTAAGTCGAAAGATCAAAAAAAGGGTGCATGGTAAACGGTACATACTCACGTACATGCTCACTTAATTTTCGCGAGCAGGATACAACAGGAACAAGAGGAACAGGCTTTTCCTCCCGCGCGCACATTAATATATTAAAAAAATAGGTTGATTTTATTTAAATTATAATAAAATATTTTCCATGGGAGATTTAGCAATGTAATTAAACACAGTAAATGAATTTGAACCAGCTGAGTGGTCCATTTTATAAAAAAATATTTCGGTTAAAAACAAAATCAGTGAAAATTTTTTGATTTTCATATATTTCGGTGTACTCCATAAAGCTTACCTTCATTCCTGCATATTTTGATGAATTCGGTTGTAAATAACGCAACACTAGCTTGATTAATGGAAATGTATTCAAGTAAGTGTTTATATTCGTCAATCACTCGTCCACGTAATGTGAAAGTAACGAAAAAAAAGGATATAACAATTGAAAATTCTTAAATTATTTTCGAAATTTTAAACAAATGATTTCGCTTATTATAAATTTGAAAGTATGACAAGACTTGTAAGAAGAATTTAAATATAAATTAAATTTCCTTATATAAGACGCTGTAAGGAAAATTTTCTCTTGAAAATTTGCTTTTCCGAAGCTTTTTAAAACATAGTGCACTTCAAAATTGTGTGTAGTACTTTCTATCTAATAAAATAGTCCTACCAAACTTTCCGTAAAATATTCTTATTAATTAAATATACATAAAGAAGACAATATAATTTCAATTCAATATAATTTTTATCAAATAAGATACCATCGATTGTCAATCGATCCGAATTTCAATTAATTTTCGTATTAAAAATTTCACTCAAATGCGTGGCATTTCAATACAGTGTACTTGATAGGCCACCCATTATAATATATGTACATATATATATATATATGTATAGTAAAAGGTCGTAATATTTTTCACCTCCTGGCCCCTGCCATCGCATTCAATATTTCAGTCTTTCGCTTAATAAAGTTACAAAAATTCAACGAAAGCGATAAAGAACATCAGATAATTTTTCCATTTTATGAAGAATGAAATTTTTCCGTCGACATTATTCAAGGATTAGGTTTATTATTTATGAATAATTTCATTCGCACAAATTTTAGCAGATATTGCGATGAAAATTTCAGATCTTTCCATTTCAATATTCGACTCATCCAGAGGGAGACACATCTCAGAAATGTAAAATATTAATTGCTATATATGTACATATATGTATGTATATCTATGTATGTTTATAAGAATGAATGTCTCTTTGTCTGTCTGTCTCATATAGGTTTATAGGTAACCATTCAACCAATTACGATGGAACTTTCAGGATTTGTTGTATGGATGTCCGGGAAGCTTACTGTAAAAAAAATCGCCCAAAAAACGGGAACGGAAACGGGAAAAATGCGAATTAATGGCATTGCAACGCAATAATTTCATATGTTTTAGCGTCGCGACCTGCGTTATTGGGGTAAAATAAATAAACAATTGAAAAATTTAAAATGTGTTCACTGCCTGCATTTTTACAAAAAATGCGAACGGAAACGAGAACGAGAATGGGAACGAGAACGAGAACGGGAACGGGAACGGGAACGGGAATTGCATGCGTTATTGTGGCATTGCAACGCATGCCACGTTCAGCTAGTTTATATATATATATATATATATATATATATATATATATATATATATATATATATATATATATATATATATATATATATATGTATATATATATATATATATATATATACATATATTTTTTATTTATTTTATTTTTTATTTTATTTTATTTTTACGGTCAAGAAAAAATTGACCATTTTACATGTTGGAAATAGACAAAGAAAAAAAATATTAAAATGAAATATAAAAGAAAAATACACATACATTCATATACTACAAAATAAATTACATTGTATTAAAAAAATATTTAAATAGAATAGATTTCAAGTTGTATTTACTAACAATGAATAAATCGACCATGGACATTTCATTTCCAACTCTGTGTAGTCTCAACATAGCTGAGTTCAATGAGTAATTAGTGGTAAACCTGGGCATATCAAAAAGATGGTTACATCTAATTGATCTACCCGGCACATGGAAGCACAATAAACTCACCAAGTCAGAGCATTTAATAGTGCCATTAAGAAGACCACACAGAACTGAAATATCGTTAATTTTCCTTCTGTCATATAATTTTAGCAAATTAAGTTTCCTGTAAATAATAAAATTACTGACATGATGATTATGGCTTTTAAAAAATTTAAATTTGATGAATCTAATGAACTTTATTTGCACTGACTCTATTATGTTAATTTTTTTCATTAAATAAGGAGACCAAATGGTAGAATTGTACTCTAATTGGTTTCTAACCAGAGTGGTGTATAAAATTTTAATCGTATTTACATTTTTGAAGTGAGTACTATTTCTTATTAAGAAACCAAGTGTTTTGATGGCATTTTTTGTGATAAAATTTATATGAGATGATGATAGTAACGATTCATTATTTATATGATAATTATAAATAATTTTGTTATTTGACCTACTGAACCAGACAACAGAACACTTCTTAATGTTTAAATATAATTTATTAAAAGAACACCAATCATTTAATGAGTTTAAATTAGTTTGTAAAGTAGCACAATCGTTAGTGTCTTTTATACATTTAAATATTTTTAAATCGTCTGCAAATAAGAGCACTTTAACATCATTAAATATATTTATAATATCATTTATAAAAATATTGAATAGGACTGGTCCCATGTGAGATCCTTGGGGAACGCCACTAGTTGGATTAAAGGAGTAAGATTTAGAATGACCAATTTTAACTAATAATGATCTATTGGACAAATAGCTCCGAAACCAGTTTAGTAATACACCGCTGATTCCGATACTGTTTAGTTTATATAATAAAATCTCAATATCAACTTTGTCAAATGCTTTACTGAAATCAGTGTAAATTGAGTCAACTTGCAAATTAACAGATAAGGCACTAGCAATAAAATTTTCATATAATAATAAATTGGATAAGGTAGATCTACCAGAAGTAAAACCATGTTGTTGTGGAATAATGATGTTATTAATGAAAGGAATAAATTCGTCTAATACTAAACTTTCAAAAAGTTTTGGAATAGTTGATAGTTGACAGATGGCTCTATAGTTCATTACATTATGTTTATCCCCATTTTTATGAAGAGGTATTAAATAGCCAAACTTCCAAGAATTGGGAAATATACCAGTGGAAATAGATTGATTTAAGATATAAAAAAGAGGATAAATTAATACATTGGCACAATTCTTGATAAAAATTGGGGGTATGTTGTCAGGGCCCGTGATATATATATACATATATACATATATATATATATATATATATATATATATATATATATATATATATATATATATATATATATATATATATATATATATATATATATATATATATATATATATATATATATTATTTCATGCATGCTTTTCTATTATAAGCTAATTTGATTGACTACGTAATAATAAAGTTAACTTCGGCTATAGGGCGTGACTAGGTATAAAGACAATTTGTCTTGACGCTTATTTTCGGCTTACTTTCAGCTAAATCTAAGAAATCTGAAGAATAAGCCACTTTTCACTTAATTGATATAATATGATGTTATATGTATAATATAATAGAACAATACCTATGTACATACATTTGTACATACATTGCACATAAAACTAAAAGCTAGCAAGACCTTTATAATTACATACGTACATTTCAATCTGAAAATAGTTTAAGATTTTGATGAAGTCCTTTCGAAGAAATATTTCTGCTTTTTTTTTACTAACCCCTACATGAAAAAAAATTGAGACTTATAGAAACTTGTATAATGGATGGAATTGATTGGAAAATTTAAAAAAAACCTAAAGTTTCTCTATCAAAGTCAGTTATACGTCTGTACTTACTAAAGGTCTCATATATATTTTAAGGCAGATCGAATTCATTTATGGTGGATCAGATTGTGTTATAATTGCTTTATGAAAAAAATAGATAATATTTGCCTAAATTACTAATTTGATATTATTTTAGCCGATTTGTCTGATAGCCTGCGATCATTATTTTCACAATAAGATGGTGATGTTTTTTCTCTTCCCTCTTCTATTTGGGACTATTGGGGATGTTTTGCACATACTACATATGTACATATATACTGGTTTATGACTCCAGGTAAACTTTCAGGTCATTTCCTTTCAGAATTTGCCAATTTATCTGATTTTCATTGAAACGGTTCCTGTAAATTGGCATCTCTTTTCCAATTTGAAGGTTATTAACTTCAATAGTTTTTTTGATGACTTCTAGAGAAGTAGGAAAGGATTATCATTTTGAAAAGTATGTAGAATAAATCACCATTTTAATTTGATAAAACCAACAACCTCTATCATGAGATGATTGAACTAGATGCTATCTATAATCATTCAGACCTTACAAGGAACGATAAACAGACAGCATGACAGTTCAATTAAAAATGACAGTGTATTCAAATTTATATATACAAAACATCTTATGAAGAACACGCGACATAAAGCAAACCCATCACGATAAAGACTGCGCATAGGTTACATCCGATAAACATCTTAATCGGCCTAGGAAAACCTCGAAAGGGTAAAAAATGTTAGATCCCACCGACATACACAAATGGAGAATCCCGAGGGCCCTGTCGCGTTTTCTCGAAATCCCACACAAAAGCAAACATGTTTGTATTTATGTGGGCGGAAGTATGGGATGGGGGTGTATGGGGTTGATTCGCGCTATTAGAGCACACATGGTGCCCGAGCACGTAGCCGTTTGGCAAAGTATTTGCGGGATAATGCGGTCGTTGCAATTTGCAATTTGACAGATGCTGTTCAAATAGTCAGGGGTCGCCTATGCGAGTAACGGCCTCCTAACCGAATTTGGCCCCAAGTCCCGAGGCCCCTGTTGATACACCATCAACCCTCACTATACAAACATGGGGTTGACTAGCTATACACATATCCTAGGTATCTTTTCAGAGGCACATCTTGCGTAACTTACGAACGCGCACACCTTGACCGAAACCGGGCGATATCCTTTTTTAGGTTGATAACTAATTGCTAAAACCTTAATGATGAAACACAGTAATATCATTCTGGGGGGTATCAGGACACGTACCCCCGTTCAAAGTCCCCCTGGACATTAGCACCCCGTGCAAAAATTTTCCTGAAAAATAGCCCCAGCCATGGATAAAAATATTTTGTAACAATTTACAGTATCTACATATATAATAATAAAAAGTCATAAACATAAACATAAACATCTTCATAAAAAAAAAACATAAACATCTTCATCTTCAAGAAAAAAACATAAACATCTTCATATATCACTTTTCCTTTTTTCGATTTTACAAATTCCATCATGTATAGTCTAAAATATTTATAATATAATTATGATTATATTACATATTTAAGAATAGATTTTCTTAAAAATTTACTTTTAATACCACAGAACGCATACGCTAACTGGTGAATGGAAGTCTTTTAAATTGATATTTATTCTATCTACAACAATAAATTGAAATTAAATATTGTATATAAATTGAAATTCAATATGCTCTACCATACTTAATTTATTATTTTTTATTACTTTATTTTATAATTAATTATTAATTATTTATTACTATTTTTAAACAATTTTTATCCATGGCGGAGGGGCTTAATGTCCAGGGGGTTTTTGGGTATGTGTCCGGGGGGTTTGTGTCCCGGGGGTACATGTCCGGATACCGGAGTCGAGACATTGAAATTAAATATGCTCTAAGACACTTAATTTATTCTTTTTTATTAATTTTAAATAATTAAATTGTTTATTACTACTATTTTTCAATAATTTTTATCTATGGTGGGGACTATTTTTCAGGGGTTAATTTGCATGGAGGTTTAATGTCCAGGGGATTTTGTATGGGGTATGTGTCCTAGAACCCATTCTTAGGTTTGAATGTGTTCTTTAATCCATGGGTATCTTGAAACCAGAATCATTTATGTTGCAAACTTGTGCAGTTATGTATATTGCAAAATTTCATATGAGTGACTATAAATATTTATTCAAGATGACGTAGTGTTAATTAAACGTGTAGTATAATTTAAAGCTATTTTGATCGCCATTGTGAAAATGACGTTTCCTAAAACGTGATACAATATATTTGCTATGAAATTTTGTGTCAAATCAAGCATAAAAGTATAAATATCACGTAAACGCAAATTGGCGTTAATTAAACAATTTCCAGTCGTACGAATTTCACCGAATCAATGCGTAAATTTTATCTGTGGTGCAAATTTACAATTTGAATGTATGTATGAAATTTACAATTTGAAAGTATGTATGTACATATGAATTGTCATTCATATGTACATACATACATACATACATACAGTACATACATATGTCATTCATATGTATGTACTGCAAGAGATTGTAAAATTTAATTTTTTTTAATATATTATAATGCATGATGAGTATTTTAATAGGTTTTCGAGATTGATATTCAACTAAAGCCGGGTTGAATATCAATCTACTTGTAAAAAATGCTTTTGACCGAAAATAATCTGGTATTTGAAACAGCCACTATCTGCATTTCATCGTACTAGGAATTCCAGAATTTTAAAAGCACGAAATTGCTGTCCCTTTTACACAAATCAGTGGTTCGAGAGTAATGGTTTCGTCGCGTTGTTTTAATCTTTTCTGTTTTATTAATACTTTTTTGCATCTTCTTTTATTAAAACGGGAAGAATAAGGCAGAATCTGTCCATATCTTATTCGAAAATCTGTTTAAGCATTTTTACATATGGCCAAATACATTTGTCCACGGCTGTATTATGGCATAAATAATAATATTAAAATATTTGAAATACTCACGACAAGAATAAGAGATAGTGATTACCGGAAAAGGAACTGTTGAAATATCTAATGGCATATTGTGAAAAGTTTTTAAATATAAATATCATAAAAAACTAATTGAACGTTAGATTGACTTTGATAGTATACAATACAGCTCATTTGATACTATGCGTTTTAAAATAAAAATTAATTTTTAATATCTTCTCATTATAATCTGAAGGAAAGGAACTGCTGTGAAAAAACTTAATACATTATGTATGAAGAAAAAGTTTACGAAATTTTTTATTGCGATCGCCCACTTGCGCGTCAACATCGCCCGCAAAAACGCAAGAGTTTTCCTTAACAAAATAACGTTTATAAAAAAACTTTAAACTCAGATGTGACAAAATTATGCACAGGAATATTTCAAGGAAAATTTAAAAATAAGTAAAATCGTTTACATCGACAAAAATCTGTTGTGGTGCACTTTCAATCAATATTCAAAGGTGCACCAGAGCCGTGCGGAATTTTCCGGCGCACACAGAGGAGAAGTCTTCGCTCATTTCCCACGTTCAACTTTTCCGGGCCGTCGGAAAACTTAAGTGACGTTGAAAAATGGTGTTGAACGGTTTCGAATGCACTTCGATCGAAAGAAAAAGGCGAACAACGACGTCGTTCATTGTTTGTTCCGAATGCGGCACACGAGTCAAGTGACTCTTCTTTGTTCCGGCCATTTTCCATTTTGACTTTACAAAACATAATACATATACCTACTATCTCGTACCGTTTTGGCTTAATTTAGAAAGCGTCATTCGATACGTTTCCGGTCGTAATTGATATTTGGCGTACGTAAATGAACGTCAGGATAATGGCGGGTACATATGTAGCTGCAGCGTTGCATTAATTATTATTGCACTCGTGGAAAATGCAATGCGGTTACACCGTGCTTAAGACAGGGAGTTTATAATGGACGTTTCCCGTTTTCAGCTGTTTCTGTGTATATTTCGTTCATTTAAAGGCGTTGCGTTGTATTAGAGATGATTCAATGCATTTTAAATGATGCAGAAGAACACTATTTTTATGTAAAAAAACAGTATTTGCTTTGACATATTTTACGTCTGTTGATGTCTTCAGAGAAAAATGTTCAAAAGACCAAAATGACCATACATTGTTCAATTGATGGATTAGGATGGTTGATGTTTAATTTAAGTTGGATAACCGAATGAAAAAAGTCAAATATTATTGATTTTAGAGTAATTGAGTTGAAAATCATACGAAGATGCTGTTTAAGGTGGAAACACATGGCAGAGTTACACGGGACGTGCTTTTTTTTTTTAAAGATGCTTAAGTTTTGCACATGCAAAAAAAACGCTGCTAGGTAAAATCTGCACAGTCGTGTCGCTTCGAAAACTTCACCCGCTACAATGTTTTCTATGATATGATATGTATCCTTGTATTGACATATTTTTGAAATTGATCGATAACGGTGATTCTCGTACTTGAAGAAATGTCAACAGAGAAACTTGTCAATATAGCAAGATCACTCCAAGGATGGGGTCTCAAATCGTATTTGCACAATCGATTCGATTTGATGTGTCAGATAAAGACTTAATTAACCCTTTTAATGCTGAACAAAGCCCAAGGGCCTGAATAAGGCAGATGGGCGTTGTACATTTTGCATGTATAAAATAAACAAGAATACTACCTGTTAAACCTTTCCAAGTAGCATTGAAAATGAACCGTGTAATTATAAAGACCCGTTTACACCGGAATTTCTCAAATTTTCACCATTGAAGAATTACCCTATGGAAATCCCTAACTGCTGAGTATTTTAGATTGTGGCTTGGTCTCTTGTTGCACATGGGAACGATCAGATTGAAGTGAATAGGTGATTATTGGACGAAGCATCACTTATTTGATATTCCCGTATTTTCCAAATATACAATTATTAATTTTAAGACCATTACATTTAAACAACAATGAAGAATATGGAACTACATAGTTTTGGAAAAATACATTCATTAATAGATTTTTTTTGTTAATTTTATATTGTTGCCAGATATATTAGAGAGTATAAACATACCTTTACAAAACTCAAAATCCCCAGCCCTTTGACCTTTGAAAATTTGACCCTTCATAACAACAATATTTTGAATAGTGGTGCTAGAGATATCAAAATTTAAAACTCATATCAAAAGTTCAAAATAACACAAAATTTACATTTGAAGAGGGGCTGGATGAATTTGAAGAGCCGCAATGTGAGAAAAGTCTGAGAAGAACAGCCACATATATATGAATGACAGTCCATATTTGAACACTTCTGATTGTACCAGTGGCGTAGCGTGAATTCCTGGTGCCCCCCCGCAAAATATTTTAAGGCGCCCCCCCCCATATATTCATATTATTTACTTACAGCAAAATAACTTTCCAAATTAATGATTTATACCTTTTTTTACGTATCGGTATATGTACGGTAACGGTAACGGTATATGTATGTATATATCGAAGTGCATTAATAGTGTTACGTACGCCGTGGATTGAGCGAATTGTACTTAGACCAACGGATATCTGTTATCGGTTAACTAAATGCATGCACTTACTTCCAAAGATTATATCTGGACTCTAAGTGCATTTAGGCTAAACAATGACCGTTATTAGTTATTTCTCGGAATCGGTACGGGAAGACCCAATGTCTTGGAAATACATATCCGAATACGTGACTATACAACAGGTAAACAGATTAGGCGTCCTGAAAGATCTACCCTTTATAAGGCGGTACGTAGGCGATATAATTCATTCTGGACGGAGCACTGGCAATACGTGTATCTCCTGAATCATCAATAAATGCTGTGAAACGACTGTTGGCCTTTTACTTGGATCCTCCACCCACCCCTACGCAACAATAGTTTAATCTGGACGACCAATAAGCAGTGCACAATCTGTTTAAATTAACTGATGGTGAATTTTCCTTAAAAACTTCCCACCTGCTAATGGTGACAGCGAAAAATTTATAAATTTTATTAATTTTAATAAAATAATTTTGTTTTATTGTTTACACATTGAAAAAATATATACAAGAATAAGAGAGAATTCTCAGAAAATAGGTTGTAAAGTGGCACTGACGTTCAAAAGATGGAAAAAGACGGCAGTCTTCGAGCCCTATTGGCATAGATCAATTACACAATGAGGATGAATTCAAAATATGTATAATAATGTATGTACATACATATAGTACATATAGTACAAATAGGTTGAAAAATAAGAGAAGTTTTTAAAAAAGTTATTTCAAAAACATCACGGAACATATTTATTTATTTATTAATAGTTTTGGACCATTGTGGCATTACAGGAAGAACCTAATGCGCCACAATGGCCTAAATTTAACAAAGATATAAATACAAGTAAAAAACAGAAAAATTAGAAAGCAGAAAACATGGTAAAATAAAATAATAATAAAAAAGTAACAAAAGTAAAAGAATAATACAATTAAAATAGTACATAAAAAAGTAAAATAAATCAAACAAAATATGAATAAAAAATAAAATCACAGCGAGGCCCAAATGGAAGAGAGTAGATTAAGATTCCACTCATACATCACATTCAAATTAAGAAAGTAATTATGAGCGCAGGTTACCAGATAAATATGTTAAAATAACATCCGATAATCTACGCTCCCCAAGGTGGAAAATATCACATTCAGGGACGGCAGCAACGATTTCATTGATAAGTCGAATAGCTCTAGGTATAGGAGCCATTCGAAAAAGAACTGTGCGAGCAGAAGGTACAACCATTAAATTATGATATCTACCACGCACATAATTATAAGGTACATAAAGTCTCAATTGTTCCAGCAACAACGGGCATGAAGTATTACCACGCTGTAGCTGGAGAACGAAACGAATATATTAAAAAATCAGTGAAAAAGGCGCACTTCGTGGCACCTCTGCGGTCTGCGGGCGCGGTAGCTACGCCACTGGATTGTACGATTTTTAGCACAGTTCAAAGCCGATAGTTTCGAAGTGTGTTTTAGCAAAATACTTTCAGCCAAGACAGTCGTTCAGTCAGTGACAGTTCAAGTGGGGAATAACACTAGAGGCTTTTCAATATTTGCAGGCACTTCTTGTAAACTTTCGTATGGAATTTCACAGTCGCTGTTGAACTACCGAGATGTATGGCAAAGTGGATAGGTGAAATGTTAGGTATATAAAAGCAATTATGTACGAGCTTTGGGTGTGATGGTTGGAGTTTTGTATGGGCATACATGGATGTGTGTAGCCAGCAGCTGCCGTGTCGCTGTCTTCCACTCGTTTCTGCCTTCATTACGGCGAATGGCAGCTTGTGCCCCGCAACTGAATAATTTATAGCAAAGTTTCTTTTAAAATTGCACAAATACGTGACTAGTCCCCCCCCTCTTCCACCATGTCTCCCCCATAGAGCTCTGTTTGAGGTCAATTTTTAAATTTGTGGGATGTTAAGGTAGAATATTGAACTAGATTGTATGTAAGAGACCGTAGTAATTGCATATCGATAAAGAATAAGACTTGTTTTAAGTGTAAAAAATTACAGTGGAACAGTGTGCTGTCTTTAATCCTAGACTAGTTTAGAATTAGAAAATATGGTAGTATAATTTAATACGGCTATTTATGGGTTATTTTTCGTCTAACTTTGACGCAACGCTGCAAATTGACTGTAAGTCACAATTTCAACGAAATATTATAATTACAAAGCATCATTCTTGCTCTATTGATATATGTAAGTATTATGTTATTCTTTAGGAAAAAAATATCCGTGTCAAAAGTTTTTAATTTGATTGACTGGTTAATTAAAAGATTTAGTACAAAATTCAGTTTATTTTTATGATAGAATGATTGAGTGGTATAGATAATTTGAAATCTGCCATTAAATAATTCGAAAAGTCTCCAACTCAATTTATTTAGTTGATGAAAATGTAGACAATGAATTGCTGGTAGCATATGTATGTATTTAATTAAAAAACAATGTACATATATAAATATATTGTATGGGAATTTTTTCTCGTATAAAAAATAGCGAAAAAATAAATGTACTACATACATAGAAAATGTCATAAGAAAAAATATATTGAGTCGAATTTATTGCATTTTATATTATAAAAAAATGTAAGAAGAACCAATTAGTAAATATTACACAATGTTTTAGTATAGTAAAAAAGTAATAAAAAATACGATGATTAATACTTATGTTGGCGATAGATTGATTTGTATTTTTGCGTGTTTTTTGATTTTTAAATGCTTTTAATTATTAATAAATTATGTTGACAATGCATCTTATATTATATATGTACATACATATGTTAATATGTACTGATTTTCTGATTGTATATTTTACAATTTTATTTTTTTGTTAGTGTCTATAGTATTATATTATAATTTTAAGCATAATGGGAAAAATAGCTCTAAAACCTATTTGAAATTCTTTTATTTTTGTGTGTTAAATCTCCGTATATTATCATAAAGAAAAAAAAACATTGGATAATATGTGTTAGTGCAATAGACAGAATTGGAACTGACATCCTGACCTATTATTGATAAAGAGGATATCTGATGGATAAGGAGTCCAATGTTGATCCTCGCCAGCCCAATGGGGTGGAAAAACTACCCCCTCATCCTTTCTTTTACCCGCCGGAGTTGGAAAACGCGGCGGTCGCTCATAAATCTAATATAACGTACACTCAATACAAACAAGGGAAAAGGGAAATGGTACACAAATTGCTTACCTTTTTCAATACTTTATTACGAACTAAAAAGTGGTAGACCTATGTACACATGTACCACCAACCTCATTCCATTTTCAAACTTACGTATTGATTTTCAACCCCCCCCCCCTCTCCACCACTTCCATGTTTTACTTTCTCATTTGAGTTTTGAGTGTAAACTTGCTCGCGTTTATTACCGCTTAATTTCGCGATCGCTCTAGACGGCACTTTATAACTAAATTTTATTGCCGTTATAAAACAGGAAGCATTAAAACTAATTATTACGTAAAATGTACACCTAAGATCTATTATATAATGCATTCAGTAACAGTTAAAAACTTTCATTGGAATTCAATATGTTTTCATAATTAAACAGCGGCACATTACAGCTTTATATTATATACAGCGGAAGCCTCTTTATAACTTTTTGATATGAACTTATTATTTTTTTCAAAAAATTATATCATGTTAAAGTCAACTATTTAACTTTTACGCAGGAGTATGCTCTTTTCATTGATTTTTCCATTAACTTTTTTTATCTTTTCTTGTGATATCATTTGAGATCTTCCTATATAAATTTTATCTCGAGTTGATTATTTTTGCTCAAACTTGTTCATAAGTACAAAAAATGTTTTTACTGATTAGGAAATTTTAAAATTATCCAAAATCCTTTGTGCATATTGACGACAGATCAATTATTTTCCAGAATCAAGTTTATGAATTTTAAATCATGTAAGGTTCTAGATATGATATACTAAAACTTTAACGTTATATCAGTTAAACCAGCAGCGTGGTCTAGTGGTGAATGTTGAATAATTTCGTACTCGATGTTACGGGTTCGAGTCCCACTAAGTTTCGTTGTTGGCCAGACTTTGGTTTGTCGCGGTCGATCGTTTCTTATCAGAATTTGCCAATTTTTCTGATTTTCATTGAAACGGTTCCTGTAAATATTGGCGTTCCCTTCCTTTCCTTCCCAATTTCTTATTGCAAACCTTTAGTTATTGTTATATCTTAGGTTTCGCCATATTGCACCATAGATGTCTCTTTGGTTGTTTATCGAATATAAAAGTTCTTATTGTTACATGAAAGTTATTCATCGTTATTTTCGTATTCATACGATGTTTGTAATATCTGGCCATAGATGTCAGATATTGTTTAGATTTACATGTATCTACATATGTAATAATTATGTAGACCAGGAAGGCGCATTTAGGGTTTACTTGTTAAGTCATCCTGGTATATTTGTGTATATGTATGTATGTAAAATAAAAATAAAAATAAATGACGGTTGGAAATAATTCAAAATAATTATATATTTTTAAACTAGTGAAGTGGTTTTTGCCCTACCTTATACAAAAGTAATGCATAAATAAAGTAAATAAAAAAAAATATTTTTTATTATTATTTTTGAGATATATGCGATTTATGCCGCGCACTCTACTCGAACGGATGCCAATATGTGTTTTGGAATATGGTCATTCCATATTGTCATATCCTATCAATTTACAGACGCCGCTTCTCATTCTTTTCGTCCTTTTTTATTTCTCTTCGTTTGTAAAAAGGTAGGATCCATTTCGGGATATGATAAGAAATTCGCCTCGGCCGAACAATAGACAATATGTTTGTTTATTTTTTTCATGGTTGTTTTGTTTTGAAGCTGAAGTGTATATATATGTTGCATTGTTTCGAGTGAAGGTTATGTGCGCTGAAAAATATTAATATGAAGTGCTGAAAAGTGAAAAGAGATGTGGAAGAATGCTTGAAAATCCAGCGCAGTATATACAAATTCAAATTTCACCATATTTTGGAGTTGGAGTGTTTCCAAGTAACTACAAGCTGTTGTCGACGACCAAGCTAGTGGTCGATAACTATTATACTATTCTCTTAGTATTATAGCACAATGAATAATGTCTGTATATAAATGTGAACTGTATATAAATGTATCCAATATTCAACTTTGTTTTGGGTAAATATTTATATTTATTTACGCATTGTATAGATGATTACAAAAATAATTTCTTCAATAAGTACAAGTCTCTTGCTGAAAGTCTCGAAGTCAAAATTTATCTTTTTATAATATGAAACAAGCATTAAAGAGAGATTTGTTGATCAAAAATCAAACCATTTTTTCAATTCAAAAAATCCAAATTTAACAAAATTAGAAGCACTTACATAGTTGGCTAATAGTACGTCGAAAAAATAACATTAACACGTATTGTAGATTTAGTTTAATTTTTAATACTTTCTAATATAATGTACTGTATTCCTCTTCAATTAAGATATGGAAGACCATGTTCTTTAGTCAAAAATAATGATTAAAAACAGGTTATACTTTGAATCCACTGTTAAGCTGACTTTTGATTTTGTACAAGCTTTCTTGTAATCCAAATCATTCAAATTTCGTCTACATCAGAACCAGTTTATTTTTTTATGAAATACAATATACGTTTCAATCAACGGAATGTACATAAATGACTAGGCGAACTTGCAGATGTTGCCAAGCATGCCTGGCATTGCTCGAGCTGATTAAAGTTGGAAAAAAACCTTCAAGGGACTCCAACCTATTTCGAAACCTATCTCGGGTCTAAGTTAGATAGTATACAACGAGACAATTTCCAAAATTCAGTGGTCCATATATGTATCTGAACATTTTTTATATATGAATATGTAAATATAGACACAAGAGACAGTGTGAAACTGTAGAATTCACGTCGATTCGAAACAAGCATAGGCGGCAACGCGACTAAGCAATCAACGTATCTGCAGGTCATATCCGACCGGATATTGCGAATTTCGATAAAAGCGGACAGCCGGAAGTTGCACAAATGTACACACAAATACGTACGTGCGAAAATTGAACCGACCGGTTGGTTACAGAGCGTATTTACAGTCGATTTGCATAGTAAACTGTGGCGTCGGATTGAAACGCAATGTTTTCTATGCGGAACCAAAAACCAAACATACACAAAAGCTTATTGTTTCCCAGCGAAGAAAAGCCAACCAACCGCCTCGCTTTATTTATGGAACGTTAAATGACTGTTATTACTAACGCAGCTTCCACACCCCACAATAAGATCGTTGTTGTCGATTTCGTAAGGTACGATACATACATATGCAGATATATATATATATATATATATATATATATATATATATATATATATATATATATATATATATATATATATATATATATATATATATATATATATGTATAGTTATATTTCTGTCGGTCGTTTTCGAAGCGATATAGTCTGGTTCGCGAGGACGAGTTGAAAGCAGGTCGTATGTATTCAGGAGTTTCGTCCATAACGATATGTTCCGCTTAACGGAGAACGAGACCGGATTAACGGGTTCGCGTTTGCCGGATAACGCCGTTACGCGATCGCTTAATAAATACCAGAACTGGGGGATGGGTCTCACGCACGGCCAAGGTGAGCTGTTTTGCAACCGTTTCAGCTGAAATTGCGTAATGAAAATAAAACAATAATCCCCAAACATTCAATGTATACTGTATTCATATTAAAAATGAAATAAAATTATATTGATTTTTAAAGCCTTACATTATATCTATTTTAATAGCTATTGATCTACTGATCATTTTCTATTTTATAATTTTAATTTAATTAATCATCTAATAACCAGTAGCGTGGTCCAGTGGTGAATGTTGAATTATCTCGTACTTGATGTTACGAGTTCGATTCCCGCTAAGTCTCGCTATTGGCCAGACCTTGATTTGTCAAGGTCGATCGTTTCTTATCAGAATTTGCCAATTTTTCTGATTTTCATTGAAGCGATTCCTGTAAAATAGTTAATAAGTTATTGTTATATCTTAGGTTTCGCCATATTGCTCACCATAGATGACTGTGGTTGTTTATCGAATATAAAATTCGTATTGTTACATGAAAGTTTTTCATCGTTATTTATCGTATTAATACGATATTTGTAATATCTGACGATAGATGTCAGATATTGTTTAGATTTACATGTACCTATGTTATAATTATGTGGACCAGGAAGACGCATTTGGGGTTAACCTGTTAAGCCTTCCTGGTATATTTGTATATATGTATGTAAAAATAAATAAATAAAAATCTAATATAAATATAATTTCGAAAGAGAGTTTGCATATACATATATGTATGTAACCTTGGTGGGTTGGTTCGTAGATAACACATTCAATTTATTTTTTTTCGATTCATAGGCGTCGATTCAAAGGATTCGAAGTCCCCGGGGGCGAAGGTGCCGGGGGCGAAGGTGCCGGGGGCGAAGGTGCCGGGGGTTAAGGTGCCGGGGGCGAAGGTACCGGGGGCGAAGGTGCCGGGGGCGAAGGTGCCGGGGGCGAAGGTGCCGGGGGCGAAGGTGCCGGGGGCGAAGGCGCCGGGGGCGAAGGTGCTAGGGGCGAAGGCTCCGGGGGGCGCCGTGGGGGGCCGCCGGATTCTGGTATACATATAATTTCGAAAGAGACTTCGTTTATATGCTTGTTTGTTCGTGACAGTCAATTTAATAAAAAAAATCAAATGATAATTCAAATAAATTTAATAAAATGTTTACTATTAGATTCGTCTAAATTAGTGTTTACTATTGTTTAAGCGGTTTATATTACAAATACCGAGCGAAGTCTGGTAAAACCACTCGTAGAATTATATTATTCTAATGTTAATGTACAGCAAAATAGGAAAAAGAGCTCAAAAACCTATTTATAGTTCTTATAAATGATTATAATAAATCTAATACATAATATTATAAAAAAAAATTATATAACACTACATCTACATATGTATTCCTGAAGGAAATTATTAACAAGAATTAAATCTATAATTTACAGCAATAAAAATCTATTGTTAATTTTAATGGTGTTCACAGAACAAATGCATTAAAATGAAACTTCACAAAACAAAATCTCGGGTATTTTTTTTCATCTTCGCAAGAGTCCTTAACAACGACGTATTTTTTTACAAGGCTTATATTTCAATAAAAAACATGAGAAAATATTCCAGCTTATAAATATTTATTATATTATTTGTTTATAAATATGCGAATTTATTATGTCCGTGTTAATTCGGTCAGCCTTGAAAGTTTTTCGTTTGAACGCACGCGAAAACTGTCAAAACTTTATAGTACAACGATGTCGTCGGCGTGTTAAACGATCGCCTCTTCAGCTCGATTTTCATGTAAATTTTCCGAAATTTTCGTGAAACAATAAAAGCATGCTCTCCCCTATCACCCACGGAGCGTTAATTTTCGTTAATATGAACCCCGCAGAGGATTTTGCGATCCAACATCGTATCGGTTACTAAAATGTTTAACATAATTTTTTTTCAAATTTTTAAGTTAACTGGAAAAGGTACTTCCCCTTATAGGTGTCTAGTTTTATTTTTGTATTCAATTATCTCCCACACATTTTTTTTAAACCTAATCGGTATATATTATAAATTTATCTATTATATTTATTCACACTTTATTGCAACTTGAATAACAAGAATCGACATATTAAATAAATGTAATTATATGTCCCAAATTTAAAATCATATCGAAGGATTAGCACACATTCAAAAGTACACTTCAAAAGTAAATAAACGATTCTTATTTTATCATTACTGTGTCTATCGATTTTTTCTTATACATTTGACATGTTTTTAATAATCATATTACTTGTATTTACTTTCTTGCTTATATTTGTTTATACATATATGCGTTGCGAAATTTTGTCGCCCCGCTATTTAGGTTTGCGCGATTTCATCGAATTTGCAGCATTTATACAAATCAGAGATTTCAAGATGTTGAAAGCTCGAAATTTTGCGAGAAAATGGGTAAAGGTTTATTTATATAAAGGTTGCCATTTCAATGAAAATCAGATAAATTGGCAAACTCTGATAGGAAACGATCGCCCTAGAATCATAAATCCAAGGTCTAGCCAGCAGCTACCGGTGGGACTGAACCCATGTACCACAAATGTATGCTGCTGGTTTATTTTTATTATATTTTACTTATTTTTACATATATATATAAAATTTATAATTAATTTTGTAATTAATTACAAACAATGCAGCATTTTATTATTACATAAACCACTACATTTCCAGAAGCTAAATAACAAGAAATAACAACTAATTAAATAATTAATCCATTGAGATATTTATGGATTTTAGATTTGTACATAATTTTTTTTTACAAATTGTACATACAATAAATACAGAAGTTTTTGTGAACAGGAAAGATGATTTTTTGTCAATTTTGAGGAACCATCTCAACAATGATCAAATAAAATTGGTAAACTTTGATAAGAAACGATCGATTTGGAGTCACAAATACCCCCAAATCTAACCAGCAGTATAGCGGATCGAACCCACTGATCACTTGGTGCTAAACATACACGCTACCATTGAGCCATACTGCTGGCTATGTGCATAACGTGATACGAAATTTAAAAAGTCATATATAAAATAAAAAAGGACATTAGCAACACGTGCAGCTTTCGCAAGACGAGACACTATGCGCCACAACGTGACATTTAAAAAGAAAAACCCACGTAGGAAACGCCTTCTTTGCGCAGTTTTCCCTTCAAACTCGGGTTTCCCTTCAATTTACGGCCAACGGTTTAGTGTGCGTCACTTTGTCGGCGGAAAGCGCGTCGTAAATTCGCCTCAAACCCTGAGATGCTGGAGCTCGAGCACGAGCTGATGATGCTCGCGGAAACCACACCTCTCATCCGAATTGAATATTCCAGTGGATTCATTCGTCAGCGGTTTTCTCGCGCCGACCGCCCCTTGTTACGGACGCATTATTATTTTATTAGCGCGATAACACGCGGACCCCTTGAGAAATACCGAGGCCGCTTTCTTTCCCGGGAAAAAGGGAACCCGCATTTCCCGGAATGTTCTCGCTCTCGTGTGATACGAACACACATATATATGTTATATAGGTATATCCACTTTCGTGTGTGTGTGTCTGGCTTGGTACGCGTGCAGTTCGCGCGCGAGCAATTTACGGGAGCGCGCCTCGTTCTTAATAAAAGCGTTTAAAATTTATACGAACGCTTTGTTGTGCGAGATGAGACGAAATAAATAACGGAAAAATAAAATAAAAAAATATGGGAACAAAGCCATTTTACTTATAATTTTAGAACGAATTACAATCTGCGCACACTTGTTCCGCTTTATTTTATTTCTCTTCTGTCTCTTACGGGGTGCGCTCGCGAAATACAGTGAATGTACTATTTTATATAATATAATACAAAACGAATAAGCATATCTTAATTCTAATATACTTCAATATCCTTTACCACCGGCATAGACTAGTGGTGAGCATATAATGCTTTCAACAAAGTGGCCATGGGTTCAAATCCCACTGGTTTCTTGGATTTGTGTCTCCAGGTTGATCGTTTCCTATCAGAGTTTGCCAATTTATCTGATTTTCATTGAAATGATTCCAACAAATTGGAAACCTTACCCAGAGTTTTCAGCAATATCGTGAAAATATAAACTGAAACCGAACTGTATAAAATACTGCAAATTTGACCATAAATGTCAATGTGGATGTTAATTGATATGTATTTACTGAATTTCGCTAAATTGTTTTAAAAAAATGCTGCGAATTTACAATTTTTACTATGTATAATATGTATTTACTATATTACTATGTATGTATATATATGTATATATTTTATGTATATAATATGTATCTATTTTTTACTATGTATAATATTAATGTATCAAATGTACAATGTTTCTGACCAGGAAGGTGCATTTAGGTTACCTGTTAGGCGTTACTGGAATAAATTAAAAATAAATAAAATTAAAATGTCAGAGTTTGCCAATTTTTCCTTTTTTCAATTCAAAATTCCAACAAATTGGTAACTTTACACATTTTCTCGCTAATCTCTAGTTTTCAGCAAACTCAAATTTCGTTGAAGTGTATAAAATGCTGCAAATTTACAAATTTAACCATAGATGTCTCTGTGGATGTTAATTGATATATATATTTACTTTGTATGATAATAATAAAAATACTTTTGTCAAATGTACAATGTTTTTGGCCAGGAAGGCGCATTGGGTTTACCTGTATGCATATATACATACATGTACATATATACATACGTGTAAAAAAAAAGTATATATATATATATATATATATATATATATATATATATATATATATATATATATATATATATATCGATAAATTTGATCGTAATTGATGTTTCTGTACTACGTGTTTTTGTATTAACAAATTAGTTGAATAATTTTTTAATTATAATTATAATATCTTTAAATAATTCTGAAGCAGCTCAAAAAATAGTTTCTAACATTATGAATAGTTTGATAATATTAATCAATTACAAATATGTATTATGAACGTCGTTTTTATTCATGGCTGTGGAGTCGAAATCGGAGTCGTTAAAAATTCTGGAAACTTGCAAGTTATCGTTTAGATGGCTTTCATTTTATTAATCTAATAATCTACATTGAATTACATATGTATATTATTTATAAAATTGACTCACCAATACCCAATATATGCATACCTGAGCCGCAGTGTTTCAATTTTTGTCGTTTTATCATGTTTAGGTCAAATTGAAGACAGACGAACAAACAGTATGTGTTTGTATATGATTCATAAATAAAAAATGCGAAATATTTAAATAGTCAGCTCACTATAAATATGCAATACAGTACTATTATATTCTGTATTAATACTCCAGAGATATTAAAAAATATCTCAACGGGAAAAATGGGAATTTAAATTTTGAAAGTTGCCATCGAAGTTTAATTATTGGATAAATGTCGGAGACGTAGTCGTGTGTTTATATGACTCCACATTCCTGGTTTTATTAAAAAGTTGATTTCAGAGATTTAAATTTTCATAATGAGATATTTCGCAAAATAGTTTCTAATACGAGCTTTATAAATACATATGTAGGTAGGCTAGGAAGTTGAAATATGCCAAGAATGAGAAAAATACCCATGTGTACATTCATAGAATTTTTTTCACTTCTTAAGTGTTTCGACACAGATATGGATAGCGCGCGTATGATTTAAAACGTAGCTTTGTTTTATAATAATTTTCGTCTTTTTAAGCGTATCATTAAAATGACAAATGATTCTATTACGCCCTTGCGAGACAATAGAGTTCGTTAACTGGCAGTGATTCGAATCTTTGCACGGTTGAACAATTTAACCTTAAGGCACACGAAATCGTCAAACTTCTTCGGCTTCCACAACTTTGCATATTATTGTAATATGCATGTAGTTTTCACGAGAATGTGCTCGACATTAGAGCGCAGACAATTTCATTTATGAATTCGTGTGAACTGATCTATGCAGAAATTTGAATTATTTTGAAATTCATTATTGCTTAATCTTTTTTTTGATAATAAAAAATTGATCATAACTTGTTGATTATAGATGGTTAAACTATTTTAATATATAAGTCGTTAAATGTATTTGTAAGTGGCGGAAGTCCAATTTTTAGTTCCAAAAACACTATTTCTGTTTGAATTAATTCACAAATTGTTATCACTTCTTTTAATTCCATAATATCGGAAAAGCAGAATAAACGTATTACAGGCCACCAGTATTTTTAAATACTAAGCCAGCAGCGTGGCTCGTTGGTTGCGTTGATACTAAGCACCGAGAGGTCACATGGTTCGATCCCGTGAACTGTCGCCGATTGAAAAGAATTTATTCTAAGTATAATCTTAAACCCTGCTGATCTTAATTAGGTGTTTGTGACTCCAAGTTGATCGTTTATTATCAAAGTTTGCTAATTTATCTGATTTAATTGTTGAAGCTGTTCTTTCATCAAATTGGCAAAAACCATCCTACCCCCTTTGTCACCACTATTTGAATATGAATATGATTTCAAAAATATATTATTTATAAAAGAGATTATCTCGCTAATTCTAATATACATATATTATTTGTATTATGCTTATATGCCTGTTTGCTTATATGTCTTTATGCTTATATGTCTTTATGCTTATATGTCTTTATGCTTATATGTCTTTATGCTTATATGTCTTTATGCTTATATATCTTTATGCTTATATGTCTTTATGCTTATATGTCTTTATGCTTATATAGGTAAATCTCAAAATGAAGAAAAGTGACCTTATGTCAATTTCAAATATAACGGCTCATATACATATTTGATGTAATGTCGAGGGTAAAGAAATTGAAACGGCATTGGGCGGCTTACATAAGTGCTCTAATGGAACCCGAGAGATTTTAAAAGGCTGCAATAAAGGCCGCAGGGGATATTAGATGGGTTAGGTGATTATTCCGCAAAAAGGTTTATCGCGCACGTGACTAAAATCTCGATCACGGAACATCTGGCACCCAAAAACTCCATCAATTGAAAACTACCCATGTGAAATATTGTACTAACGAGAACTCGAGTGCCAGATATTCCGTATTCGCGATTTTGTGGCAACGGCAAAAGTCAATATCCATAAAAATGTATCTTTGTACACATATGTGTGCATGTACATTTTATTTTTATTGTATTTAACATAAATATTTTTACATACATTTGTATGTATATGTATACTATAGAAGTCCCAACAGGTAAGCTTCAATGCATCTTCCTGGCCAATTACAAATAATGCAGCTTTTTTATTACACACTGAAAAACATCTAATAATTTTTGTACATAAATCATACTCAAATAGTGGGGATATAGTGGGTTTTTAGATGGATTTTATGGTTTTTAGCCAATATAATGGAGGAATCGTTTCAACAATGAAATCAGAAAAATTGGTAAACTCTGATAGGAAAAGATCGACTTGAAGTCACAAATATCCAAGTCTGACTAGCAGCATTACAGATAATACACAGAATAAATTCTTTTCAATCGAAGTCAACTCACGGGATCGAACTCGGCGACCTCTCGGCGCTAGGCAAAAGCCCAACCAACGAGCCATGCTAGTGGCTACATGTGTATATCCATTATGAAAATCTGCTAGTAACAATACATTTTGTATTTTGTATATAAATATTTCTTTTACAAACTTTCAACGCCACAATTTTCAATGTATAAGCTTTTTTTTTCTAAGAGAGCCAAAGCTTTTGGTGTTTTAGCTTTCATTCTTCATTGGTCCGGCGTTGCCCAGATTTTATTCGCAGGGTAGCGCCGGTTAGTATTATATAAATTGATGTTATATAAAATAAGATAAATACTAAGTCAATTAAAGCATGAAATATTTGCCATTCTAACAAACTAGCCATTCGGTTGTATTTGACATGAATCATAGTGCTTTGAAATAAATAAAATTCAAAAGCTCAATATGCATTATTAACTGCAAAAGTTTCAACTTCGATTTCGAACGTATTGCAATGAAACTTTCTATGGAACTCAATGTAATATTCATTAGTTTTTGAATTGAGTTACGACTGTAACTCGAATTCAAAACAATTCCAATTGTATTCAGGAAAATGTTTGGAAGTCATGTGTGAATCATAACATGAATAGTTCAATAGTGTTATCAAGTATTACTTTATATAATATACGCGAATTTACACGGTAACCCAACGATTAACGTAATTAACCTTCGTTACAGCGTACTCAGTCTGTGCAAATCCTTGCTAATTAACCAGATTACGATTGGCTTCCTGACGCGTGTGCGGGAAAATTTACAGAAATTTTCGCTCAGATTGGAAGATCGGGTCACCTTTAATCCACTTCAAGGACGCGGTAGAGTTTTTCCTACGAAAAGTGTCGCGATAGTGAGATTAGGCCCTCGTTCTTGCCCTAATGGGATGTAGGGGTGCGGTTGCGATACGCACACTCAAACCATTTTTCAGCTCGTTTTCAGTGACGGTGTGTAAAAATAAAAATAAAATGTGAGGCCACTATATTTTATATGTGTGCTGGGGTGGGGTTCGTTTTCAGGTCTTTTGTTAATATATCAAATGTTTAATGAGCTCGACGCTAATAAAATTTCTTTGTTGCGCGAAAACAATGGGTCGAATGGAGGAAAAATAAAAATACGGATTCATTCGCAGGATTTAATGAAAGGGCATTACTCATCCTGCGACCCTTCGGTTCGTTGTTTCTAATTATGATATGCGCCACGTTATCTACCATATCTATACGTTATAAATGTGTGTGACTTATTTTTAAATAAAAATGATATAAGTGGAATGAAGCGGCAGAAAAAGCAAAAAAAAAAAACCATACGAGTATGTTGAAAATTCAGAATTTGCAAAATAGTTTTCGTTATGTGAAAAAAGAGGCTGAAATTTTGCATGAATGTATATTACCTATAATATTTTAGCTATGCTATGAATATAACATACATATATTTTTAATATAATACAATTCAATGTGTACTAGGCAGTTGAACCGTCTTGAACAATTTAAATTTTTCCAGAAAGTTCATCATGTTTTATGCACATACTTACTTGCATATAAGGAATTTATAGGTGTATTTATTGTATGTAATTTTGGGTATTATTATGTCAGAGAGAATATATAATAAACAAAAAGAGTTATCGATAGACTGATATTAATACTTAAAAAATATATAAATGTATACATATGTATATACATATAAAAATGTTTGTTTAGTAATATGTTTTTATATTTGTAAATTCACATGAGAAAAGAAGGATTATGGATAAATTTCATTTTTAAGCCCAAAGAGTAGAATTTCATTAATTTATAGTGTAATTAATACTTTCATATTGAATACCATAAACAAGTACGATTTTATCATACCGAAAATATAATACAATTCAATATAGGTATATTGCTCGATTTAAATCTCCCATTTATTTGCTTAGAAGCGATTAAAAATTTAATTACACTGAGCAACAAAAACTCACGTATTCGAGTTACCAGAGAGCGGGTCTAATAGTTCTTTACCGAGTTTGATCCATTGAATTTTGAATATGATAATGGTTTTTGTTCGTTCTCTCTTATTGAGTATTGGAATAAATAGTTAGATGTTTTTTTTCTATTGATTGTGATTTAATAATTTACCGCTCGAATTTAACGCTTGGTTAAAAAAAATTGATATATAAACCAATTTATATAAAGTGGTAAAATAAAAAAACTGGCAAAATAAACGCACAGTATAACGGGAAAAAATCTGTAAAAAATTATTTTTGACTAAAAATTAGCTAGATAATTTATTATAAGTATTTCAAAGCAATAAACATAGATAAAAAGTTTATTGACTCCAATACTCGCTTTGAGCACATCATTACCAGGTCTCAATTTAAAAACCGCAAAAGCCAAAAAAACTGAAAAATTAGTGAAATAAGCTAATATAACGGGAAAAAATGTGAAAGAAAAAAGTAAATTTTTGATTTTTTAAATTTTCTAGATAAAAAATTATAAATATTTAAAATCAATAAAAAATCGCGATCAATAGAAAAACATCAAACTATTGATTCATATACTCATTTTTGATACAACAATACTTTATTTTGAGTTGATGGAGATAAATTTGAGCTAAAAATCTGCAAAAATTGTACAATTTTGTAAGCGCAAAAATGTACAATTTTTGAATCATGAAAAAAAGTGAACGAACAAAATCCATTATCATATTCGAATAAATTAAGTTAATTAAATTACTAAATTCGAATAAATTAAATTACTAAAAACCTCTGATGTTTTTTCCATTTTTTTTTATTTTTGTCTAGATAAAATTTAATTAACGTAATGGGCAAAATAGTTAAATTAAAACTAAATACATACACATATAAAAATGAATGGATTTAATCCACCTTTTAAAGCCAGGGCTCTTATAATTTAGCCAGCAGCATAGCTCTGTCGTTAAGCTTCTGCCTAACACCGAGAGGCGCTGGGTTCGATCCCATGAGCTGGCCTCGATTGAAAAGTTATTTTTCTGAGTATATCTGTAGTGCTGATGGTCAGACCTGGATATTTGTGAATCCAGGTCGATCGTTTCCTATCAGAGTTAGCCAATTTTCTCTGATTTCATTGTTAAAACGGTTTCCGATTAAAAATTGGCTAAAATCCTTCCTACCTACTATGTCACGGCTATTTGAGTATGATTAATTTATTTTTATTTTTATTTATATATATTTTAGCTATCAAGCTAATTTAAAAATACATCTTAATTATTATACTTAACTCTAAAATTTATAATTAGCTTATATGTACTGTCCCTCACAGAGGTGTCTCTTCGCACCTCGCAGGAATGCATCCAAGTTTTTAGCAGACCTGATGCACTCAGGGAGGGCATTATACATGAGCACACCCCTGTGAAAAACACCCCCAGCCGTCTTATTCTTTCTTACTCTACTTACAACTAGTTTGTCCTTATTTCTCGTATAAAAACTATGTTTATCTTTATTCCTTATTATATAATCATCAAAATACTTAGGTAATAACTTATGATCTAACTTATAAACAAAAGTCAATGTACTAATATTTAGACTAATTCTAATACTCATCCATCCTAAATCATCTAACATACTTCCAATACTCTTAAATCTACTCACATTCCAAATACCTCTCATAGCTTTATTCTGTATTTTTTGCATTTTTTCTAAATCTTGGCCACTAAACAAATTAAGCACAGTGGCACAATAAACCACATGTGGCAAGACAATTGAATTAAACACTAACATTTTACTTTTTTTACTTAAAATATTTCTTAATCTACATAATATACCAACTTTTCTAACCATTTTTTTTATTATATAGTCAGCGTGCATTTTAAAATTTAGTCCTGAGTCTATGTATACTCCTAAGTATTTTATATTTTCAACTTTTTTAACATTTTAATGTACAATAAAATGTATGTACAATTCATAGATGTCTCGTTAATTTGCAAGTTTTCAGTGTCTCGTAATTCAGTGACTTGTATAATAAAAATGCTGTATTGTTTGTTATCGGCCAGGAAGGCGCTTTGGGGTTTACCTGTAAGTCCTTCCGGTTATAAAATGTAATAAAATATATATATATATATATATATATATATATATATATATATATATATATATATATATATATATATATATATATATATATATATATACATACGTATACATCAAAGGAATGCGCGTCAACCTTTTTAAACGTATTATGTATTATAATTAAAATTTGGAGTTTGATGAGTATCTAAAAACGTCAGCCGGTGCAGCTTTTGTGATTTTAACGAATGCGCGACGCCGTAAAACAAATATTTCCATCGAACGCTGAAAGCAAGCTCGCTGTCAAGTGTTAGCAGTTTCCTCAAAAGACCAAAAGGCTGTGTGCGAGGAAGTTTCCTTCATCAGAGCCTGGCTGCAGATTGAAAGAGGCCCTCACCGCACAAAGGGGAAGTGCTCTGTCAGCTATACACTTTTGACCCGGAAAACGAGGAGAGACCCCACCAGCCAAATGGAGAATTAAAATTTACAAGGACGCTGACCCTTCCCACATATCCACCATCGCATCGGTCTCTTTCAAAGGAAAATAACTTCACTTCAACGTTTCAAAGTGTGTTTACACTCTCAAATTAATATTTCTTATGTACATACATATATACTGTCACGTTCCAATGAAAGATTAATAAATTTTAGTTTACTCATTCCACCGCTGCTACCAAAATTATCACTGCAGCGTTCCGATGAAAGATAATTTTAACTAATTGGTTGACTAACCAAGATTTCTTTATTATTATTATTACGTTACATTTATCTTATTGTTAGATATATTCGAAAAACGAATGATCTAATTATGGAACGGATAATTTAAATGAGCTTCACTTTGTTCTGCTGCTGATGTGTTGACCGTCACTTGCGGGGTCGATATTAATGACTGACTATACGGAGTCGATGGTAATGACTGACTAATTCTAACAGTAATGAGTTTATATACTCTTCTTTAAAACAATGCAGTGTTAAAGACACGTGTCACACAATTTTGGTTAGTCAGTGTTTAAGGTGTGCTATAAATCAATGGTGCTACTTATTAATTTAGGTGTGTCACAAATCAATGGTGCGTCTTATCCCTACTGGTTAGTCAACTACATTGATAAGCGAGGTATGTATGTACATACATAGCACTGGGTTTGACAAAGTCCGACACTCCTGTCATTGTTAAGCGAGGTACATAACAATACGTATACTATTTTATTTATGTACATATAATGTTGACAGTGATTTCCAATGCTATAAGCTTTTCTTGTTTTGCTTCCTTTCGTATTCAATTTTTTGATTTTACCAGTTTGTCCATCGATGACGCTGCTCTAACTGCTGTATAATAATTGTATTGTGATGTTTAGTACTTATGTATATAAAAAAATAAGACTATACATATATGTATATATGTACATACATACATAGGTGTCGTCTTGGGACAACCGGTCATGGCACTTACGGTAGAAATTAATGTAGAATAAACAAATAAACAAATGTGCCCTGTGCAAAGTTTCAAATTTACCCCACCAAAATAATTATGAGTACATAACCACTATGATTTTTTAATAATATTAAATTTAATGATTATTAAAAAAAATTGACACTAATTATTTTAAATAATTTGGATAAACAGCAACATAGGGCGAAAACACACAGAGTGGTATGGGACGTCATGTGTCCTTGGCTTGGGAGGTCGCACGTGTATGCATATCCATATTTAAGTTTCTCCTACATTTTAAGTTTCTCCTACATTTTTTAAAATATGGGATTCACCGTTAACGATCACTGTCAAGCAAGGATAAATACAAGGACAAAATGTATGGGACTGTGTACCATTAATATTTTGATTTTGATTTTTAAATGCTTTTTATTATTACTAAATTATGTTCACAATACATCTTATATCTATTTTAATAGCTATGTACTGGTCTACTGATCATTTTCTATTTTACAATTTTAATTTAATTTTGTTAGTAATCATAGCATTATATTATTATAATGTTAATATGTACAGCGTAATAGGAAAAATAGCTTAAAAACCTATTTTCACCATGAATATGGGCTTGGGGGGCCGCGTATTTTTCGCATGTTTGAAAGTATCTAAAAAAAATCCTCCCCTTTGATTATGCAAATGGGACTCATACATATTTAAATATATGCTTTAAATACTGAATAGCTAGATCTACTTCAGAATTTTGTAAATCAGTAATACCTATCAATTTCAAAGACGAGCCAAAGATAAAGTAAAAATCGCCTCGGAGAGTTTTCATTTATTCATTACGCCAATCTATTTGATGATAGATTCTGAAAATTTTCAATTTAAATAATACTTTTCCATTTTATAAACTCTTTATTTCGATAAAAAAAAAAGAGTATCTAAGATATTTTTGTCCTTTGTGCTCTCTATTCATCCCGAGCTTATCCGGTGATACTTATCCCGCACTAACGATATTATTCCAATACGAAACTGCATTAAAATTTAAATATGCTTCTACATATTACATACATATGTATGTAAATGTTATGATTTGTGCTTTTATAGCTCTGTGTAATATAATACGTCTTATGTATACGATGTACGTTACTTAATTTTGTATATTTGATTTCGAAGGTTTGTGAACTTCGAGCCTTAGGGTCAAATTTGGAGGGCATTCTAACTTTTATTATTATAATATAAAGTTTAATATTATAATATAAAGCTTAGATTCTCACGGTTCAATACGACGATGTGGGCTTATACACATATATGCAGTATGCAGTACCATGGATAATCTGTAGTAGGTACATACATATTTATGTACGCCTTGACGCAAATATTTAATAAGTACAAGCTCTTAAAGTGAATATAGTAATAGCCTAATAATGTATTATAATAATATTCCGAAACCTAACATCTCGTAAAACATTATTTTGATAAATCTCAATATGCTTTGAGATTTTATAGAAAAATATAATAATGTTTTTACATTGAATTATTATTATTACTGTAAAAATTTTAGAGCTACATATATTTATTCAATTTGATTTCATTAAATTTTTCAAAACAAATCATTGCGTTTTTCGAGACTCAGTAAGTATTATTAATAGTGAGAACACAAAGAATATTTATATATTTACTATGTATGTATATACTAGATATCATTGTAATACACGGTACATATGTTGAAGTGTTGTTCCAGTTGTAATATACTTTGACTAGTTGGAATATATTCCATCTTACCTGGTACCAACTACCGTTATTGTTGGAATATGTTTTATCTAAGCTGGTACCGATTACCGTTATAGTTGAAGTGTATTTTCAGTTGTAATATATTTTGACTAGTTGTAATATATTCCGTCTAACTCACGTAAGTTGATTCATGTGGCGAATTATATTCCAACTGGTCAAAAATCTATATATATAAAAATGAATGTCTGTGTGTGTGTCTCGAATAGACTCCTAAAACACTGAACCGATTACGATGGAACTTTCAGGATTTGTTGTATGCATGTCCGGGAAGATTACTGTGAAAAAAAAACGCGAACAACGTGTTCGCTGCCTTCGTTTTTCCGATAAATGGGAACGGGAACAAGAACGGGAACGGGAACGCATGCCGGGTTAAGCTAGATACAACTGAAAATACACTTCGAATGTAACACATACGATTTATATATATATATATATATATATATATATATATATATATATATATATATATATATATATATATATATATATATATATATATATATATATATACTATGAATATACGATGTATAAGATTTCCCATTTAAATGGTATCATTATGAGAAACATCCAGATGCGTCGAATCCAAAGA
The DNA here is from genome assembly GCF_051622035.1 of Arctopsyche grandis. Taxonomy (NCBI): domain Eukaryota; kingdom Metazoa; phylum Arthropoda; class Insecta; order Trichoptera; family Hydropsychidae; genus Arctopsyche; species Arctopsyche grandis. The sequence continues at coordinate 9,694,617 of NC_135361.1, read as the reverse complement.
AAAACAATGACACGGGTTTCTGATATCATGTCAGAGTAAAACGAGCTTGAAATATAAGCCGTATTTGTCAATATGGGATTCGTTGACATTGATAGAGCATTGAAAATCTTGTTTTATTTCCCGTTACAAGAAAATCAATTGCCTTCGAACGCTTCGTATATGGAAAGGCGACATCATATTCTAATTCGCTCTGTGCTAATATTATTCCCAATGAATATTAATAGCAAGAGAGTACGAGGTGATGGTCCAATCATCGAAAAGTGAAAAGTCGTCAACTTTTATTTTATTCCAGTCTTTGGCTCGGAGGAGAATATCCTTTCGACGTAGTAGGCTCGTCTCGTTTCGTTCCGTTTTAAGTTGAGTTTTTGCCCATGGAGCAACCCTTGTACTCATTAAAATTTCAAATTCGTCCCACTCGAGCGCGCGTCGATGACAGCGCCGCACCCAATGTTGCGGAAAATTGCTGAATTACGCGATCGAGTGTCATCGACTTGACGCGCTCTCTAACGGCCACCAATACAAATTAATAACGCCATTTTTTAATTCATGTGTCTCAATTATTTATTTATATAAGTTTAAGTTTAGCACATTGTGGCATTACAGGAGACTCTAATGCGCCACAATGGTCGAAAATATACAGAAAATTTTTATTTTTTATTTTTACATAGATATATTATGCCAGCAGCATAGCTCGGACGTTAAGCTTCTGCTTACCGTCAAGAAGGTGCCGGGTTCTATCCCTGAATGAAAATGAATTTTTCAGAGTATGCTGTTGGTCAGACCTGGATTTGTGACTCCAGGTTGATCGTTTCCTATCAGAGTTTGCCAATTTTCTCTGATTTCATTGTTGAAACGGTTCCCGGAAAAAAAAATTGGCTAAAAATCCTTCCTACCTACTATGTCACCACTATTTGAAATTTGATGGATGTACAATAAAAATTTATGTACAATTCATAGATGTCTCGTTAATTTGCGAGTTTTTTCAGTGTCTCGCAATTCAACGACTTATAATAAAAAAATGCTGCATTTGAATTTGTAATTGGCCAGGAAGGCGCATTGGGATTTACCTGTAAGGCCTTCCTGGTATATATGTAAAATAAAAATAAATAAATAAATTTTAAATAAATATCGGGAAGACTTGACAGGAAGACCCCAATGCGCCTTCCTGGACAATTTAAATACAAATACTGCAGCATTTTATTATTACACAAATCACTGTATTTCCAGAAGCTGAAGGATACGAAATAACAATTAATTAATTAATTAATTACAGAATTAATCCATTGAGACATCTATGGATTTTAGATTTGTACATAATTTTTACAAATTGTCCATACATTAAATACAAAAGATTTGTGACAACAGGAAAGATGATTTTTTTTGCCAATTATGAGGAACCATTTCAACAATGGCAAACTCTGATAAGAAATGATCGATTTGGAGTCAGAAATACCCCCAAATGTAACCAGCAGTATAGCGGATTGAACCCACTGATCACTTGGTGCTAAACATACACGCTACCATTAAGAGGGCTGGACCCCAGCGCATAGTCCATACAAACGTATTAGACTTCTACCTTCTTCAATTATTGCACTAGAGCAATTATGTTTCAATATGCTATTGATATCCGCCATAAGCATGTTTCTATTTTTTTTTATTAATTGATTTTTGATTTATTTGATTTTTTGATTAATCAAAAAAATAAAAAAAATAGAAACATGCCTATTATAAATAGTTTCTCTAGTGCCATAATTGAGGAAGGGAGAAGTCTAATACGTTTGCATGGACAAAGCGCTGGAGTCCAGCCCTCTTAAGCCACACTGCTGGCTAATATTATATATGTATACATATACATATTGTCACGTTCTAAAACGCAGTTTATATATATTTTAATTACTTGGTTAACAAAAGAACATTTTTTTATTATCATAAAAACTTTACAATTACATATGTTATTGGTAGATATATTCGAAAACTGCAGATTTTATAATGGAACGATGATGAATTTAAAATGAGATACGTAGAACTTTGTTTCACTAATTAAATTTGGTTCACTTTGTTCTGCTACTGTACTGATCGTCACTTGCGGGGTCGATATTAATGACTACCACTCTCGGAGTCTCGATGGTGATGACTAACTTAAATTCTAACAGTAATGAGTTTATATACTCTTATTTAAAACAATGCAGTGTTAAAGACACGTGTCACACAATTTTGGTTAGTCAGTGTTTAAGGTATGCTATAAATCAATGGTGCTAGTTATTAAATTAGGTGTGCCACAAATCAATGGTGTGTCTTATCCCTACTGGTTAGTCGACTACATTGATAAGCGAGGTACATAATAATCTACACAGACGAAAAAGAGGCCCTAGCGGTTGAATTTCTGTTCAAGTGTTATTTTTGAGCTACTCAATGAAAGCCCAGATTACATGCTCATTCAGAGCAAACGTGGAGGCCATTCAATCTTGAAATTTCCCGTACACGAGAAGGAAGGGTTGTTTGGATCCATTATTAACTACATACATTGTATCATGAAAATGTTTATGTTGTAATTCTTAAAACACTACTTCAAACAACAAGGTCTTGTAAAATTCATCTCTGTGCTCTAATTTTTAAGATTTATTATGTTTATACATAGGTACACTGGTGAGATATCGATCCTTCTCTTTAACTTAATTTTATCCCCTTCAACTGGAAATGAGAAACGACTTAATTATGGGGATTTCAAAACATGTAATGGAATCGGAATTAATAACAATTTTGCAGAATTGTATCTCATCTAAGTATTATATAAAGCGATTTGTCGTTCAATATGTCCGTCGTGGACATAATTTATTTCGCTATTTGTATTGTAGCTAACCCAGTCGAATAATTCGTTTCAATGAAAAAAATGTTAGACTTGAAAAAAATCAATACAATTTTAAGATTGTAATGAAACCGTATATTCAATTGAATATAATAAATCTACAGCGTCTGGTCCATTATTTAATCATATTTTGATTCCTCGAAAGTCTTTGGCCGTGGCAATAAATTAAATAAATCAGGTGACGACAAATCGTCATGTCTTTGGGCCCGTTAGAAGCAAGCGATTTTTCGTCATGGTTGTTTTCAAAGTATTTATAATAATCTAACATATACATTAAGCAAATACTGAAACATATGTATGTATGTGCTTATATTTATTTATTTATTTACATAGATATATATTACATAGATATATACCAGTTTATCTGCTAGAGGCCTAGCAGATAAACCCCAATGCGCCTTCATAGACAAATGAAGCATTTTTATTACATATGTACATCGCTGTATTTTGAGAGACTGAAGACCACTAAATTAACAATTTATTAATCCATAGACACATCTATGGATTTAGATTTGTACATAATATTTTACATATTGTACATAAATCGTAATCAGATATTTGTACGATCGATTTGGATTCACAAATATCCAAGTCTGGGATCGAACCCGGAAACCTGTCGGTGCTAAACATAAACGTAACCACCGAGCCATACTGCTGGCTATACAATGTAGAATCAAACACGAAAATATGTAGTACATTATGTTGTATAATAGTATTTTTTCAACGTCTACACATCTGCTCGGTAGAGGAAAAACAAAGCCCAACCGCTTTACATGGACCCACCCCGTTTCAGCGTAGAGGGCTAATGAGTTTTCCGGGGGAAAACCTACCCACATAAGTGTACGTACGTAAATGAGGCTTAAAATACGAGCTAACTTTGAATGTCGCTAATGCATTAAGGTGTGCAATGTGCATGTGCTTGTGCACATGTCGCTAACGATGCACGTGCATTTTCACGTAATGCACTACAGCTCTCGTCGAATAACCTAATCACACTTCAAAGAATAATTGGCCCGATTCACGGGCGCAGGACGTGATTTCATTTTTCCATTAACCAAATTGCACAAACGCTAACGAATCGCGTCATCGAATTGCGAAAATCAGTCACTGAACATTCGCCAGACAAAGACGACTCTAGAAGTTAACAGTCGAAACGTAAATTATCGCAGGTCGCCTCTAAAACTGACAGTCTGGTGGCAGCAAGTCTAAAATAATGAACACCACATTCAATCCCAACAGCATCATTAAAACATCGTGCCATTTGCTGAATTCGTACATACATATGTATACTGCATACATATTCCGTTATTATAGGGAAAGTTTATGTTTATACGTAGCTAAAGCGTAAATGCCTTTGAGTAAAGTGAAGTGAGTGAGCAGAAAGTAAGTAAAAAATAAAAAAAGGGAGAGAAAGTTAGTTTATCTTTTAAAACGTGCAGGAATAACTCTCACCGCAAAGTTGCTCGTAGGCAAAAGGTTAATTCGATAGATTATAAAGTCGGAAGTTTCGCTTTTCGAGATTCTGTGAAAATTTAAAACATTTTACACATACTAAATAGCATGTAACAATTTCCATGACGCTGTAAATAAATTGATGATTATATGTATTATGCTGTGTATGGATTAATATAATCGCTATGTAAGCCGATTAGTTGCATCGAATGTTCGGTTTGATTTTGATTTAAATTAATTTATCATATTATACAATCCGTAGTTCTATTAGCCTATAAAATCTGTACATTTGTATATATTTAATATACAATGATATTTTTTAAACGAATTTTTTTATGTATTTTACTTTTATTTTTTTTATTTACATATTAGTCACAGTTACATTAAAGAATACTCTAACGCGTCATTGCGATCAGACATATAAGCATACTACAAATCTAATATACTCGTATAGTTTCGAAAGACACTTTGCATATATGTAACCTACGTTCGTTGGTTTGTAGACAACACATTCGATTTATTTTTTTTTTCGATTCATAGGCGCCGATTCAATTTTTTCGATTCAAAGGATCCGGGGGTGAAGGCACCGGGGGCGAAAACTCCGGAGGCAAAGGCTCCAGGGGCGCAGGTGCCGGGGGCGAAGGCTTCGGAGGCGGAGGTGCGGGGGCGAAGGCGCCGGGGGCGCAGACACCGGATTCTGGTATACATATAATTTCGAAAGAGACTTAGTATATATGTTTGTTCGTGACAGTCAATTTAATAAAAAAAAAACAAATGAGTATCTAAATAAATTTATATAAAATAAAACTATTCAAATAAATTTAATAAAATGTTTACTATTAGATTAGTCATGTTTAAGCGGATTATATTACAAATACCGAGCGAAGCCGGGTAAAACCACTAGTACTATATATGTATATAAGACAATTAGCAAGACATTTATTTTATAGATAATACTTTTTTGAAATCGTATTCAAATAGTGGGTAGGATGGTTTTCACCAATTTGCTGGAGGAACCGCTTCAAAAATGGAATCTGGTAAATTTGCCTGATCTTGATCACAAATATTCAAGTCTGACTAGAGGCATTTAAGATTATAATCGGAATAAATTATTTTCAATCAAGGTCAGCTCACGGGATCGAACCCGGTGATCTCTCGGTGCTTAGTATCAACGCAACCACCGAGCAATGCTACTGGCTAAAAATAAGGTGTTGATAAGGTTTTGGGAATGATTTGAACACGTTTTTTTACGCCTTTTCAAATGTACATTTTTAACTAAAAATATGGATTAAGTACTATGTTATTTAAGCACAAAACTTTGAAAGTTGTGATTTGATTTAAAACTTAAGGAACGAAAGTATTCACTTTACGTTTTACAATAAATTAAGCGTCGTAGCACGAGTCGGAATAATATGTACAAACGTAATTATTTTCAATCGTAAATGTTTAATATCCATTAAAGTTAGCTTTAATCCTCCACGTTCACTACACGTTACATCAATTATTAAATAAAATATCTAAGGCAGTTCTGTGATACGTTAAATGTGAAATAATTATTTTTGTTATTCAATTTGGACCCTTGTCTAAGCAATTATACAGATTTAAGTTATACGTGACATATGTATGTAATACTAACACGGTAATTAAACCTGTATATTTAATAAGCGGATATGTTGTAGATATGAATTCTCACCGTACTTTCTAATATTGTATTATACAAATCGAGTCTGTTCGTCAGATAATAAAAATATTTATTTAACAAAACTTAGATTTTTAATCACCTCTTGAATTAATAATTGGTATTCGATTTTTATATACAAAAATGAATTTTATAACAATTTACGGAGAAAATAAACCTGAAAATTTAAATGTACATTAGACCGGAGCGAAAAACGCGAATTTTGGACTTCCACTGATGGATCTGGTGGAAATCTTGCGTTATATCAAGGAAACAAGGAAACAATTTACAGCGATTTAATTCGACAAAATTTTCAAAAAAGTATGCTTTTTCATACACCTGTCTTTTTTTTAAATTCTCTCAAAAATGCAATTCTTTATAGTATATCGATGAACAGTTCGTACATATGTAGGAAACCGAAAAAAGTTACAACTAATATGTACATATATATATACATAATTTAGATCGTTATTCAATAAAGATAAATTCGACAATCTAATCGTTCAAATACTAACGATTTAATATTTTTCAAAAATGGTCCGTAAATTTAAAAATGGAATCTAATAATACAATTCTGAATTGAAACGGTCAATAGTCCATTCCGACGATGCAATGTAACCGCTCGTCCGTTCTCTCCCGTCGAAACGTCATGATCCGCAAAAAGGATTCGTTAATTGAACGACAAGGTTTATTTAATTAAAATCTGACTGGCAGGATGTCGTTCTACTTCCGACGTATCCGACTCCGAGCAAAAATCATTTCAAATTGAATATTATTCATTTCGTTTGCACTCTGAACTGTACCAAGTTATGTACATACATATACGAGTCCATACGAGCGTATTCGTATGGGGATTCGCCGAGGAAGTTTATGAGGCGCATCGCTTTATCCGGCACGGTTGTTGCCGGTTAAACGGGGGACTACGTTTAACGGCGTTTTGCTAAACAATTAGCACGGCAACAATCCGTTAATCCGGCACAGTCGGTACGTAATTAAATCGAGTGTTCGTCGAGAGGGGATAGAGAGTGTGCCACTCATCCTTTGTTTGGCGCCGGTTAATTGTCACAGTCGCTGTGTAAACGGTTATCGAACTATGCTCAAATAGCTCACAAACAATTCACAGACATACACATGTGACTTGGTATAAGCCAGTGACGTCCAACTGGTAAGTCTTCGGGCACTTGACAACTTCCAAAACTATTTTTTTGATACATCTCTATACGCATACATATTTAGGTATTCATAAACCTCGTTTTGCAAGGTGATGCGAGGTACATATATCCTCAATATTTAATCGCCATAGTTGTTTATCAACTCAAAATAAAATAAAATTATATCGTGCGCCCATATTACCATTACTAACTGATGCTTCACCTGTATGGAATAACGCCTCGAATACTAACCTTTCCAAGCTCCAAATAATACAAAATAAATCCCTAAAAATAATTTATAACACACCCATATATACTTACTTGAAAAAACTGCATGCCATAAATAATATTTCGTTTTTTACATTACTAACAAAATAACCAGTAGATTCTATGTCAGAATCACTAATAACCATACTAACACACTTGTGAAGAGTCTCGGCGATTACAACAAAATGTCTATACCCTTCAGGTATAAACACAGATTACCTAAATACAATCTGCTTTAGATCATCGACTTTAGAGAGTCTTTAATTAATATTATGTATTAGATGTATTATGAGCATTTATAAGAATTGTAAATAGGCTTTTGAGCTCTTTTTCCTATTATGCTGTACATTAACATTAGAATAATATAATACTGTTGCGTAGGGGTAGGTGGAGGATCCAAGTAAAAGGCCAAAGTCGTGTCACAGCATTTATTGATGATAAAGGAGATACACGCACCGCCAGTGCGCCCCGCCCAGAATGTCTTGATATCGCTTAAGTACCGCCTTATTTTATTTTATTTTATTTTATTTTATTAATTGAAAAATCAACAGACAGGATATACAGAGATAGGTATAAAAAACACAAAAAATAAATAAATAATATATGTAACACCCGAGTCCAATAATAGATTTTTACAAAAATGAAAAAGATAAATATAAGGAAAACAAATTAAAAAGTAAAGAATAAAGGCATGACAAAATATGTAGTACATTGCATAATTAAACTATAGTATTAAAATAATTGGAAAAGGTTATAAGATAGAATATAAGAAGAAATTGAAATTTACAAATATAAAAAACAAATGAAAAAGGTAAATACAAAATAAACAAATGAAATAGAAAGGAATGAAAGCTATAATATGATTAAATAGCACATTACATAACTAAACTAAAGTATAAAAATAATGGAAATATTGGAAAAATAGAATAGAAGAAAAAATGAATCAATCGGTCAAGATTCTCTTGATGTTAGACCTGAATTGATGTAGGGAAATACCAAACAGATCAACCTCATTCAGCTCTCCGTTAAACATACGATAAACGCGCTGCAGATAAAAATATTTTTGGGAATTAGTATTGAAAGGATCAAGTGAAAAGAGTGCAACGCGTCTAGGGTATCGAACTGGGATTCTGAAATTAACCTTATTCAGTAAATCAGAACAATCAAGGAAACCATTTATGAGCTTAAAGAAGAATATAGCATCAGAATGTCGTCGCCTGACAGAAAGATTGTTAAAAGAAAGGATTTTTAAAATGTCGGAAACAGTAGAATGGGTATAGGTAGGAAAAAGGTAGCGTAAGGATTTAATAAATTTAAGTTGAACTTTCTCAATACAATTAATATGGGATAAATAAAAAGGTGACCAGATAATTGAGGCAAATTCAAGGTGAGACCTTACAAAGGAAAAATAAAGTAATTTTAGTACGTAAGGATCATTAAAGGGTTTTGTTGAGCGGAGTAGGAATCCAAGAGATTTAAATGCTTTGTTGGTAATAAAAGAAATATGTTCAGAGAAATCTAGTTTATCATTGAGTATTACACCAAGATCCTTAATAGAAGATGACGTGTTAAGGATTGAATGATTTAATTGATATTGATTAGTAATAATTGACTTATTTCTAGTGAAATTTAAAATAGAGCATTTTTCTAGATTAATAAAAAGATCATTATTTAAACAATATATAGAGAATCTATCTAGATCTTCTTGTATCTTATGACAATCGTCTATGGTGTATATAGGTTTGTAAATTTTTAAATCATCAGCGTAAAGAAGTATAAAGGAATGTTTGAAGATGTATGAGATATCATTAATATAGAGTAAAAAGAATAAGGGACCTAAATGCGACCCTTGTGGGACACCGGAAGGAATATGTCTAAGTGATGATCTAAAACCATTGAGAATTATGATTTGGTGACGATTTAGTATATACGAAGAGATCCAACGAAATAAATTTCCTCGGATTCCGAGGGACCAAAGTTTATTGAGTAAAAGGTTGTGATTGATTTTATCAAAAGCTTTAGAGAAATCCGTATAAACGACGTCTATTTGGATTCGTTTGTCCATATAAGATGTGAGAGTACTAGTGAAATTAAGCAGGTTAGTCTCTACCGATCTCCCCTTAAAAAAACCATGTTGTTCAGGTATAATGTAGTTTTTGAAATTGGAGAAAAGGAAATTATAGATAATTTTTTCAAAGATTTTACTAATGACAGATAGTTTAGATATAGGACGGTAATTCTCAATAAGATTCTTATCACCTTTTTTAAAAATAGGGGTGATGTAAGATAATTTCCAATAGTTAGGAAATTTACCGTTCGACATAGAAAGATTGAAAAGGATTGTTATGGGAAGAGATAATGGGACAGCACATTTAACAAGGAAAAAAGAAGGCAAACCATCACAACCCGCACCAAGATAAGGGGCAGGTCTCTCAGGACATCTTCGACGGCTGATTTGTTTACCTATTGTTATGATCACGTACCCGGATATGTCTTCCCACGACATTCGGTCCCACGGTACCATGGTATAGGTCACTTCTGAGAAGGCGGCCATTGTTTAGCCTACATGTACTGTAAAGGTTGCCAATTTGTTGGAACCGTTTTAATGAAAATCTGATAAATTGGCAAACTCTGATAGGAAACGATCGACCCAGAGTCACAAACCAAGTTTTGGCCAGAAGCAACCAGTGGGACTCAAATCCGTGACCACTATGTTCAAAAGCATACGAGCTTTCAGGTGTGTAAAAGAGCTTTCAGGTGTGTTTTCAGTTTTAGAAATTTATCAACGCCAAGATTCTCGCAAGATCTTGGATTTAAGGCATTGTAACTAATAAATACGATAAATAATAAAAAACAATATGGAATAATGAATAAATAAATAATACGTACGAGATTTATTGAATTAATTTCTGAGAAACTTTATTAAACAAAGAAATATTTTATCAAATGCAATTTTGGAATTATAATGACAACAAAAACTGAGTTCATCGTTTAAAAACATAATTTATTTAATAATTTTTTAAATCATTGAAAGTTAGCAACGATCATACATAAATTTGATAATTTGACCGATTGTATTGTGTTGTGAACGAAAGTTTTATCTATTTGCAGACAAGTCTGTGACAAACATATTGCTAGAAACTTGTTAGCAATAAACCAAGCAAATAGCCACCTTAATAAGTATGGTGTTTCTATATATGTACATATGTAGATGGTTATGTATATAAAGCGGATTCCTTTCCGGTGAAAGAGAAATGTATGGTGATGCAGATTCAAGTAGTACATACATATGTACATATAAGGAAGTCCATGAACAATGGCTACATATGTACATAATAAGAAGATTGAGTGAGTAGACCATTTTATGGAAGAAGTATATATAGAAGACGTCGTAGATTTAAATAATGATGATATGTAGTTAATGATATCTGGAAAGATGTATGTACAAGGCTCTTATTAATTTTCTTTTTGAAGTTTGTCTTATTGAATAGTATGAACGAGGGTTAGCGAGGAGACTCTCAGCTTCTGAAAGGTTTGACACCGCTGGCGCGAGCTTGGTTTTATTCAGTTTGGAATAAACAATAAAAAATTAGGCCGAGTCTCGGGCGTGAAAGTTTTCCCAGGGTGTTTTTAATCAACGTGATTTAATGGTAATGTGGCGTATAAGAGCCGAGTGAAACATATTTCACGCAACTTTACAAACTGATTTATCGATGTACTTCGGAAATTTTTGGCGCCGCTTTGAGTGAGGCAACTTATAAGCTGTATTATAGTCATTTTATAGCCGACCTACCTTATGAATGGCGGAAGTGAATAATTTGTTCCACGGAACGCAATACGCCTTGCGGAATTCATTATTTCACATTGGTGATGAATATGTTTTGTTTGCCCGATATAATCAACGTTTCTTAATCAGATATGATTAAAAATTATACGGATACATAGCAGTGGCGTGTCGTCATTGGACTAGAGCAGTGGTTCTTTTCAGTGAGCCACACCCCTTTGAATCTGAAAATATGTTCCCACACCCCCTTGAAAAATGAGTTTTGGAATCTTTAATTTAGAAAAATACATTAATTGAAAGCTTTTTTTTCTTAGCGCACAGATATGCCACTCGATAGGACACTTTTAACAATGGCTTTTGAATTTTGTGATTGTAAATCAAATCGAGCCTTCTTTGACTTCAAGATGTTCAGACTATGACCTGCACCTTCACCACCGTGTACATTGTTGAAATGTTCGAACAACTTTGATGGTTTAAGATTGGAGTTTGAAAATATCTTGTGCCACATTTTTCTGTTGTACAAGTCAATCCTTAACCAACATAATCGCCTTTACACTGGCGTTTTTAGTTTTTTGTTATCTGCCACTGTTGCAAAAACAATTGTAAACAGTTTACCAGTGGAAACGACGGTGTGCAAATTCTAAGAAAACTCGTTATTATTTACGAGAAATGAGGAGAGAACTTGACGCGATATCCTGCCATAAATTATATTATTTTAGTTATAGTTACCCAAGCACTTTCATCACGAAAAAAATTGGCCGATGTCATCGAATATTACAAGAGTTTTCAAATATCACAAAACTCAATTTATATCGTTAGAAACGCTTCCCGCACCCTCTGATTTGCCTTCTCGCACCCGCGGCTAAGAACCACTGGACTAGAGGGACTAGACTAGTCTGCAAAAATCTTTTACCTGAAATTTAAAAACATTAACAGTTCAATTACAATAAATTATAATATTTTTCCATACTGATATTGTTTACTCGGATTAGCAAAGTTCAGAAATCGAAATCGACCTCATCTGAGGTAGTGGATTGTTATGGTATGGTCCGCCACGTCGTTCGCTTGCACGGACCGTCTCAATTCTGCTATGTATACTGGCGAATTGTTATGTGTAGGCGCTCCATTGAAGACAAAACATTTTTTAATTTACTTGTCTCTTAAAGTATTTATGAAATTTTTACTAAGAATATTCTGATTTGTGTTTAACAAACATTATTCTGAACTATTTTTATATTTCAAAACAGCATATACAATTTATACAAAACTTCTCGAGTTCAAATATGGAAAAATATCCGGCTCACAAAATGATTCCCTCAGAATAAATCAATGCGGAAACAAATAATGAGGCTTTGGAATGTTGCATTCTCGATCGATTGTTCGACAAATAATTCAGAAGATTAAATTTTAAAGACAAAAAGATGCTATTTGAGGTAGGCTACTTAAAATATTAACTACAGAAATATTTTAAGTAGCTACTCAAGGTAGGCTACTTAAAATATTTATGTTACCACAAAATGTAAAATTATACTCATCACTTCAAGACAGATTATTAGAATTTAAAAATTAAAATTGAAAAATCCATCCCTACATAGTACCTTGTTTTAAATGTCGCACGCCACTGATGCATAGTAAATTTGTCATACATACAATATATGTACATATATATTATTATTCCGAAATTTTATTTATAAAATATCAATAAGATTTTAATTCGAGAGGCGAAATTATAAACAGAGATACTATGATTTCGTATTATACCGTAAAGACGGAATTAAGCTGATTGAAGCACATTCCGCGAACGAGAGAAAGAAGGACGCCGAAAGAAAATTCTGCTGGGTTTACAAAGGTTTCAGACGAAAAAGAAGCAAGTGGAGTACCTCATAAGGACTTTCAAGAATCAATTGGCAAAATTCAGAGAGGAAAGGTTGAAGATTCCATGAGATGATTACTTCAGAGGTGGACGAATTATCCTGGAAGAGGCGAATGGAAGCTTTAATACCCCGTTCCGAGTAGAAAGAAAAAAGTGAAGTAACCATTCGAGTACTTTTTTCCATTCGTTTTCATTTTCTTCTATGCATAATACATACATAGCATGCTGTTTTTAGTTTTTTTATTATTTTTGTTTAATACTTCCACAACATTTCTACGGTATATAGAAATCGTGAGCTCACTATATAATCGAGCGAATGTCTAAATAAAACGCTTAAATCAAACTGATTGTGGTAATTTCTTCACAACGTTCAAGACCTCTGTATAACGATATTCGTATTGAATAAGTTTACATATAGCTATTTATGTATAATCAGTAATATGCTGCATATTTAATATCTTATTTCTTTTATCATATGTGTATGTATGTGTGTCACATTTAGTCTTTAAAATAAGCACACTTCATCTTCCAACATTTCCAATAGGGCGACGAGTGAATTCATCTCAGAGCGAAATCCGAAGATAATCATCAAACTTGGCTGGTTCGTCCCCACCAAACGTACATTAAAGTTTCACCCTTTTGTATAATATTGACATTGAAGAAGCGACTTCATATGCATATGCAAATTTCGCGAAACGTAGGCACCGAGAAGACACACACATGGCAAAGTAACCACGATTATACACACAAGATACGCCGAAGCGTGGCTCGTGTCAGGTGTTATCAAAGTGTCGTTCGCGTCTTCCAGCCCGGATTTCGGGAAGGGGTCGGCTAATCATTAGGCGGATCGGTGGGCGGGTAGGCGGGTGGTTTGATACGATATGACGTCGTCTAGCCGATGGCCTATTGAGGGAGGAATCACCCCCCGGGGAAATAATGAACGTCGGGTTCGTCCCTGTCAATTTAATGATTATTAGAATCGTTCACTTACAATTCAATGTTGCGTGAGCTAACTCCGCACGGCTAATGGAAAACGATTGATTTTTACAGCAAAAGGCGATAATTGAAAATTTGCAATTCGCATTGCTGTCGGAAGAGACGAAACAAGTTTGTCTATAAGTATTAGATGGTCGTCTGCTAGTATATGGTTTTTTTTTTTGGAATTTGCTAGATGTGGATTCGGAAGTAAAATTGTGTTGTTTTGTAGTTTTATTGAATATTTTTTTATAAAGATTATATGGAATAAATTTCTACATGAAAAATAGGGTAATGCGTGCAATTTCGGATTTGAGTAAACTTAACAATGTTAACAGTACATGAATTTGAATGGTTGAACTAAGCACATTATCATTTTATGAACTAAGCACATATTCATTTTAATAATAATATTGTAAAAAATTGAGATATACATACATAATTATAGAACTAGAAATAGGAATTAGGTAGAGTTGGGGAGACAATAACTGGATGAAGTGTTTTCAACATAGGTGAACAAATCTAAAACCCCCTCCTGAGGATATTAGGGGTGCAAATACCAATGATGCCTTCTTGAAAGATTTTAATAGATTTATTTTAGTTGTATTGTTTTAAGTTTTTTTTTTTGTATTATATAATTGGCAATTTGCTAAATAATGAAATAGATTAAAGTAACTTCTTACACACGACATTTTTTTTTGGTATGTTTTATACATATGTACCTATACAAAACAAATAGCTAGCGTTGCAGATACAGGTTGGAATAGCCAGCGTATGTAAAAAAAACATTGACCTATTCCAGAACATTTAGTACCATGGGATTTTCATGGGATCCAAATTAAAAACATTGCGTATGCAAATATGTAATTATATTGATATATTAGTTTACTTAATTTAAGTTTTTTTTGCTTAATTTGAAAAATATATATTAAAATTATTTCTGCACCGAATTATCTTAAAGTTTTATCCATTATATAGAATTTATTTTATTTATACAAATCGAAAAAACTTAATCATGAAATTAGATAAATTCCATAATGTAAATTTGTAAACATTGTACTTTAATTTGCTATATCAATTCCTCAATTAACTGTAACCACACTATTATTATTTAATGTGCAAATCTAAACTACAAGTTAACTGACACAGAATGAAAAAGGTTAGTCTGAATGCGAAAAGGTACTCCGTAAAAGATTATATTGTCAAAAATTAATTTTATTTTACTGTAATTTACTTAAAAAACATTTTCAGAAGTATGATGTAAATTTCATTACAATTTTAATTTATTAATATATCTAGTATCTGTTAAAAATAATTTATGATATGTTCATAAACATACAAACGAATTGTCACCTTAAGCTGCATTATACTGGCTAATAAATGTATGGAAAATACCAGTAGTTAGATATTGCCCTGGACCTACCTACCATTGGAATGAAGCATTTATATGTACATACGTATGTATGATAACTAGGAATTTCTCAGGAATTACATTATATATGATTTGAATATATGTATGTATATGTAAGTATATATGATGCACGTACATACATACTTCCAACAAGCAGGTATGCGAAGAATGTATGGCAATCAAATACGCCATAACTCAAATTTCAAAGACTTAAATTATGCATTAAAACATTAATATCATTTGTATTAATACTATTTTTATAGGTCGCGTGCACAAACACGTATGTATGTATAGTGGAATGGTATCAGCACGCGAAAAGCACGCAAAATTATTCAACATCGTCAATGTAAACGTGTGGTAAAACTCAACGTACGAGAAATTCGAGTCAATTTATTCATGTAGTAAAACTGTAAAATTCATAATAATAGCGGGGAAATCTGTCGGTGGCTCACGTGAAAATTTACCGCGAAATCAACGCCCAGGGAACTTGGGCGTAATAAGAAGTGAAAAGTTTTTTTTGTACGCCTAAACATTTCCATTTCTGCGAGTCGAAGAATAAAAAAGTTTCCATCGTGAGAAGAGTGAATTTTCAAAGCGAATTTGCATACATTTTGTATGGAAATTGGCATTTCAATGAGTCGGGTGAGTGGAGAGTGTGTCTGTACCTACATTTTGCACATACATACATATATGTATGTAAAAGTACATGTCGCACACATACGTATGTATTAAACATATAATATATTGCACGCGCAGAAAAATGTCTATTCAATTTAATATATTTATATGAAATTCGTGCTAGACGACCAAATTTGATGCATTGCGAAAAGTGTAACTTTAAATTTAATCTTCCAATATTAAAAATAAAATTTGGCCTCTACTTCTCTACAATATATCACATTTACATGTGTATGCACGTATCATTATCTTTTAAAGCTGGATGAAAACCTCTTCAATACGCTTTCATAAATTTCTGTTCTGAGCAGCACTCATCCAAAATGTTGGTACATTCACATTTTAAAATGTTGCTATAAATGATTATTTTGTACAATATAATGATGGATCTATACTTATTGTCAAAAGCTATACATGCATATATGTATGTATTATAGTTCTATTAGATAAAATTTATATTGCCATTACGGGCTTTGCCCCAAGACGACACCTATAGCCAAATTTTTACTTATTTAATTTATATTATAATTATTATAAATTTGAAATTATATTCAAATAATGGTGACAAATGAGGGTTGGTTGACATTTGCTTGGGACTGTTCCAACAATGAAATCAGATATATTGAAAAAATATACATATATGTATATCCAAGGGCTGGCCAGTGAAACCATGTTACAGTTGAAATTTATTTATTTTTACATACATATATATGTATAAAGGCTGAAGAATATCCTCGACGAGAACCAACCTGTAGAGCAGGCAGGGTTTAGGGCAAATTTCAGCACAATGGACCACCTCCAAGTAGTTGGCGAACTAATCGAGCGCGCCAACGAATATCAACGGCCATTGTGCCTAGGTTTCGTCGATTATGAGAAAGCCTTCGATACAGTTAGTCATAATGCAGTACTTAACGCTCTAAAAACACAGGGAGTGCCGGAAACCTATGTGGGACTGTTAGCTGCAATATATAAGAATGCCACAGCTTCGGTTAAAATTTTTTCAGGTACAGATAGATTTAGCATAGGAAAAGGAGTAAGACAAGGAGATACAATCTCGCCCAAGTTATTCAATGCGGTGCTTGAGGGAGTTTTCAGGAAATTGGATTGGGATACAGCCGGAGTAAGCATCAATGGTCGCTTTTTGAGTCACCTTCGGTTCGCAGACGATATAGTTTTAGTAGCTCGTGATTCAGCTGACCTACTTATCAGACTAACACAGCTGGACAGGGAAAGTAGAAAAGTAGGATTAAAAATTAACGTAGATAAGACTAAACTAATGTTCAATAGTTATTGCATGCCTGATAGCATCCCCTTAGATGATAAACCAGTAGAAGTAGTAAATAATTATTTATATTTAGGTCAAATAATTGACATGTCTGGTAGTAAAAATGAAGAGATAAAGAGACGTATGAAATTAGGGTGGAGTGCATTTGGACGGATGAATGCTGTTTTTAAATCAAAAATGCCACTCTGCCTGAAGAAAAGGATCTTTGATCAATGCGTTTTGCCAGTGATGACGTATGGATGTGAAACTTGGACACTGAATGCCAAGATGCAAAATAAAATCCAATGCACTCAAAGAAGTATGGAATGCTGTATGCTTGGCATAACGAGGAAAGACAGGAAGCGGAACACGTGGGTGAGAAATATGACAAGGGTAGTGGACATAGTGGATAGAGTGAAGAGATTGAAATGGCAATGGGCGGGTCACGTAGCTAGGAGGATGGACGAAAGGTGGACAAAAGAAGTGCTTGAATGGTACCCGAGAGAAGGCAAAAGAGTAAAAGGAAGACCGCAAGGAAGATGGGTGAACGAAATTAGGAAAATGTGCGGAATGAGATGGATGAGTGTTGCGCAAAACAGAGACGAGTGGAAGCGTGTTGGAGAGGCCTTCATCCAGCAGTGGATGGCGAATGGCTGTAAATGATGATGATGATGATGATACCAGGAAGGCTTGACAGGAAGACCCCAATGCACCTTACTGGACAATTAATTATAAACAATGTAGCATTTTATTATAACATAAATCACTGTATTTCCAAAAACTGAAGAACACGAAAAAGCAATTAATTAATTAATTAATTACATAATTGAGACATTGAGAGATCTATGGATTTAGATTTTTGTACATAATTTTTACAAATTATACTCACAATAAATACAGAAGATTTATGACAACAGGAAAGATGATTTTTTGCCAATTTTGAGGAACTGTTTCAACAACGATCAGATAAAATTGGCAATCTCTGATAAGAAACGATCGATTTGGAGTCACGAATACCCCCAAATCTAACCAGCAGTATGGCGGATCGAACCAACTGATCACTTGGTGCTAAACATACACGCTACGACTAAGCCATACTGCTGAAATGTATCTTCAAGTTTTAATATATTTTGACTAGTTGGGATAAATTTTATCTAAGCTGGTACCGATTGCCGTTATGGTTGAGTGTATTTTCAGTTTTAATATATTTTAACTAGTTGGAATATATTCTGTCTAATCCACGTAAGTTGATTCATATGGCGAATTACATTCCAACTGGTGAAAATATACGACATTTGAAAATACAGTTCAACTATAAGTTGGTGCCAGGTAATGATGGAGACGTTAGGTTTTCTTGAAAACGTCACTCAACTAGTAAATCGAGTTGGAAAGTCACATTTCTGTTTTGAACAAATTCTTAGAGTTATCGTAATACGGTACTCATTACCTTTATTCGTAATATCTAGCAAATATTAACGCATTATTGAATTCTGAAGCATTCGTAATAGCATACGCGCTGTCAAAACTCAACTTTTATATCACAACTGGCGCAAATTGTTGAAAGTGTATGTATTTGCGCTTGTAGACATATAATTTACTAGTTGAATTGTATTCGAATATGAATGATTTAAAACACCAGTGGAATATATTACAAATTAAAATACACTTCGACTCTAACATACATACATATCGTATATTTTCCAAATTGATAATAATTCAACGGTGAAAACAAATGAAAGTGACTGAAATTGATTTTCAATATATGTATGTAGTGCAATTACATAGATACGTAACCTAGATACGCGCTGAAATCACGAAATTATTTCACTTCTAGTACGGAATTCGCGTATTATTTTTAACGATTATTATTATTGGCGATCGGTAATTAATTCGCGGTGGTTATTGAATCGCACACAGAGTTCCGGGATATTGAATGGGGGTCCGAAGCGGGGGTTTATGTTTCAATTGTGTCGGTCGTCGCCATTCGTCGCGCATAAATTCGGAAATTTGTGGTTTAAGGCGGTTCGGTTAAAATTGAAGTTTTAATGAGTCATTTGTTTGCTGTTACCGATCGCAATTAATGGTCAACAAGGGGGAAGTATTCGAATTTCGATTGCACAGTTTTGGCGTTTAAAATTAAATCCCGCCATAATATTGCGAACACGTTTCCAATATATTTTGTGATGTGCACGTTTCAAATGCGATATAAATTTGTAATGAAAATAATTTTGATTATATCAAAATTTTATATTAAATTCTCTACGTGAACTATTCGCATAACGTTTTCGTTATAACGGCGGTATTGAATTTATGATACACGAATAATTACATTATTCCATCACTAAAGTTTCATATATTTATATTAAAATTTTTATTAAATAAAAATACTTTCATGAACCGTATTTTATATACATATATTAATGTCTGTTCCTACATATATTTTTGTTTACGTGTTTCCACTATATAAATAAACATACAATAGCATAGGACCATTAACTTTGGTAACTACATATCTCATTGTACTATCACTTTTAGCGTAGATGAGTTTTGAAAGGGCTCGGAGACCAGGATAGAAGTATTCCCATACAAAAATTCTCAGGCAACGCCATGCAAGTATGTTTGTCCGCATTATGATTTATAATTTTAGTATACAACTATAAATATTGGCATGGGTAGGTACTATCTTAGACAGAAGATGGGGTTTGGAGGGGCTTAGACTAAAGTATCAAATAGTTTCCGTGATAAAACACCCGGATAACGCCACGGAAGTTCTATTGTCTGTTTTACAATTTGACAGTTTTCAATATACATACATATTTGAATACTATTTTCCGGCACTTAAATTTAGGGCTCGGACCCAAGGATCGAAAGGTTTCCATTAAAATAACGCCTGAGCAACAAACACCGTACAAGTTAAATTGCCTGCTTTACAATTTGACAGTTTTAAATATACGTACATATATATAAGTACCAGCTTTCGAATACTATTTCACTATACTTTTAAACTTAGACAGACAGCACATGAGTTTTGAAAGGGTTCGGACCCTAGGATCAAACACTTTCTATAAAAATACAACCGTATAACGCTGTGTAAGTTCGATTGTCTGCAATGCAATTTCACAGTTTTAATATATAGGTACATAGGTATATAGTTTTAATATATTGATCCTTTCAATACTAATTCCCAAAAATATTCTTATCTGCAGCGCGTTTATCGTATTTTTAACGGAGAGCTGAATGAGGTTGATCTATTTGGTATTTCCCTACATCAATTCAGGTCTAACATCAAGAGAATCTTGACCGATTGATTAATTTCTTCTCCTATTCTATTTTATAATCTTTTTCCAATATTTTAATGCTATAGCTTAATTATGCAATGTTCTACATATTTTGCCATTTGTCATAAGGCCTTTATTCTTTTCTTTTTCATTTGTTTTCCTCATATTTATCTTTTTCATTTTTTTTATAATCTTTGTAAAAATCTGTTATTGGACTCGGATGTTACATATATTATATATTTACTATTTGTTTTTTATACATATCTATGTACATCCTGTTGTCTGTTGATTTTTCAATAAATAAAATAAAAATAAAATAATAAAAATATGTATTGTTATATCTACATAAGTCTTTATTTGTTTTATGTTAGCTGTATTCTATTCCCACGACCTTTAAATCAATCTGCGAGACGAATTATGTTTCCCCCAAAAATATCAAAGCCCTTCTTAAGCCTGCACAACAAATTGCGTGCATCTACTCAGCCATTTCTCGATACATTCAAGACACATATGTTAACACTAAAAATATCGTTTTTCAATTAACTTTATCGCTTTTCTGCATTATTCTCACGACTCTTAATCCGCACAACGAATTGCGTGAAATCTACCCTCAAGGGATACATATGCAAACACTAAAAATATTGTCTTTAATTAGTTTACCAGCATTTTTCACACGACTCGACTCGAATCGTATTCCCTCAAAAACCCTTTTAAAGCTGCGTAACTAATTGTGTGAAAACCATTTCTCGATACACTCAAGGGTCAAAGTATTAAAGTCTTAAGATATTGTTTTACTTAACTCGAGTTCCCCCCTATTTTATTACGAACTATGATTGGTCCAAATTGTTACGTCTATTAAATATATACTGATGTTAAATATATGGAAGATCACTTGCGATCGAACCGTCTAACTTACAACCGAACCGTCTCTTACTAATCACTGACTTACAATTGAACCGTCTAACTAGTGACTCGCGATTAAATTGCCTAACTAGTAACCACTAACTAGTAACGTGTAATACTAACTAATCTCGTGTATACTTACTACTATTAAAGAAGATAATCATCTTATAAAATAAAGTGAGTTTTATTTACGGAGTAGCGTTCCGCAAAAACGCTTGGTGGCAGCGGAAATATTAATAACAACAAAATACACATCACCCACGAATGTAACAGTATGTACATATATATGTACATTACAACTTATTGCTCAGACCTTATGATCGAAGACTTTCCATTTAAATAGCGCATGAGCAACGTCGTACAAGTTCAATTGTTCGCTATGCTATTTGATAGTTTTCTATATACAAGCGTCAAATTTTTCACACTATTTCACGGCACTTAAAGTTATACTGTAGATGTTTGGAAGGGCTCTAAGAGCTTTTATACAAAAGCGCCCCGGGCAAGTGTGGTTTCCTTGCTGTGCAATTTAACAGTTTTTAATATAGAACCACCGATTCAAAGTATGGTAGATTCGAAAAAAAATCCATAGTACATAAGATACATTTTACATATCTATTCCAGATAGGAAAAAGGATCAAGGCGAATATATGTAGAGAAAGTTGTTTGTTGGCCTCGCTAGTTTTTTTCTTATACACCTACATATATGCATGTATGTACATACACGTGTGTATAAGTAGGTCCGCCTCCTTGAAAGAATGTAGGAAGCTTTCAGACGAAATGTATTATTCTTGCATTTTATTTTTGGCGCGCTTTGAATGTGGGTCGACGAGGAGAGCCAGCCTCGGCAAAACAGTCGATCCGATCAAATTTGTATGCGATTTTTTGCTGCCTGCCACGAAAATACGTAGTAACGCGGCCTGGGAGGGGCCCCGAGTAGGGAAGAGGGCCTCTGGTTTTGACCTGGTGATGGGAGTTCAATCCCGCAAAGTGCACAAAAGCGGATGTGGCGATTTTGGCCGCCCCTCTCAAAGCCGGGGATTACCAAATGAAATTTTAATTTTACCGCCGAATAAACGATGCACGGTCGAAACCAATCTCTTTGCGAGCCCCGGCATCCAACAACGGAATTATCGCTGAATCGTTTGTCTACTCTTCAATACCATCCATGTACTCAAACTACCACGATTCTCAAACTAGCTTATAATAAAGTCCTAGAATTTGGTGCAGGTTGTATTACAAATAGATATTGTTTTATTTTGGTTTAAGCTAATCAGACGACACGAAGTTAATGACCAGCAACGAAGATGAAATGTCTGAACTACTTTGTAGAATATAGATGGATAGTAGACACCTGGGTTTAGATATAAACAAAAATCTTGTTCATTGTCATATTTAAGACTCTCATAAAGTCCAACGCTTTAAATAAACATGAGTAAGTCGACGACTTAATCTACCTAGGTGCCTTGATTTCAAAGGAAGGAGGATGCCAATCGGAAATCCGCAGAAGAGTAGGAATGGCGGAAACGGTGATGATCAGTCTGGTAAAAATATATAAGAACCACTCTATTATGTAAAAAAAAACGAAAATCCATCTCATGCAATCTCTGGTGTTTCCCATTGCATTATATGTAGTCGAGACATGGACACTGAAAAAGAGAACAAGGGACATTTTAGATTCATTTGAAATGTGGTGCTGCGCACATCATAGACCGCAAGACGCACAAACATCTCCATCCTCAAAGAGCTGAAAGAGAGACTCTCCACAATATGTAGGAGTTCTTTCATACTTCGGCAATATGGCCAGGAAGAATGTGGAGAGTCTGGAGAGGCTGATAGTCACCGGAACTCTAGAGGGAAGGCGAGTGAGATGACGGTCTCCCAAGAGATGGTCTGAGTTCTCATAGACCCGGGCGAGTATGTGTGTAAACAATGGACTCACCACGGTAGACCTTTACGTGCCTAGATAATAGATAGATAAATGGACCGGGGAAGCTTTGGTGGGCAACATGTCCTTTATAAGGAGGTACATATAGTCGATCATATTATTCCGAAGGTGGATCCGTGTGGACCTCTTAAATCGTTGAATGAATGCTGTGAAGCGACTTTGGCTTTTTATTTGGATCATAAGCCCACCCATAAGCAACAGTATTTATTTATTTATGTTTAGGAAAAGCGGGATAGCCGATGGACCCAATTATATTTTCCCATAGTGGAATTTTTCACGTTGCCCCTGAGTAACATCTATGTATGGTATTAAACTTGTACGTACATGCATTTATAGATTATAAATTTTGTAATGATATTCAAATAGTGGTGACATAGTGTATAGGATAGTTTTTGAAAAATTGATGAGGAACCGTTTCAACAATGAAATTATAAATCGGATAAATCGGAAAAAACCGACTTGGAGTCACAAATATCCTTGTCCTATCAGCAGCACTACAGATAATAACTTCTTTTCAATCAAAATCAACCCACAGGAACGAACCCGGCAACTTTTCGGTGATATATTTTATACAATAGTTGGTCAAAATCCTGTTAATTGCGTTTCAAATAATTCTTCAACTCTCTTCTGACTACATCTAGTTATTTCTGTTTTTTTTCATTGATTATTATTCGAATATATACACATATGTATATATATATATATATATATATATATATATATATATATATATATATATATATATATATATATATATATATATATATATTTAATTTTTATCATAGTGCCATAATAAGTTGTCCCAAATCGACACTCTGGTCAAACGCGGACACGTGCATTTAAATATACTAAACTGAAAGAAAAATTAGACAATTTTAAAGAATAGGAAGATCCAATTTCAGAAGAACCGCTTCAAAAATTAAATCAGATGAATTGGTAAACTCTGATAGAAAACTATAATAGAAACTATGTTTATAATTGCTATATTGCTGGTATTAAAAGCTGTCCCATGCAATGTTAGGGCATATAGATAAATATCGAGTATTGTTTACAAAGGGCAGAAAAAAATTATTATATCAATACCTATACACCATTATTACTTTTCCATATACCCATAAATATATAATGCACGTATAATAACTTCAGATTTATAATAATTTAAAAGCGATTGTCTCAGATTTAAGCAACTTCAAAAGCGTCGTATTTTGTGCCACGTTTACTGCTAGTATATAAATAAATATATGCACGAAAAGACGTATGTATGTAGTTCTACGTCAAAACACACACACACACACTATGGAGTAACGAACTGCACTTTAACAAGCGTTGGTAAACCCTATGTACATATGTACGTACATATACATATATTAAACGGTCATTTATTCAACGATGGACCGTGGCGTGGGATCGGTATGTGCGTCGGATTTGCCTAAACCTTTGTAATATGGCACGAGGTAATACAGTCACGTCCCCGAGGTATTAGCGTTGATAGACCACAGGTATTAGTTGGACGTTAATTACGGAAGAGGACAGGTGAACCGATCTGATGACGTTATCAAGAGTGATTGCCGCCAGTCGCCCAGAAACGTTCTCAATCTCCCTTCAGCGTATACTCGACTACACGTAATATAACATCGGATAATATTAAATAAAGTTTCAGTTGTCGATGTTGATGGTTGGTGCAGCAGTAAACTTGAGCAATTACCTGTCAGATTTGCAAACGGCGTTTAATCAAAGTTTGAAGCTTTGTTGTTGTTCGCCCGTCTTGTTTGTTTGTCGTTAGACGATGGGTTTGGCTCGAATGTTGTTTAGAATATGTATTGCAAATTGGCAATCGATGCTAACGGACTGAAAATGTATAATTATATATTTGTTAGTATAGGTGGATATAACATAATTATTATTACTTTATTTACAAACATACATACATATAAAGTATCAATATTTGAATGTTTGTGATTGTGTTTAAATTACATCGTTATGTATGAGATAATTAATGATGACTTACGAAAATAATGAAAATATATGACATTATTGTTTTGTAGAAGTATATTATTGTCATGTAATTTTAAATGTGTATGATATTTTTGTAAGATGAAAATGCGTTCCAAATCGAAATACTATACACTTTTTAACGAAAATAAATATGAGTATATTTTTAATAAACATATTATTATATGAATCAAACCACAAAATGTGATTTTTGATAAATACTTTGAACCAAAATAGTTATTTGATTTCAATTCAAAGTTTACTACATTACTATTAAAATTGAGCAACAAAAATATCGCGTTTTTACTTACCGGAGCGGAGACTTATCAATCTTTACTAAGTTTGACCCAATAAATTGAAATATGACAATAATTTTTGTTGGCTTGCTCTCATTTAAGAGATATGATCGTTTAAAAAATGTGTAATTTTACAGATTTTTGGCTTTTGCGGTCTTTAATTAAAAATTTAGTGTTGCTGTGTCAAAAGTGAGTTTCTGTTGATTATAATTTATTTTATTGGTTTAAAATAAGTATAACTAATTATCTAGTAAATTTTAAAAGTGAGAGACAATTTATTTTTTAAACACATTTTTTTCGAACCATTATGAGCTAATTTCGGTCATTTTTCACGCTACCACGTTAAGGGTTTATCAGTATGTTTCGATAAAACGAAAAACTATGACACAAATCAATCCTCAGAAATGCGGTAAATCTATAATGGTACGGAAAAAATGTGTTAAATTTATTGTACATGTTTCTCACTTTTAAAATTTACTAGATAATTAGTTATACTTATTTTAAAGCAATTAAATAAATTAAAATTGATAGAAAAAACATCATACTATAGATTCCAATACTCACTTTTGGCACAACAACACTAGATTTTTTTACTACAGACGGCAAAAGCCGAAAATCTGTGAAATTGCCTAATCTCTTATTGTTTCGTCTAGCTTTTCCGAATGTATGTATGTATTATTATTATTTTTTTTTTATATTTATAAATTATATTTAGTTTTATTATTGTATTAATTTTATAAATAAAAAATAAACTTTAAGTGAAAGGTCTCAAATTATATGGTAGCTGATGTCGTCTGAAATGGTACTTTGAGGTTTCGATAGTCCAATGATTAAAGTAATCATAAATATTAAACACAATATATTTGTGTGGTTAGTTATAATTTACACGACAGATAGCACCACATCCGAAAGGATACAATAATAAGAGATTAAAAAGCAGCTGTTTTCCTCTTTATCTTATCGACGGTATAAAATATGTATGTGGTAATCGGTTTCAACAACACTAGTATCTTGGATCTTGTCCTTTAGGTAAGTCCAACATTTTGATTCAATTTCTCAAACTCAAATTGTCTATATCGATGGCTTAGTGCACAGATATTGAATGTCCATTATTGAATTTGTGTCGAATTTTAGGTTGTAGATGCTGGAATAATTCAGGTTTTTCCTTTCAAGGTAGTTTATGTAGTATATATAAATTACCTTGAAACGAAAAATCTGAAGTATTCCAGCATCTACAAACTTAAAATTCGATACAAATTCAAAAATGGACATCCAATATATCAGCACTATGTCATCGATATATACATATGAACATATATCGTAACACATTAAGTTATAGCAGAAAATGAAACATTTTGAAGTCAAGATGATCAAAGTAAAGGCGAAGTCCGAAATAGCTCACTTGCGACTTGAAAAAATGTACAATTATATGATACATCGAAAGCATGCCGATGTAATATTTTCCGTACGCGACAAAAGGTATCGTAACCATATTTTTAAATACATTTAAATATAAAACATCTTTTCAAACGGCCGTTCTTTATAATTTCAGTATATTTGCACACATGGTAGTGTTGTCCAGTTGTAGTGAATTCTTTGCATACAATCAGAGTACTTTAAGTGATATATTTTCCGAATTTGAAGACGCAGTTATTGACGCCATTTTAAAATACTGCTACATTGGAGAAATATGTATGTATAAGTTATACGAATATAATAATCAAATCATTCTTTGCGTGCAGCTTCATATGTTAAATACGATTTCAGATATAGAAGAGACCCGTCTTGAAAAATTTTTAGAGCTAGCCAACATGCTTCAAATAAAAAACATTGACATACCACCAAAAATGCCCGAATACCAAACAATAGACCTGTCTAATTGTTTGGAAGTTTTGAGACTTTCTGATGATCAAAAGTTGAAAAAAATTGCATTGGATTTAACCGTTGAAAATTTTAATACTGTGAGTGTTAATTAATAATAACAAAACTACCATTACATATGATTTAATGACTGTATTACATATTTATGTTTTAGCTGTGCAAAATCACAGACTTTTTAAATTTACCAGTTTCCATCGTGAGCGAAATTTTAAAATCGAATGAATTGAACGTTGCTTCTGAAGAAGACGTCTTTAAATCTTTAAAATTATGGGTGAATTTTGACGATGAAAATCGTAGAAGTGAATTATTAAACTTAATGAGTTCTGTCAGGTTGACTTTGATACCAGTACAGGTACATATTTAAAGCTTAAATTTTGTGAAAAGCATTTTCTAATCTAAAAGTGAAATACAACTTAATACTTTCAGCGTCTCATTACCGAAATTATACCGTACTGTTACTCGTCTTTAGACTGTATGATAATCGTAAACAAGGCAATGCAATCGATGCTATTACGAAATCCACAAAGTCCTCATAGAAGAGATGTTCATCGAAAGGGAACCTACAAATTAGCAGTTGTCGGATCGTGGATGATTGTGAGTGTTTTGATTATCACAAGTTTCTTTAAATTAATATTAATTCCACAACTTATGCTATATTTATTATTACAGCATCAAAACACAATCGACATATACGACGCCGAACAAGACACTTGGACACAATCAAAAGATATCGGAATCAACAAATGGGGCTATGGTTTGGTTCTTGTCGACAATTGCATAATGATTATTGGCGGATTCTCATCTAATACATCCAAAATTGTAACTTATTGATGAAATTGTTTTATTTTATTAGTAAACATATAATATAATGCATATATACGAGAAGTAAGAAAAGTTTGACTGGCAGTGTGGAATAGTGATATATTTAGCTATTAGCTGACTTATGAAGAGATTGAAATGGAAAAGGGAAGATTACATAACTATAACGAAAACTGGATGAAAGGTGGATAAAAAATAACTAAAATGGTATTCGAGAGAACGTTTAAGAATATACGTAAATAATATGGATAGACGAGTTTAGAAAAATGTGTGTGGTTAAATGGACGAGTGAGATGAATGGACGCGTCTTAGAGAGTTTTTAATCCAACAGTGAATAGCCAATGACTCATGACGATGATGTTGATGTGCATGAAGATTAATACTAGTTTGTAAATCCACAGTGTAGAACAATCAAATTTTCATACTTGATCATGATACTTTTGGCTCCAAA
Source organism: Arctopsyche grandis (assembly GCF_051622035.1). Lineage (NCBI taxonomy): Eukaryota > Metazoa > Arthropoda > Insecta > Trichoptera > Hydropsychidae > Arctopsyche > Arctopsyche grandis. The sequence continues at coordinate 9,665,656 of NC_135361.1, read as the reverse complement.
TTTTTCTGAAGATGCTACTTTAAACTTTCAAACTACTTTATCGAGCAACGCCGGGAAATTCAGATAATATTATATAAGTATGAAAATAAATTCGATATATGTATTAAGATTTATTTATCATTAGGTGGAGTGTATTGATTTGAAAGATGGTCAAAAATATCCGTTACAACCGTTGAATGATGCTCGGTACGGTTTGGTTGCAGTAGCTTTGAATCAAGACCATTCTACTGACGTGTACGTCATATGTGGTGCTAGATCGTGGGATGTACCGTTGAATTCAGTGGAGAGGTGATACAATTTTCTTTAAAAAATTTAGAAAAAACTAATAAAAAAATATTTCAATTCATTTTTTGAACAGGTGGAACAGCAAGAAGCGAATTTGGGAAACTGATATAGCTCCAACACTGCAAGCTTTGCTTTTACCATGTGCTTCTGTCATTAACGGCAGAATATACATGACAGGTGGCTACACATTCATCGATAAACAGCACCGATCCATCAATGAAGTGCAGATGTATGTGCCTGAAACCAATACTTGGTCGTATCGAGCACCGATGATTCAAGAAAGAGCCGAGCATAAGGTAAATGAAACTTGACGGCATAGAAGCTATGATACATTTGAGTATATATTAGTTCGTCTTTTAAAAGTATATTTTTGCAAATTTCAATTAAGAGTGTCGTCATGAATGGAAAGCTGTATGTAGTTGGCGGTTATATTATTCAATCAACTACTTATATTGAAAACGTTGAATCCTACGACCCTGAAGCCAATTTGTGGACTTCGTTTTGCAATTTGCCGGGCCCTCGACTGGGTGCTAATTTGTGTGTTTTCCAAAACAAGTTAATATTAATAGGTGAGTTATTAATTCAATTACACGCCGAGTCCAGTTTTAAATGTTTCAGAAATGTATTAAAATTATTATTTTCAGGTGGAAACTACAAAAAAATTGATCTTAGCGATGTTTTAGAATACGACGTCATAAATAAAAAATGGGTTATCTTAAAGAGTCTTAACATACCAAGAAGATATGCATGGGTATTTTTAATACCACCCAATTCGATTATCTGACCGTTTTTAATAATCGTAGCAGATCATGTGATATTTTATAGTTTTTAATAATATTGAAAACATTTAGTTATATAATAAAAATAGATAATCTATGTATGTATTTATGAATTGTTGATAATATAAAATAAAAAAAATGAAAATGTATTTTTTAGACATTTTTAATATATCATATTATGTACAAAGACATATTATTATCGTGAATGAAAGTTGAGTAAGAATGGAATATAATTAGAAACGCAGGAAACGATGGTCATGATTTACGAATTGTATGACTTTATATTTATAAAGTTTAAAATTTTATAAAACACGTTTTACAAAACAAAAAGCATGATGAATATTTAAGAAATGAAATATTTAAATTAAATGCTTACACAAGCAAAACAAATACACATTTTCACAATACAACTTTCAAGATAAACTTCGAAACTACGTGTAAGGACGAAATGTAATGCTACGAAATATGTGTCGTATGGAAAACTTTGTTGTTTTGTGAGTTTTGCGTCAATAACTTTTTTTTATCATAAACTCTGTTACAGTTTCAAATTTTATCCCGTAGCGAGTACGTTTGTATATGAGTTTGAATGATTTAAAAAAAAATTTTGTTAACATTTTGTTTGCACAAAAGACATTAAAAGCATTCGAAACAGCGAACACAAACACGAGCTTTCCGCAAATCGCAGCGTTAAAATTTAATTAATTTCATAACCACCGAATATTAAATTTTCCGTTCTAAGGAAATATTTTATTTATCTCACGTGGCACGTCTGCAAAAATATACTATTTTTCGACCGAAAAATATATAAAAAATAAAAGCATTAAACGTAATAGAAACGCTGGGCAGGAAAGCAAACACCTGTCAAAATAAAGTGACGCGTAAAAGTAGTCTTGATAGGAGGAAAATCAACCTTTTTATTTTATACTCAGATATCTACAGACTTTTTATATATCAAATTTAAAATTATCTTGTATGTTTGTCCATGGTTTATCATATTTAATTTTACACTCGACCTATTATACTCACTAATGCATAAATACATACATATATTCGTTATGATCTCGGAAAGGTATTAAAATATATTTGTCTATGCAGAATATTTTAAATGTTGATTATTTTGATACTTTCATTATAGTGATTACTATTATATTTTGCAATACGTATAGTACGCAATACGTATTGCTCAATCAAAATATTTATGTATAATAAATTACAAATGAATGTGTTAATACGTCGGTACGCCCTAATTTTTAAAATTTTGTCATTGGTTATATATTAGATTGAGTGCATAATAGTGAGAAAGATTATCGAACTTATTAACACTTTGTTTGAAGAAGAATAATCCTCTTTTTAATTGAACGATCAAGCTCTCTCTTTCTCTCGTTCCCGAAGTTCTCCTCTTGAACGAAACATGGATTCGTGGAAATTCCGCGAGAACTTTCCATCAGATCAGATCAAAAGAAAAATGTCAGCGACTATCTTAATTAAAAATCTGAACTGAATCGTACCTTTTTCAACATCGGGATGATATTTTTCGCACTTAAATATTTTATGAACTGATGCCGGCGCGCACTGTCGTAGGCAAAAAAATGAAATTTAAAAATTTAAAGCGAAGTTAAAATATATATTTTTTATGAACGTTTGAGTTGAAGAATCGAGAGTGGAAACGTACGAATATTTACGATTTAACAGTTAATTTCTCGGTTACAACATTTCACTGTAGGATTTTACGAGCACTGCGTAATAACTCGGGTCGAAATATTTCCACATGGAGGGAGATTTGCGAAGGTATAAAAATTAGAACGTGAGGGGGGTCGTTATATAAATTTTATTTTTTCGAGTTTGTCGCTTAGGGGCGTGTCGTTTCATAACAATAAAGCCACGCATTCAGTTCGTGTCTCGAAAGAAACCCTTTGGCCGCGGAGTTGCGCTTAATAAGTCACAGTGGAAAATGTCGCCGTTTGCCGCAAACACGTCGGCCGTGATGAAAAGTCAACACGGCGAAAAATATATTTTCAGGCCTTTAGGGGAAAAGCCTCGCGAAAATTGAGAAAACTACACGCACGTGGTCGTCGCGTCACCCGGATTTTCCGTAAAATTTTCCCCGCTTTGTATACATGTGTACATATAACGCTGTATATAATTGCGCGAGGCAGCCAAATTAAACATTGGCATTAAACTTTAATTGTAATAACGACTTATCACACAAAAATATACTCACATATTTGTTTATAGCAATATTATAAAAATGGTGTATTCAAAAATGATTTAATAGTACATTAATTAAGCCACAGCGTAGTGCACTTAGAGCTATTGTATACCAGTACAGAGGTAGTGGGTTCAAGTCCCAGACAAATACGCTGCTGACGAGATGTTTTGATTATTAAAACAATGATCAACTGTCTCCTGTTAGAATGTTATATTTTTTCCAATTTTGTTGTTGTAACGGATCCAATAAATTGTTATCTTCCTCGTCAGTTTCTCATAAATTCGAGTTATAAGCAACTAGAATTTGTTGAATCTTATAAAATTTTATCAACACAATAAATGTATTTCTCGCAAATTTGCTGCGTATGAAATTTTTTTTGATTGTCCATAGATGTCTCTATTGTATTGTCCTACTATTTTTGAAAAATTGTTAGTACTTAAGTACATACATAAATAATTTAGCCACATTTCATTTTATTTTTGAAATTATTAGTATTATAAGAAGTAAGTACATACAAATTAACATTCGCAGAGACATTTATTGTCGAATTTGTAAATTTGCAGCATTTTATACAGTTCAGCAATATTCGAGATTACTGAAAACTCGAGATTTTGCGAGAAAATGGTTAAGGTTGCCAATTTGTTGGAACCGTTTCAATGAAAATCAGATAAATTTGCAAACTCTGATAGGAAACGATCGACCTGGAGCCACAAATCCGAGGTCTGGCCAGCAGAAACCAGTGGGATTTGAACCCGTGACCACTTTGTTCAAAGCATTAAATACTAACCACTAGTCTATTCTGCTGGTTATGTGTCACCTTGGGATAATTTCTGTCATGGCAATAATTAATCAATAATTACTAATTAATTTTACAGTTAATTAAATTTAAACACCTTTTTTTTACATTACACGCTACAGAAGCTTACATTATACTATTACAATGACACCGAAAAGAGAGGAGGGGAAGGGGGTTGGAAAAGCTACTTTCGTGTAATGTTTCAGCCTTGTGATGCTAATACCACTATTTAACCAATTAATTACCATCCGCAAAGAAGTTTTACTTAAAAAATTAATTAAATTATATTGTGTTTGCTTTTTATTCATTATTGACTTATTTGAGTTTACCTATTACATTGACATAAAAATTAATTGTGGTACATATTAAATATTTCATTTTCTATTCCACCTATTTATTTCCATTCTTATTAAGATTTTTTTCATGATCTTTATTAAGATTTTTTTTATGATCTTTATTAAGATTTTTAACCCTCCCTCAGTGGGGTATGCAAGTGCCCCAATTTTTACGTTTTTCGTAATAACTATGTGGTTTTCAAAGCTACACACCCTATATTTCTTATATTCCTAGAATGAACTACAAGAAATTTATTTTTATAGATTTTGTATGATTTAGAAAAGGAGTACATCGTAAAAAATACATTTCTACGTTCCAAAGTATGATTTAAAGGCGGTAGCGATAAGTCATATTTTTGACAGTTCGCTTGCGTATTCTTGTTGATCGATGAATCAATGCGAGAGAAAGAGACTGCTATATTTACGTAAGCTATTGTTTCCGTCACTTTTGGCGCGTGGCTATTGAGTCATGCAGTCGCCTGTTGGCCTTACCTATGTATATGCGTTTGCGTGTAGATACTTGTCATTATTTTTTAATACAAATTAAAGTCAAAAATATGATATAGGACTAAAACTTTTTTATGTTGATGTATAAAATGATTAATAAGATATATATTGAACCCATTTATATTGAGAAAAGCTGTATTTTGATTAAAATATACTGGGGTCTTACTCGACCCCAGTTTCAAAGGGGACACTTTCAAAGGTTAATAGAATAAAGCTGGTTTCTTCCAAGAAGAATTGTAATTGCATGGTTTGAATCTAGAAAAATGAAAGATTAAGAAATGAAATAGCAACTAAGGATGATTACATTTAGATAGAGGTGAAAGTTATCGTTCTATTACTATAATACCCGGCTTTTTTGCGGGAGATTGAATTGGCCTATTTGAACAACTTTGCCCGTGTATCAGTGTGTGTGTTTGTGTTTTAATTTATTCACTTGTAGGCCGGGAAAGCTTCCGTTGATTTGCGAGACGAGCTTTTAATGCTGAAGCTCAACGCCTGTAACTCACCGCTCCGTTGAGTGCTCCACGTATAGTTTCTGTCATTTGCGTTAGATTTTCCTTTTTGTGAGCCGCTCTCTCATTTTCCCTGCGAGCCTATCCCCCTTTTACACATTTTTTAAAGATAATGCAAAAGTGCCGAGAACAAAGGCCTCCGACAACTTAAACCCTTTGACTGCAGGGCAGCGAGAGTTTGGAGTGCTTTCTTGGCGGATTACTTTCTATTTTCGCCCCACTTTATGTATGTGTGTGTGTGTGTATGTGTGCAGAGAGGGAGAAACTTCGATTTTATTCGAAAAGTTGAATCACTTTACGGTAAACAGAGAGCGTCGACGACGTTTTATTTTCAAAATTAGAACACACTTCGATTGTCGATCTCGATAAAAATCGAGTGGTTTTCACAGAGTTTATTTGTATGTACATAAGTGCCACGACGGTTTTCGTTTTGTTTCAGAATAGTGATGACAATTGGAAATTTGCCATTCCATTTCACCAGAATTCAATTTACCTATATACATACATATATCGTGACGTTCTATTCACTCGTAAACGAATAGTTTTTAAAATACTCCTCAATTGATATATCAATCACACTTTTTACAGTAAAAAAAATGTCAAATTTACATGCATGCTCTAAATCAGTGCTACTCAAACTTTTCAGCTGGCGGACCAGTATATATTTTTCAGTAATTCTCACGGACCAGCAATATATTTTAAAATAAAAAGGTTATATATGTATGTATATGGTAACAAATAAAAATAAAATAAAATCTAAGTAGCAAAATTTATTTTATTGAATTCAAAGTACAATATTTATATACTTAGACAAAGATAAAAAATGAAAAAAAAAAACTAATGAGACATACATATGAGCTTGTTTGTTATTAGATATTATCTTATAACTATAATTATATAATTATAATTATAATTATTAATTATTAATTAATATTATAATTATTAATTAATATTATAATTATAATTATATAATTATATTATCCAGTCGTGATTTAATCAAAGACAATGCCACACGCAATGGATCATAAATATCCACACTATTACGATGTTTTGTTTTAATTATACTCATGGTTGAGAAACCAGTCTCGCAAAGGTAAGTTGATGCAAATGGTAAAAAAGTTTTCACTGCAAGTTCATAAATATATGGGAATTCTACTTTTAATTTGATCCAAAAGCCTGCAAGTGAAGTTGTGGGTTCAAAACATTTTTTTTAATTCTTGATTTACAGTCAGATCAATTAGTTTATCTTCCAAATTCGGTGATATGTCATCATTCCATGGCAAAAATGGATTTCGTATCTATCCTTTTCCCTTTCGTGGATCGTCATCTGGTGGAAAATAGAAATTGAATCGCTCTGATAAATCTGTCAAATGACAACTGATTATATCGCGCAAAGACGTCATATTAAATGCTCCTCTCCTCCTTCGTAAATAATATCAGCCAAATTTGAAACATGTCATAGCAATCGTTTGAAACATGAATCTTCCATGTTTTTAGTTTCGTTTCAACCCATCTGTATTGTCTGCCATTGTGAAACAAAATGACATTCTTCCTTGCAGGGATAAGTTAAGGTCATTCAAAATACAAAAAATATCTGTCAAATAAGCTAGCTCGGCTATCTAGTCTATATTTTGAAATAGTTCTGACATAAGCTATTGTTTTAGTTTTATAATTATGTCTTTTTCCGCGGACCGGCTACCGCCGGGTCACGAACCAGTAATGGGCCGCGGACTTATACAATTTGGTAATTATACAATTTGAATCATAGAGATCTTGATGAGAAATATATAAAATATGCAAACCCTGCATCACTATGTTTGAAGAAATAAATTAAAATATAAGTCCTGGTCACCCGCTACCCAAGTGTTAAAGAGGTAATAAGGGAGAGAATGATTTATTTGAAACATAATGTTTGGACTATGATCAAGTTTAATGGTCTTTATATCAACAGCCGTGGCTTTAATCTTGTATCCTGGTCGTACACATGCAAAAAAGCTAAACAATTTGTATTTTGCTGGAACACAGTATCGAATCAAATATTATTCAATCCATAAACGATTTTTATCAAGATCACGACCCATTTTATTGTATTTTTTTAAACTTAAGTTACATACGTAAGTGGGAGTGTCAAAAAAGTATTTTTATATAAGTTATTATATGCCTTAAAAAATTACATACATACATTTTACCATTGTTAAATCAAACGTGCAACCTAGAAAGCTTATACGAATAATATAATAGTGACATATAATATCTACGTATAAAAACATGTTGACTTAGCGACACATTTTGCCTTCATATGACATCTGAATTCGAGTTATTTTCCCGAGGAAAACGAGTTCCGTTTTGTTTGCGTCGCGCAGAAAAACTTTTCATTTTAACGTCGTGCAGTTACATCGTCCGTGGCAACTTTTCGCCGCTTTTCCGAACGCGAATATGAAAAATTTCCCGCCGAAGTCAATTTCGGCCTGGCGTCTGACCCTGCTATGTTTATACGTGTATTATTAAACCTTTTTTTTATTATTTTATTTATTCCACTGTTAGGCCTTCTGTTTTTCGAAAGCGACCGTCGCATTTGCTTCATTTGGGCTCGGTTTGAAAATGTTCGCAATATAAATGGTGACATTTAACCCCTAAACAACTCGTGGAGTACGCACATACATATTTTATTATACGTCTTTATATATAACGGTTGATCCAACTGAAGTTTTTCTTAAGAAAACTTCATATTTTATAAATCTTTATTGAATTTAAATAGTTTTGATGCGTGACAACGTAATTTTGTACATATAATGTAAACATAACAGCTTTATTTTCAAATATTAACATCTGAATTGACTTCATTACTTTTATTGAGCGAAATTGGATAATATGGAAATTTATTATGTAAATCAGCCCTGGTTTCAAAAATGTGGTTTCATCAAACAATCTTTATATCGACAGCATCATTTCCAGAAACGATGAGGTCATTTATTGACCTCCAAGATCATGAAATTTAAACTCTATGGTTTAGTTTGAAATTAAAGTGTATTCTAATAATCCAAAAACACGTCACAATCTAATAGAAAACATTCCACCTGTCATTGATCTTATTGATCTTATTTTAATTGAGAAAATTTTGACCATATGAAGTATTTATATCAACGATATTTTTTTCTATGTAAAATCAAACGTTCAAATGCGATGAAAATTCTGATGTTTAATGTGTTTTATTTTAGAAAAATTTCTGACCTGTTACGTTGGATCAGCCTTTATATTATGGAAACATAATTTTTGCGTGAACAAAGTCCACTTCGGCAAGGAAATCGCGCACGTTCATTCTAATGCTAGCAATGAAATTAATTAACCCCATCTTTATTTAGAGACACACAAAAGCTTTCGCCCTTAACATTCTCGTTAAGCTTTTACGGGTAGGGGGTGGGCGTGCGCGTATCATTACGCCATATTTATTACGTCCGTCTAGCCAACAACACAGATTCCGGAATACTTCGACTCTTTGTCTACCTAAATATGTATACATATTACATGTACATATTTATATATACAAAACTGACTATACGACAGCGATAAAGGAAATCTTTATTGTTTCAAACTGATTCTTGAAATGTGAATAATGATCCATTTATTGGGTTACTACCAGTGGAGTTTCCAAGTTGCGGGATACTGTTTATATACCTCTTATGCGTATACCTATAATATTATATATGTATTTGCAGTTTCCGAGTACACATAAGATTTAACGATTTTATCGTGTATTCAAAAATTGTTATTGTTATTAGTAACTAGAAATGTTCATTTTATTCGGGTTCAGTTTTATTACTTTATTATACCTGACTGAATTTTTATCTATTAGTCATGTGTAATTGTATTCGTATATAAAAAAAATTGAATTAAATACAAATACTGATTGAATAGAAAACTGGAAATATTGATTGTATATTTTTAAATATAATATGTGGCTTTTAATACATAAATTTACTAACGAATGATGTTTTACAATTAAGTACGAATGTATAATATGTATGTATGCAGATTCATAAGAACATGCCTATTAGTTAGTCGCGTATGGAATGGAAGTTTCTCAATAACAGATATGGTTTGACGTTTATTTACTATTACTAACATATCCTTTGAAGTATATACATATGTATATGTATGTGGATGAGTTGATTTAAAGGAACAAATATATATAATTATAATAAAAAATATTTAATTTTATTGTAAAAATGAGGTAGCCATTATTTCTTTAGAAGTAATTGCCAAAAACACAGTTTTGCATCCAAGTTTCCATGCAAAATAATTCAAAACTTTGTATAAAAGTTTAACACTTAATATTTGATGAAAGTTCATTTATATGCATGTGAGTAGGATCACATATGTACATAAGTAAATGAAAATATTTGCCAAATATTTTGGAGTGACAGTGGTTCCAGATGGACTTCTCGAATCGTTGTATAAATGCTGTTAAGCGACTTTGGCCTTTCATTTTAACCCTGAATCCACCCCTACGCAACAGTACAAACTTTAAAATATATAAAATTCACAAAAATACATAAAATTCTCTACACCCAAAATCGTAATTTTTATTCAAAAACAAAAAATATTGCAAAGATAGAATCTTTGATAAGAAAAGGATACAAACGTAATAAAAAAATACACAAATCAAATTTTTTAACTGAATAACTATTGAAAGATATTTCAACGCCTAAAAACAAAAAAAAACATTTGCTTATATAATAAGATAAACTTTGGAAAGATTTGAGGTTATGTACATACGTCAAATCTGAAGAAATGAATTCTATGTTTATAACTAAAAAAAACCCGCACTGTCCAAAAAGACCATCGTATTTGACGATGTGCAATTTAGTATAGCTTATTATATGTAAAATTTTATGAAGTAACCTGATTTCGGCGGATCTATTGGCACGCGCGTAGAAATGACATATAAACGTCATTAGACTTTTGGCTGAAACACCACGCTATTTAGCATTAATTTTAATAATCATTATATAACCTACGAGTGAAGTAAAAATATATAAGAGAAGTTGAGAGAGCCTATAAAGCAAATTTTATAAAATACATAGTGGAAAAAGAAAAAGTCATAGGCGTTTAAGCAATTAAAATCTGACATAGCGAGAGGGTTGGATAAATACGGCAACTTTCTAATAAACGTCAACGAGAACGATAATGGAGTATTTTCAAACGTGTCTATTACGATTATTTTTCACCATCGTAATAGCGGATTTGATTTCCACACATATTGATGAACAAACTGAGAAAAAAAATGTCAAAGTTTGAAAACGAGCGGATAACAACCCAAATTTTGTCAAACGAAAAAATCGAAAGTGAGCTAATAAGAGGCTAGTAAATAAATAAATATATATATACATATATAAACAAAAATCTAAAGACGGAAGTTATTCACTTGTTACAAGAAAAGCGGCGTTTTATCGAGTCGGTAAGCGATTGCGCTAAAAAGTTGCCCGAGGGGGGCGTGGAAAAACGTTGCAGAAACGACACACATAAACGCGTCACGGTGATGTTTTATTTATGTGTTCGGCGATGTTCAAAGCGTGGGTCGCGCTCTTAGTATTCCCGGCCCGGTGTCAAACAAGACATGAACTTGAATAATATCGCGTCGCGCGCAAACATATTTCCGAGTGGGAAATCGCAAAGGGCCGGTGTATAGTGCGGTAGGGTTTTTCCGGCGAATGTTTGCCTTCGAGTTGCACGCCGCAGTCGAGACGTGTTTGCCGCGAACAAACAACCCTAAGTGGATGTTTTCGACAAACATGACTCGGTGTTGTTATCGTATTATCCCGAGGAGAGAGGCCTCTACGGATTTTTAACCGTTCCAAAATTGTTGCATTTAACTTCCGATAGAAATATACATATGTACATACATATCAGCCAGCAGCATAACTCGGTCGTTAAGCTTCGGCTTAGCGCAGCGGTTTCCAAACTGGGAGGCGCGGACTATTGCCAAGGGAGGGGCCAAAACTTTTTAATAAAAAAATAATTTTCACACCATAATATCTACAAATAAATAAAACTTCATATCGTAGCTTAACAGTAAAAATTCAATGCATGAATGTTTATTTTTATTTTTCTTTCATTTTTATATATACATTTAATTCCTATAAAAAATTATCTGGAGAAGAAGATTTTAAAAATTACGCCTTTGCAAACGCTCTGTTTTAGCTAAAGATGCCCATTTAAATGCATATGTTCGATATGTTGCGGATAATAATATATTAGAAGATATATTATTTTGCAAACACATTCTTAGGAAGACCACATCCATTGAAATGTTTAATATAATAGACAGTTTTTTTGAAGAAAACGACATAAAGAGAAATAATTGCGTTGGACTGTGTACCGACGGAGCTCACTCAATGTCCGGACACAAAGCAGGTCTTAAAGCATTGGTCAAAAAGAAAGCACCACATGTTATCTGGGCACACTGTATGATTCTCAGAGCAGCTCTATTGTCAAAAAATATGAGCGAGGAACTGAACAGCGTTTTTACAAAAGTTATAAAAATTATAAACTACATTAAGAATAGTCCTTTGAGAGCAAGGCTGTTTGCAAAGCTGTGTGCTGATATGGAAGCTAATTATACCTCACTTTTGTATTATTGTGAAGTTCGCTGGCAATCTCGTGCAAAAATGATTCTAAAGGGAGTTCGAACTCAAAGAAGAAATAGCAACCTTTCTCGAAGAAAACCATCATGAAGAGGCACATTTGTGGACGAACGATAATTTTATTGTTAAACTTGCCTATTTGGTTGAAATTTTTGGAAAATTGAGTGGTTTAAATAAATCAATGCAGGGATCACAAATACACCCACTTGTTCAAAAAGACAAAGTAAAAGCTTTCATTAAAAAATTAAAATTATGGAAATCAAATTTACAAAAGAATGAGTTGGATAGGTTTTCACTTTTCAAAGATTTCTGGGCCACAGCCAATATTGAAGCAAGTTAAAATATTTTTACCGACCACTTGGATGTTTTAGTGCCGCATTTTTCCAATTATTTCAAAGACCTTGATTTCTCAAAGTTTTTGTGGATACAGAATCCATTTAACTACAATGAAGAAGACGAATTCGAGCTGACAACCATCAAAAAATAAAAATTGATAGAATTATCATGCGATAGCTCACTAAAACAAAAGTTTCAAAATTAAACCATAATTAAATTTTGGATGAATCTTAGTGGAGAGTATGAATCTTTGTATTGCAAAGAAATGCAAGTGCGGCTACCGCTCGTAACGTCTTATTTATGCGAAACGGGGTTTTCAGCACTAGCTGCAATGAAAACCAAATATCGAGCCAGGTATAGTCGAAAAGGAGTTACGAGTGGCACTCTCCATATTGCCCCCAAGATTTGATAAACTTTGTGCCAATAAACAACAACATCCTTCGCATTCAATTTTGATGTGTTAGATGTAGTTTAATTAGTAATTTAATATAAAAATAAATATATGTACGTGTTCGTATAAATTTATGATATAGCAAAACCTTTTTATTATTCTGTCTATTGTAGAGTTCAGTATTTTATTTTTAAATAAAGGTTTATTATTTAAAACGTGTCTATATTATCATATCTATTAAAAAATAAAAGGTAGGGAGGCGCGGAAAAAAAATTTTTTTTAGGGAGGCGTATTAGCATAATGTTTAGAAACCGCTGGCTTAGCGTCAAGAAGGTACTGGGTTCAATCCCTGAATGAAAATGAATTTTTCAGAGTATGCTGTTGGTCAGACCTGGATTTGTGACTCCAAGTTGATCGTTTCCTATCAGAGTTTGCCAATTTTCTCTGGTTTCATTGTTGAAACGGTTCCCGGAAAAAAAATTGGCTAAAAATCCTTCCTACCTACTATGTCACGACTATTTGAAGTTTGATTGATGTACAATAAAATTTATGTACAATTCATAGATGTCTCCTTAATTTGCGAGTTTTTCAGTGTCTCTCAATTCAACGACTTGTAATAAAAATGCTGCATTTGTATTTGTAATTGTAATTTGTAATTGGCCAGGAAGGCGCATTGGGATTTACCTGTAAGGCCTTCCTGGTATATATGTAAATAAATAAATAAATACATATATGAAAACGAAAGGGTGTGTGGGTGGGTGGCTGCGCCTCCGGGGACTTCAAATCCTTTGAATCGAAAAAAATCGAATCGGCGCCTATGAATCGAAAAAAAAAATAACTCGAATTTGTCGTCTACGAATCAACGATCGAAGGTTACATACATTTATACATACATATATGCAAAGTCTCTTTACAAATTATATATTAGATATGTGGGTAGGTAGGTAGTGTTTACCATTTTTTTTCATATTTAACAATTAAATATAAATTAAATATAAATATTAAATTAAATATATTTTAAAGGTATTTGAAAAAATTCTACCGCGTGCGGATCGAACACAAGACTGAAACATTTATTTTAATATTATTTAATAACATAATATGCCAGCGCCCATGCAATGATATTTCATCGCATGGGCGTTGGACATATAACACTAGTTTATAAGAATTAGCGAGATATCTATGTTACAGATAATACATTTTTTAAATTGTACTCAAAGTTGTGACATAGAAGGTAGGATGGTTTTTACCAATTTAATGAAGGAACCGCTTCAACATTAAAATCAGAAAAATTGGAAAACTCTCATAGGAAACGATCAACTTGTAGTCACAAATATCCAAATCTGACCAGCAGCATTTAAGATTATACTCAGAATAAATTCTTTTCAATCGAGGTCAGCTCACGGGATTGAACCCAGCAACCTCTTGGTGCTTAGTATCATCGCAACCACCGAGCCACGCCGCTGGCTTATATGTATTTGTGTAATAATAGATACACGAGATTTTCTTTCAGCTGTTCGTCCTTGGATGAATTCAGATATAACAAAGAATTCAATAATTACGATTGTGTGTTATATTTTATGAATTCGATAACAAAAAATAAAAACATCGGATAAATATTCAAGCTTACGAATAATATGGGAAGATAATAATTAGTATACATGTCGTGTATTTTTATTATATTTCATTTCCTTGTACATTAGTTAGTATAATGTTTGCGATATTTTCGTTATATTATGTATTTATACATTATATATTCAAAATTAAAAATATGCATTTTAATAGCTCAAAAAAGTTACGTTATCATTACATGTATACATCATTATAAATTGGTAAAAAACATTTACAAGATCCTATTTGTCCTATCGAATGTCTTCCTAACCCGTTATCATTCAATTTAAATCATTTCATCATTAAAATATTATTACCGTAAATACATTTACATTTTTAAATTATCTTTCCTACAAAATAAACAACCTTTTCCTTAATTGCGTCCAATACCAATTAAACCTAGGTATCATCACCACTTGCGACCTAAAATGCACATATAAATCATATTGTCAACAAAACTTACTCATTTTTGTATGTTATAAAGCGGGTATTCAATTTTATAAATTTAACTATTTTATCAAAAATATATAAAACTTTCATCAGAACTAGACTAGAATACGCTTTTAACATATGGAATCATCATTTTAAAAAGGATATTACTTGTATTGAAAGGGTACAAAGGAGAATTACAAAGATTCCTTCTGAACTCAAATAACTTTCTTATAATGAAAGATTGAAAAGAATGAATCTCACTTCATTGGAGACGAGAAGAACTAGAGGTGACTTAATCGAAGTCTATAAAATTCTTGATAATCACTATAATTGTCATATGTCTAATCTTATTATATTCAACATAAAAACTCACCTCATAGGTCACTCGCTTAGACTCCAAAAAGATAAATCTAATAAATTGATCATAGATTCATTATTTTCTAACAGAGTGGTTTCAGTTTGGAATAGTCTTCCCAATGATTTAGTAAGTAGCCTCTGATAATATTAATATTTTTAAGAATAAACTTGATACTTTTTTTAAAACTAAAGGATTTTTGTAATTCTTCTTTCCCATAATCGGATTTCTGATTTTTCTTTTCTTTCTTTTTGTTTATATATTTTTCTTTTTCTCTCTCTTATTTTTTTTATTTTAAAATTGTTTTTTTTTCTTTTTAATGTATTTTAATTGTTCTCATTCTTATTTCAAACGTGATAATTTGTAAAATATGATTGTTCAAACCCCTTGGGCCAACGGCTATGCCGCCTCCCCCAAGTATATTAAATAAATAAAAATATAATACATACATACATATGTACGTACATACGTATATCCTGCTCTAAATTTTATAATAATTCTGCACACATAAGCTAACTTTTTTTACTCTCGTTTAGACCTTTTCTTCTTCAAATTGCTGAATATCAATTCAATTTCCTTTTTCATCTTATTGACTGTTTCAGAAACTATAAAAACTACAGTATTATTTTTTTTTTTGTAAATATACATATTTATGAATTAAACACGTCAATGACAATAAACAAATTGTTTTGAATGCACTATTATAATAAATGGTCGATAATTTTAAAAATCGTAAGTAAATCAAATAATCGACCAGAAAATTAGTCAGTTAACAAACGGTCATAAATCATAGTAAATGGTCACTTATACATATATATGTATGTATATTATATTAAACGGTTAGTATTTTAATTAATTAAATGATTACTTTATTTTGTTAGTACGTTCGTAATTTGACAAAGTTCATTTGGGATCGATTATGGAATGGAAATTTTGATAAAACTTATAAAAGAATTAACTGACTACATTTTTATATATTTACTGAGCATTTAATTTAAAATTTACTGAAAAATTCTTATAAAATACGAGTGTACAGAGTGTTTAAGCGTATAATACCATAATGGTCTTTAAGATTGTAAGAGTATTCGCGACAAGTATGGAGGCTACTGGCAATAATACCACCTCCACGATATAAAACGGTATACTGGAAGTTCTAATTTAGTGTCTTTACAATTTCGAAATTAAAGCAATTAAAAAAGTTATTATGAGCCAGGGGTAGGGTCGCTTTTTCGACTGTGCATTCGCACTCGTACAACGAAAATTAAAAAAGAAAAACGAGTTCGGTTTGGCGGCCGCCAACTAACGCGCACAGTCGCTGTAACGAGGAAGAAGAAAATGAGAGTGATAATCCGAAATGGAGAGGAAAAAAAAAGAAAGTGACAATTGAAAGAGATCACTGTCCAATCAGGAGACAATGGCTTGAAGAAAATTCGATTCGAGCCGCCGGAGCACAAAGCGAGACGACGTCTCATAATGAGGAGGTCTCTACGATCCACCAAATGAGGGCGATTACCACCCACCCACCCCTTCAGAGATGGGAGATCGACCCCCCGGATCCTATAGTTTTTAATAAAAATGTTATACATACATGTAGGTCAGTACGGAAGAAAGTAGACTGAAACTATGAAACCTCCAAAACGCGGACATAACTATTCCTAGTGTTGATATTTCATCGAGTTTGAAACATTTGAATTCGATGAGTCATATTAAAAAATAAACAGTATTTCTTTTCAAAAATCTGTGAAATTTAGTTGATAAGAACTGTGAAATTTAGTTGTGAAAAGAAAAATCTGTAGAAAAATCAGTAAAAACTGTAGAAAAATCTGTGAAATTTAGTTGATAAGAAATTTTCAGAAATGCACTTCTTCTTTCAAACGTCTACTATGCGATTGAAAAGGCTGCCATAAATCTATTAAGAGGACCGAATTATTAAACTATAAATGAAATAAACTTTGGGAGACAAAAGCGTTCAAAAACCAGGTGCCGTTTATTAGTCCATTGAATAATATCGACCTGGAAAAGTCTCCGGCATAATATATTCCTCAATTCAATATACGAAAAGAACGGCGAAGTATGCTGGAATATCGAGGTCAAATTTTCCGAGCATCTTCCCGAGCCGTATTTTCCTAATGTTTGAGGCGAGCTGGCGGTCGGTTCACATTTAAAGCGAATTGATCGAGTCAAAGTTTTGCATGTGATTTTCTTTGTTCTTATTTACTAGTTTATGCGGTAAGAGTCTCGCCGGCGAAAGATCACGTACCGAATTCAGATGGTAACTCGAAATTGCAATTTAAAATTCTCGATTCTTTGATAAAAGTTCGCAAAAGTCGACGACTGGCAACTGCACTCTGCGTATTATTGGAAATTGCATACGTGGACTCAATGCAAAAATTAAATCATACCCTAACAAATTGACTATTATGATATGTTGCGGAAACGAAGATACCTACCCAAGTTTTAGCATGCTATGGATATTAAAATCATAGTAGTTATTGATCATCAGTGTATTTATCCCACGAAATCGTAGGTTTTAAATATAAAGACAACAAATAATTGAACATTGAAACTGTATTACTGCCAAATTATATAAAAAGCTAATATTGAAGGAAGTTTTTTTTTTATGAGAGAAATTATATATTTTAATTTTCTCTATGAATATTTCATCATTGAATCTAACTATATTTGCGTTTATTACGATAGCGGATAGTTTATACAAAATTTCATACATTGTTCGCACAAATTTGATGCAATTTTGTGTATTGACCGTAAATCAACGATTTATTGTTATTAATAAGGTCATTCACTGTACATATGCATATGTATTCAACGGTGTACATATGTATGTATGTACAGTAAAACAAATGGGGAATTTTTGTATTTGAAAACACCCCTAGTTGAAAAAGATGTTCTTACCACAGAGAAACCGTAAAAATTAATATAAAAATTCTAAAAGAAAATATTTACACTGCCATCAGCCAATTCAAGTTTGTGAAAAAAGGAATTTTAACGATTTTTGAAGGAGTTTTTTAAATTTAAGCTCAGTTTTAGTAGTTTTATTTTTTCAATACACCTCATCATATAAATGGAATAATTAAAAATAAAAAACCCGTACGTGGGATGTTTTTTCTAATTGCTGAAGTACGAAAAAATCTGAAGCTTCGCTCGTACCTTAAATGCCAGTATTAGCGTGTCTCTAGTCCAATATCAATGTTTTTTAAACATCGTTTATAACGTCTACTATTTACTAAGTATGATATTATTTTGAAATAATTTTATATTTTCAGCGATTTTGAAAAAAAGCAAACAAATTTCTTTTTGAAAATGAATTATATTACATATTTTTTGCATCGAATGACAAACTCCTTGTTTCCATCAGCCTTGCCACCTTTCTAAGTATTGTCTACATATTTTAATATTTTAACAATTAATATAAATACTGCCGATTGACTGTAATATCGATTCGAACTCTGTTATTCGTAATTTAAATTCCGATCACGTTCAAAGTACATACACATGAGACGTTTTATTTGAAAGTGGCGGACGGTCGAATTTTCAGTTCCAAAAACACTATTTAAAACAAATTGTTATAATTTATTTTAATTCGATATGTCCACCATTTCAATAAAATAATAAACGTAATATATAGGACACCGGTATTTTTAAATATTGTCAAACGCAAAACATTATATTTAATTTTTTGCGACATATTTCTTGAAATAAATAAAAGTGGACTTATGTCACTTTCAATTATAATGGCTCATATATAGAATTACATAGGCTATATTATTTGAAAATGTGATCTATGTATGTATTTTCATGCACCACTAATATGTAGCCTCACAAATATAAGCATGTATGTATGTGCATACATAGATCTAATTTCAGAAATAATTAAACACTAGGTGTTTAATTACATTACAATGTTCGACAAATGACGACTTTTTTTTGGTTCAGAGACGAAATATAACTTTTCTTATAGATCTATGTCCAGTAAACACGAATCTGGTAATAAAATATAATACAGCGTACAATACAATACAACCCTTTTAAACGAAAAAAAAAATAGTGTGGCCAGAAAATTATCCCAATGAACATATTTCAATAGAAAATACTCAATTTAAAATAGTATTAACAGTGGGAAAAAATCCCAAGTGAAAATACGTACGTTTGACTTTTGATTTGAACTGGACGACTACTTAGAGAGATTTGAAAGCTAAAAAGTACTAAAAATGAAAGATAATACCCGACTATAGATTCCAATATTCATTTTGAACAGAAAATTGACAGATTTTGAGACATCGACCGAACAACACCAAGATATAGAAAAATCACGCGATTTAAAAAACACATATCTCCGAATCTCGAGCTAATCAACATTTTTTATTACCAGATTCGTGTTCACTGGGCATAGATCTATAAGAAAAGTCATATCTCGTCTCTGAACCATTTTTCGTGTCGAACAGTGTTACGAGTGAAAGAGTACAATTAAAATGTGATATTTTCCTTTTGACGGGCAGAATTAGCTAATACTTATTTCCGCATTGTACCTACATATATATTTCCCGAGGCTTCGAAGGCGTACGTTTGTTATGACAGGCAGTGTATTGAATTGATATCCCGGTGTATTCGTTCGCGTGACGCGGACAAGACGTCAGTGGCACGCGGCACATACAAATGGCCGCCCTATAACAAAACGGATTTTAATGGGGGGAATAAGGGCGACCACCCTTTCCCACCGCGCACCTCAAGTGAGCAAATTGCCCCACATCCCTCTCCCTCGTTTGCAACACCTGCATCCGGGCGGAAAATCCACCACCCACCCGCTCTCGCGTTTAGGGTGTTCACACGTTCCGAATTCATTACAACTGTTTCCGCCGGCTCCTCCTTTGTCCAAATTTGTCAATCGTGACGAATAATAAAATCGCGAATAACGCAGTACGACAAAATCCATTTATTTCCTACGTTGAATAACATGTTAGGATGGCTCAAATAAAATCAGCATCACTTCCCTCTGTCGCAAATTCAACTATATGTATTCCGAATGTGTTAATTCTTGCATACATACGATGTACATATGTGTATATATATATATATATATATATATATATATATATATATATATATATATATATATATATATATATATATATATATATATATATATATATATATATATATATATATATATATATATATATATGTATACATATGTGTATATTTCTATTTGAGACGTTAATGATATTACGTAATGTATGTTTGTAGCATTAAGTATTTAAATATTATAAAAAAATCATGCTTTGAAAGATAAACACATATATAATGTTATTCAAATAAATCCAAAGAGATCGTATCTCAAACCAAATATAACGAAGAATTGATTGCAAAACTTGGATTCTATAAAAACTCATAATGGAGATTGCAACTGTTCTACAATGGCCGTAAAATAAAACAAGTTAGACCGAACGAAAAGCAGAAGATCAAACATCACATGCATCCAGTCTTGTGACACAGCTTATGTTAAAAAAATGTAATAACTTAAAATATATACATATTATACTTACATATATGTATGTGTATGTCATCCAATTAGATTAAAAGTAACTAAAGCATTTTGATATACATATGTACATATGTACATAATATACATAAAACCATGCTATAAAGCGACACATTTTTTCATCAAATGTGTTCTGTTGCTTTTTAAAGCCAAAAGTAATTAATAATTTTATACGAGACCATTATCCAGTCAAATAAAATCGGACCCAGATTAAGATCTAAGAATCCGCATCGAGATGGCTAGAACAGCGTTTATCAAAATGAAGGCGACGCTTACATACAAGCATCTCAATCTTCGTACGCGTTTGAGATTCGCGAAAAACTACGTCTGGGCAGTGCTATTACATGGATGTGAAACGTGGACTCTGAAGACCAGGATGATCAGCCGCATCGAAGCTTTTGAGATGTGGGTCTACAGGCGTATGCTGAAAATCCCGCGGACCAAAAAAATATCAAATGAAGCTGTCCTCGGCATGATAGGGAGAAGCAGAGAACTTGTTTCTGTCATGAAGCGGAGAAAGATGGAGTACCTCGGATACATGATCTGGGGTCCAAAATACGAATTTCTCCGTTTGATAACCGTGGGCAAAATATAAGGTAAAAAATGGATTGGCAGGAAAAAGTTGCCTTGGCTTCGAAACATGCGCATGTGGACCGATATGAGCGCCGAAGAGCTATACCGAGCCGTTGAAGACCGATGCGGACATCTTCAAATAATCGACGAGGTGGTCGCCAACGTCCGGACGCGGACAGGGCATTGAGAACAAGAAGAAGAAATGCTAATCAATAAGCTAACAATGCAGTTGTAGTTATGTATATGTATATTTGTATGTAAAAATATTTTTTTACATGTCACATGATTTTGGCTTGAAATAAAACTCGACACAGATTTTGACTTGAAGTCATTGGAGACAAAAATCAGTTAACTTATTATTCAGACTTAGTGTCATGATAATCATATTAGTGGTCAACAGGATTTTAAATTATGACATAAGTGGTTCGTGGGGTCCGAAATGTTGGTGACCGCTGATCTAATGACATTTGATTAGTTCTAAAAAGCAACACCGGAGCGCTGCTGTCTATTTGCCGACTGCACGCTTTGAGCAAACAAATTCTTGCCGATTATACGCATTCGCCAAAGGATTTGCCGAATTCGTGAACTGGGCGACGTGCTTGCATTTTTCACCCATTCGGCAATTCTCTTGCCGAATGCGTGTACTATACAATTTCACGGATTCGGCGTAACATGTACATATGTAGGTCAAAAGCACATAGTGAGCAACTAAGTAAAGTTCCCTGTTAATATTTGCTTTCACCCGACAAGTTCGTTCAAGAAAGGCCAAATTCGTTCTCAGAGCTGAAGATTTATCCTAATTCATCCGAGAAGCAGCGTCAGCAGAGGGTTTTGTATACATAATTGAGGCTTATCGAGCGGCCAGGTAGACAAGACCGAGTTTTATGTGGATACCGCTCACTTGGCACACTCGCTCGAGACCGAAAGTTTACCTCGACCCGAAAATTCCCCATTGAAACGTGTGCACCCTTGTGCACCTGAGCCACTTGCAACGGGCCCTCAGAAGCCATTAACTTACCGACGCGAAAACTAGATGGAACTCAAAGCGTCGAAGCCTTCCGGAAGCGGCCGACGCTGAAAGGCCAAGTTTTGAATTGGCTTCGTGGGGTATGTATGTATGTATGTATGTATGTACGTACGTACGAGTACATCCACCCTCGCATTGTTACAAATATGTATATGAGCGCAAAATTATAATCGAAGCGACGAGGTGACGTTTGCAAAAAGTCTCCTCGAAGAAATCTCACACGCCATACGCGTATGCGATAAAGGTGGCCATTCACGTAAAGATTTGTTTGTTGAAATTTTCTCGAAGGCAGCAACCAACCCTTTTGAGAAAGACAAATCTTTCAACTTAATTTCTAAATTTTTTTTATTATTATTTTGTGAAATGCAATTTTTAGATCATATAATAAGGGGGCTACATACGCTCCAAAATTCCGGAGAGGTCTACCTTGAGGCGACCCATGTTGACGCAGACAGCAACGTATGTAGGAAGATTCGTCTTGAGGTCGAAGCGCATACAGGTTGAGGTGACCTCTCCGGAATTCCAGAGTGTCTGTAACCCCCTATAGCCAGCAGTATGGCTCAGTGGTAGCGTGTATGTTTAGCACTGTATGTCAGACTTGGGTGTTTGTGAGTCCAAGTCGATCGTTTCATATCAGAGTTTGCCAATTTTATCTGATCATTGTTGAAACGGTTCCTTAAAATTGGAAAAAAAATATATTCCTACCTGTTGTTACAAATCTTGTATTATGTATGTACAATTTGTAAAAAAATATGTACAAGCCTAAAATCCATATGTGACTCAATGGATTTATGCTTTAATTAATTCAATTACTTGTTAGTTTCGTGTCCTTCAGCTTCTCGAAACATATACAGTGATTTATGTAATAAAAATTATTTGTAATTAATTTTCGAGGAAGGCGCATTGGGGTCTTCCTGTCAAACCTTCCTGGTATATATCGGGATGCATAGGGATGTGGCGTGACGACCGATCGTGTCTAGGAGACACGGGGAAGCGGGTAGCGTGGAATTGGGACCTGAGCGTCTGACATGTGCTCTTGATATTGAGCGCCTGAATTGGAACGGGTGATGTCAATGTCAGTTGCGCTGCACTGGAGCTTACACACATACACACATTCACGAAAACATAATACGCGCGTGAAATGAATGAAAACATATTACATAATACGCGCGTGCCTATAAATTACCTTAAATTATATTTATATATAACATATAACTTTATTTTAATTCGTTTATCAATTCTTTTCCGAAGCCACTCGTTGAAATCATTGGGCACAACAATACATAGTGTACATACAAATGTATATATTTACATATAATAGCCAAATTCCGTCTTTTTGTTTATTTGTTCGTTTGTGATAATGAAATGTAAATTTGAATATTATATTAGTAAAACATTTTTCGGCTAAAGTTTTGAGAAATTGTTTGAATACATGTATATATTTTTAATTTTACTCTAATAATGCACCCGATGATGATTTCATCGGTATATAAAATACATAGGAAGTGGAACTTACACATGTGTAAATATGTAGAATAGCTACTACTTATTCAAAACGTATAAACCCTTAGGTTTTGGGGAAAAAAGACAATTCTTTGTAAAAAAATCTTGTGTGCGTTCTTTGATTGCGACGATTGTCAAAGGTACAAACGCTATACCATACCCTACGAGAGACAAATGAAGTGAAAAATCTGTTTACTTTAAACGAAACTTGTGTGAGAAATGGGAATACTTTAAAATAAAGGGGAAAACATAATCAAACGCGGGTTGAAAATGATTTTCAATATTTTTTTTGAAAAATACAGACATATTTTGTTTATACGACTTTTTACAAACAGTGCAAAAAATACAGAACTAATGGACAATCCCCAAATTTTACAAAGAATTATGTAATCTATCTATAGTGAATTAAAAATGTATAAGAGAAAGTGTGAAAGCCTGTAAGACAAAGTTTATATTATACATATTTATGTATAACGAGAGGTTGAAAAGAACGAATCTCACTATACTGCAGACGAGAAGAATAAGAGGCGACTTAATCGAAGTCTATAAAATAAAATAAAAAAATCATTATAATTGTTCCATGTCCAAACTTATTACGTTCAATGAAAAAACTTATCTTAGAGGTCTCACTTTCAGACTCCAAAAGAAAAAAAATCGAATACATTGATCAGAGATTCCTTCTTTTCAAACAGAGTGGTTAAAGTTTGGAAAAGTTTCCCAACAATGCAGTAAATTTTAGTATTTTCTATTATTTCGTATTTTTTTCATGATTACTATTTTTCTATTATCTTTTTATTGTTATGAATATTTTTGTTTATCGGTTCTGGGTCTATCGGTTCTGCCGCCTTCCCCATATATTTTAAATAAATAAAAATATATATATACATATATATATATATATATTGTATACATATTGTATATATATAGGTACATATGTACCAGGAAGGCTTAACAGGTAAACCCCAATTAAAGCCCCTTTCTGACCAATTATAAACATCGATAAACAATTTATGGAGCAATTTTACAAAGCATCACAGAAATCTATGGATAAATTTGAGAAACAGCAAATTCTATAGGAAAAGGTTGCCAATTTTTTGAAACCGTTTCAATGAAATCAGGTAAATTGGCAAACTCTGATAGGAAATTATCAACCTCATATATCCAATATCTGGCCAGCAGCACCGGGGCAGGAATTGAACCCGTAACCACTCAGTTGAAAGCATTACACGCAAACCACTCATCCATGCTGCCGGTTATATATGATATAGTGTGGACAATGAAACTGCTATAACTATTCACATATTTAACCCGTGAGTTGAGTTGATCTGACAGATGCTTCCGATGTAGTTTTGAATGAGTTCGTAGATGATTAAATTCCTCTAGCTTCATGCTTACTTTAACTAGAGCTGACTTGTGTACGTCAGTAAAATATCAGAGTGATCGGTATAATGGAAGTGGTTCAAAATCAAAAAGTCTCTCGACGCTCCGTGAGAACGGACGTGCCGAAGACGTACTCTCTGTGCGAGCGCTCATAATACAGCGATACGCCATACCGTCAAAAAACCCACACCTTTTAACATACACCACAAACACCCCCCACAAAACGAACACCAAACGAACACATGTTGGCACCATGCGAGGATCCAACCTGAAAAAGCGAATTAAGAAGACACTGATAACTACAACCGAAGCTCCTCAACCAGGCTGCTCTCAGACCGCTCAGATGGAGACCGAGTGGCAGTTTCCAAAACATACGGCAAAGAACGTGAAAGATGTTGCTCCTGAATTTAAAATTCAGGAGAAAAACAAATTTGAAGGGCTCTTGGAAGTTTCCGGTGTCCCCAGAAGCGGTGGAAGAATCCCGCCCATCATCATGACAGCTACTGGCACTCACGGCAGCATGATCGAGTCGATCAAGAAGTTTATAAAAGACTTCACAATGACTTACATTGGTCAAAATAATGTCAAGATACAATGTAAAAGTCTTGAAGACTTTAAAAAACTTCGGGATGGATTGACACCAGACCGACAATTCCATACCTTTTCCAGGAAGGAAGAAAAGGAAATAAAAAGTGTCGTACGTGGCTTGCCGAAATTGCCGGAAGCTGATATTAAAGATGACATCATCAGACAGGGATTCCCTGTAACCAAAGTCATACAGATGAAGACGAAGGAGCCTAGGAGCAACGCCACCGAGCTATACTTGGTGTTCTTCGAGCCATCGGTATCGGCAAAGAAGATTAAAGAAATCCGGTACATCTGTTACACAAAGGTCAGTGTCGTTAAATATACTAGTAAATCACAAAATATTACTCAATGTTTCAGATGCCAAGAATATGGACACGCTGCGAAAAACTGCAATCGGCAGGCCAAGTGCGTCAAATGTGCCGGCACTCACCTCACCGCACAATGCAATCAAGGAATAGTTACCCCTGCTGTCTGCTCAGGCTGTTCAGGATCTCACCCCGCTAACTTCAAAGACTGTCCAAAAAGACAGAGCTATCTGAAAATGCTGGAATCGAGGAAGAATCGAGCATCAATTGTCAAAGCCAACCCTTGGAAACTCCCAGTGGCG
Organism: Arctopsyche grandis; assembly: GCF_051622035.1. Classification (NCBI taxonomy): domain Eukaryota; kingdom Metazoa; phylum Arthropoda; class Insecta; order Trichoptera; family Hydropsychidae; genus Arctopsyche; species Arctopsyche grandis. The sequence continues at coordinate 9,639,229 of NC_135361.1, read as the reverse complement.
CAGCCACAAAATATCCCGGTCGTTAACGATCATAACTTCCCAAAGCTACCGACCATTAAAACTCCTTCTCCAAATATCCCAAATATCCCTAAAAAACCCCACCAACCAACTAATCCCAACATTCAACCAACAACAGACCTAACTTCCATGGCGTCTATGACGAAGATGTTGAAGATCCTCCAGGAGATTCGTGCCAAGGCCAGCGGTTGCACCGACAAACTAGAGCTGGCACTCATGCTTGTCGAATATCTCGATGTCTTTGATTAACGGGAGGCGACTGAACATTCTAGCTTGGAATGCTCGTGGACTTAAGAATAAGATTGACGAACTAGAGTCGGCGATCGGTGAGTACTGTGTTGACATAGTTTTAATCTCCGAGACCTTCTTAAAACCTCATATCCGTATTAACCTACCTAACTTTAACTGCTATCGCGAAGACCGAGAACAGCATGGAGGGGGAGTTGCCATTTTTATAAAATCGTCAATTAAACATTGTCGCGTAATAACTCCGCCACTAAAAAATTTAGAACTAACCGCCATCGAACTAACAATTAACAACACCCGTCACATAGTAGCATCCGCTTACAATCCTCCCCAAAAACGATTATTGGCATCCGATCTTAACAAAATATTTAACATTGGTAGTTCGGTAGTGGTAGCTGGTGACTTTAATGCCAAACATCCGTTATGGAGTTGCGTAAACACTGACCTACACGGCACAACTCTTTATAAATACATTCAACTAACAGATACAATCTTACTTCATCCGGATACATACACACACTATCCCACAAATAACTCACAACCATCCACACTAGATCTTGTCCTCGTCAAGAACTGCCCAAAAATATCGACACCAAATGCCCTTCAAACCCTGTCGTCTGATCATCTCCCGATAATCTTCTCAATCGACGGGAAACCCGAGGAAATCATCAAGCATAGTTGGGATTACGGGAGAGCTAACTGGCGAGAGTTCAAGTCGTACATAAATGACCAAACCATTCTAACTTCTACCACACTCACAAACAAAACCGAAATCGACAGCTCCATAATACACCTAACGGAATCAATAACTCGATCCAAACACCTTCACATACCTAAGACACAATACATTGAACACAAATTAGAGATAACTGACTTTGTTGCAAATCTAATTAAAAGTAAAAATAAACTCCGTAAAATTTGGCAAACATCAAAAAATCCAGCATTGAAAACATTAATTAATAAGCTCACATATCAAATTAAAATTAGAATCAAAGAAATCAAAAATGAAGCTTGGTCTAAAAAATTAGAAAAATTGAGCTCAGTTGATGGCTCTCTATGGAAATTAGCTAAAGCGATTCGCAGGACAAAAAACTCGATTCCTCCATTAGATGATGCAGGAATCTCAGTGACGCGTGATTGCGACAAAGCAGAACTATTATCAAAATCCTTCCATAATAAAGTCAACCGGTCCATTAAAATCATCACAAAAACTCCCACTAACAGTAATAAAAATATAAAATTGGTGCATCCGTGTGAAATCCAAAATATAATACGTAATTTAAAAAATAAAAAGGCACCTGGGCGAGATTCAATAGATAACATCACAATCAAACAACTTCCATTTAAAGCTTTAGTCTCACTATCTAAAATATTCAACGCATGTTTACTCACCGGGTATTTCCCAGAATATTGGAAAACAGCCAACGTAATTCCCATACTTAAGCCCGATAAAAGCTCAAAAAACCCGGCCAATTATCGACCCATTAGCTTACTTTGCACGCTTTCAAAAATTCTGGAAAAAATAATCTACACACGTTTACTTAAAGTCGTAAATAAGAAATTAATAAATGAACAATTTGGATTTCGCACTGGACATTCCACGACCCAACAACTAACAAGACTAACTGAACACGTGACGAAGAACTTTAATATGAAGAGAAGTACCGGAATGGTATGTCTCGACATAGAAAAGGCCTTCGACACGGTTTGGCACGATGGACTCATTCATAAGCTCCTTATTAACAAAATACCAAACTACCTAATTCTCATCATCAAATCGTACTTAACTCGTAGAAAGCTAGTGGTTAGCGTAAATAATGAATTATCGTCTCCAAAAATAATCGCAGCTGGCGTTCCGCAGGGGAGCTTGCTTGGCCCACTCTTGTTCTCCATATATATAAATGACATACCTATTCCAAAAAACTGTCACATAGCCCTATATGCAGATGATACAGCTTGCTTCACAAGTAGCAAAAAACCAGACACTATTCTTAAAAATCTTGAATTTGCAATTAAAACAATGACTGAACACTTCACTAAGTGGAAAATTCAAATTAATCAAACCAAAACAGACGCCATATTCTTTAGTGTTAGAAAACATAAGCCAAGTTCAGATCTGAAAATCCCCTCTGGAGAAAGTCTGAAATGGCAGTCAGTAATAAAATATTTAGGAGTAACGTTTGATAAAAGAATGAGATGGGCACCTCACATTGAGGCAGCGAAATGCAAGGCGATGCGGGGTATATCCTCAATATATCCAATATTTAATCGTCATAGTTCTTTATCAACGCTAATGTCTATACCCTTCAGGTATAAACACAGATTACCTAAACACAATCTGCTTTAGGTCATCGACTTTAGATAGTCTTTAAATAATATTATGTATTAGATGTATTATGAACATTTATAAGGATTGTAAATAGGTTTTTGAGCTCTTTTTCCTATTATGCTTTAGATTAACATTAGAATAATATAATACTGTGATTACTAACCAAATTAAATTAAAATTGTAAAATAGAAAATGATCAGTAGATCAGTAGCTATTAAAATAGATATAAGATGTATTGTGAACATAATTTCGTAATAATAAAAAGCATTTAAAAATCAAAATCAAAGTGGTTCAAAATCAGAATACAAATTTTGGACGGTTAGGAATTTCATCTAGCTTTCCAAGTGAAAGTGAAACACTATAGGTACATATTTGTATTATGAACAAAAGCTTCACCCGTTGGCGGAAAAATTGCTGCTCTCCAAAAATACGCCACAACAGACAAATTGCCAGAGACATTTCTGCCAATTTGTTCTTTAGACAAATCCCCACGTGAACGGCCACCGTAAGGGAGATATGGGGTGGCGGTGGGTGGGGCCTAATGAGAATACTCAGGTGTGTGTGTATATACGACTTCATAGGTCTTTATTAGGTCAATAAAGCAGCAGGGCCCTGGCTGTCCCATTCGTTACAGGCCGTGACGTTTGTTGGGCCAAATGAGAAAATACCTGCACGTCGGCGTTGGTAATTCGCGCAGTTTAGTACGACTAGGTCTTATGACGTGAACACACAAACACAGACACACACATACACACAGATCCAAATTTCATTTCGTACCCAATAAACATTTTAATTATTGTGAAAAATGTTAACGGTCGGCAAATACTACCGTTCGCTTCGGTTAAAATTCCTAAAGTTTAAATTTCCCAGTACAAAATACTTTTCGGAACATTTGAGCTCTCTGATTAAATTGTGCTACTGATTATATTACAATACGTATGTGTTCGTTTATATGGAAATTGGTGAAGTCTAAATCGACACTATGACTTATTGTGTACAATACATACATAGATAAAGTGTACAAGGGTTTGGTGCATACGATCGAAAAGCGCCAGACAGATTGAACCACAGATTAAGCTGCTTTAAACGCAATTATCGACTTCACGAATGATAGATTGCACATCAGATGACGAGTAACCTTTCGATGTGCACAGATTCAATTATTAAAATGGTAATTATTAAAATTGAGTTGGATCTTTCTGGCGAGTTTAATAAGGCAAAATTCGGAACTAAAGTATCAGAAGCACATAACGTATACAGGGTAGGTATGTCGGGACTTCGTGTAGATTTCGCTTATTGAAAGTGCGAGCAGTGCGCACGCATAAGGTACACGTGTCGTTAATCTGTGGTTCAGTCTGTCTTGCGCTTTTCGATCGTTTGCACCGCATCGAGTGTACAAACATACATATATACTAATGGTAGGCATATTATGTTTTCAAGCAGAGTGGTCACGAGTTTGAGTCCCATTGGAGTCCCGCTTTTGGCCAGAACTTAGTTTGTGACTCCAGGTCGATCATCAGAGTTTGCCAATTTTTCTTCTGATTTTCATTGAAACGGTTCCTGAAAAATTGGCGTCTTCTTTCTTATCTCTCTTCTAATCTCAAAATTATTCAGCGTCTTGCGGTTCGTCAATTTGATTATAAATTATGCTGCGAAAATTTCTCTATAGATGTCACTGTGGATGTTTGTATGAATTCGCATTATATAAAATGTTTATGTAGATTGATTGTATTGATTGATTATATTGTATCTGTTTAAGTGCACTCGTCGTTTTGGAGCGATCTGTAAAGGCCAGTGTTCATGTTCTATGAAATGTACATGAAACCATTCGAAAAATTTTTCGAATTTTATGAAATATAGGAAGGTCAAATGACTTATTTTGACGCAAAATGTTTATGTTTACGTCAAAACAGGTTATTTTGGCTTCCCTACATTTCTTAAAATTCTTTATATTTTTCGGAATTTTTCGGAGTTCAACAAAAATATACCGTTTTGCTATCGAACTATACGTACATATGTATGTAGGTACTTCGAACAAATATCTACGAATTCATGTTAATTTATCAACAATTAAAATTCAATTAGGCGAGTTACGAAACAATTTTCCTCGCAAATTTGAAATGCAAATTGGAGTACTTTTTAAACATTCATGACATGCGCAAGTGATAAGTAAATACATGTAATTATATTAAATCTCGTAGGCACACGATTTCTTTACATATTATAATATATTACACATGCACGGATGTATGTATATGCATGTACATTTATATGTATATGTATGTTACATTGAATCTGTATTCCATAGTGAAAATTATATAAATATCAAATATAGCTACAAATATATTGTAAAAGTACGTGAAAAAACGGTGAAGGCATATCACACAAATCAGGACATAGAAAACACGATGACAACTTAGACATGTTAGGTCACAAAAGCATCAATTGGAAGAATAGACTGAAAACTGTCCAATTTATGAAAAATATGGCATTCCATTCAGGAATCAAACGGTCCCCGATATGAAGCTTTATTTCGACAAACTTCAAAAGTTAGTCTAACACCATTGAATTTGCCTCCAATTGAAATCGAACTTTTATATAGGTACACTGAAGATGATATCGAAAAACTTTTGTTGGAGGTAGAAGAAGAAGACACAGCATTTATAAAATATCAGAAGAAAATATATAGGTAAAATAAAACGCCAGTGAAAGTACATATGTAATATATCAATGAATCATAATACATCCATATAATATATTATTGTGACGATATTGATATGCGATTTTTTCTCAAACGTACCCATGTTTATATATTTATATTTGTTATGATTCCTGCAAAGGTTCATCGTGGACATTTCACAAAAAATTTAAAGGGGAAACACGAATTGACTTAGTTTTACATCAATACAATCCATCCGAAATCAAAACGCAGAAGCACACTTTTTTCACTCAACGGACGACATTAGCATAAAAATTCATTTGATAACAGTTAGCGCCATTTCATATTACATTATACCCAATTATATTTAATTGCAAATACACTTTCCGCAGACAATCGGCATATACATACATACATAAACACACATTAGAGATTATGACGAGTGCGTGGAAGATATTGCGTTCCCAATTAGAGAGACTTTGTCTGAAGCATCCGATACGGCATAACCGCAAATCTCGCTCATCAACCGACTCTTATCAAAACCGTAACCAAACACACTCACACACATACATACATATACATATATAACATATAAAAATACCAATATACAAAAGTATCGATATCGAATATCCAAAATTTCACCATTAAGTTCGACGGAACGGCACACACAAAAGCTTAAAATAAGTATAAAATTTCGCATTCTACGTACAAATTGAACCACTCGCGATCTCGCCCATATCAAATTTCGCACATTCGCCACCCTCTCGAGATAAAACGTTATTATTATTAATGATATACATGCGTACAATAATATTTAATGCGGCGCAAATTTTCGCTCGACTTTTTCCGGAGTTTGCGAACCCTTTCTAGGGTTGGTTTTCGAGGGAATGAGGGGGGGGGGGGGAAGGGTGCTTTCGTCGCCAACTGTGCGTCATTAGCCGCATGCCCTCATGACGGCAATTAATAATGCTTATCACCACCTAATATTGTACGTATATTATAATGCCGGTTTTTAAAAATGACGTGCCCCTAAGTTACGATGTGTGGCACCGCGGGTAGATACTCCGTTTAATATTTATTCATGTGACAAATTACTATATGTACATACATGGTATATAATATTTAGTAGTACAGGGCAGATATGTATATATTTTTTATTTATTTATTTATTTTTATTTTTTTTTACATACATATTTTTACATACATATATACAAATATAACAGGAAGGCTTAACAGGTAAACCCCAAATGCGCCTTCCTGGTCCACATAATTATAACATAGATACATGTAAATCTAAACAATATCTGACATCTATGGTCAGATATTACAAGCATCGTATTAATACGATAAATAACGATGAATAACTTTCATGTAACAATACGAATTTTATTTTCGATAAACAACCACAGAGACATCTATGGTGAGCAATATGGCGAAACCTAAGATATAACAATAACTAAAGGTTCGCAACAGATAATTGGGAAGGAAACGCCAATTTTACAGGAATCGTTTCAATGGAAATCAGAAAAATTGGCAAATTCTGATAAGAAACGATCGACCTCGACAAACCAAGGTCTGGCCAACAGCGAGACTTAGCGGGAATCGAACTCGTAACATCAAGTACGAACTAATTCAACAATCACCACTAGACCACGCTGCTGGTCTTATGTATTTTAATGAAATATTTATTGGAATCAGACTGCGGTTGTGACCGTCGATGATCAATTCACTGATGATATTCCAATAGAGTGTGGCGTCAGACGAGGATGCATCCTATCACCTACTATTTTTATCACCTACACCGAATCCATCTTCCACGATGTTCTCCAAGAAGCGGAGGGTATCAAGGTGGCCGGCGAGATAATCACCAATAAAAGATATGCTGATGACATGGCACTAGTCGCTGAAAGTTTAGCAGACCTGCGAAGATCTCTAGACCGTGTACATCAATAAAGCAATCGAAGAAGTCTGCCCATAAATCTAAAGAAGACAACATTTATGATAGTAGATAGAATGCAAACAGACACCGGTGATCTAACGTTGGATGGAGAGGTGTTAGAAAGAGTCAAAAGATTCAAATACCTGGGTACCTGGCTAAATGAAGAGATGGACCCAGATGAAGATCTAAGAATCCGCATCGATATGCAGGAGAACAGCGTGTATCAAAATGAAGGCGGCGTTTACAAACAAGCATCTCAATCTTCGTGCGGGTTTTGATATTCGCGAAGAGCTACGTCTGGACAGTGTTACTACATGGATGTGAGACGTGGACTCTGAAGACCAAGATGATCAGCCGCATCGAAGCTTTTGAGATGTGGGTCTACAGGCGTATGCTATAGATCCCGTGGACCAAAAAAATATCAAATGAAACTGTCCTCGGCATGATAGAGAGAGGCAGGTAACTTGTTTCTGTCATCAAGTGGAGAACGATGGAGTACACATGATACGGGGTCGAAAATACGAATTTCTCCATTTGATAACCGTGGGGAAAATAGAAGGTAAAAAATGGATTGGCAGGAAAAAGTTGTCTTGGCTTCGAAACATGCGCATGTGGGCGCCGATATGAGCGCCAAAGAACTGTTCCGAGCCGCTGAAGACCGATGCGGATATCTTCAAATAATCGACGAGGTGGTCGCCAACGTCCGGATGCAGACAGGGCATTGAAAAGAAGAAGAAGATTTGAATGCAATAAATATATATATATATATATATATATATATATATATATATATATATATATATATATATATATATATATATATAATTCTATTTTTTTGACATTTAACTATTTCTATTAGTGATATTTAGATATTTAAACAGATATTTAAAGATAGCCGCGACGAGGAAATGTATGTAAAATGGCTCTAAATCTATGTCAAGCAATTTCTTATTAAGCAATAATACTTAATAAGAAATGGCAAATACAACATATATTATTAAATATGAGGTATTGAAACAAAATAATTAAGTTAGCCTGATGACACACAGTGTTGAGTCAAAGCTATGCAAAAATGTAAATGATCGTAATAGACGAAACTATTGATAGTTCCAATGAAGATCTCAAAGTAAATGTACAAGAAAATAATGATAACAATTTAAATTTAAACAGCAACTCTAAAAAGCCTAAACTAAACAACTAACAAATTCTAGAGTCTTTTATGGACATGGGGTGAATCTACCCTTGAGCGAATCTGAATATATGTACAGACATACATATGTACATATATCCCAATAAATAAGGTTTGATTTGCAAATGATTAAACAAACACGTGTGCTAATTAGCGGAAAATAAAATGTCCATGTCCTATTGAATAAGTTTAAATGATTATAGCGATTCACTTTGTAATGAAGTTATTTGGAAGTCATCTGTAATTTGCTAGTGCATACTGTTTGGAATTCTTTCTATCGAATTCTAACGAATAAATAAATAAACGATAGTTAAAAAAAACAGTTCCAGATTTTTTTTAAATAATCGTTTTTGTTTAATCACAAATTAGGAAGAAAATTTATGTTTTGTTTAAATTTTGAATTATACATATAATTGATTGTGCTTATTTATTAGGCAAGATTATATTCCATTGTCCAATTAGATCCCTCCGTAATTCTTCATTTTTCCACATTAATTCCTGTTCTATGAATTAATTATTCCTTTTTATATATGTATATGTACATATGTACATACATAGTAGGGTTTTTGAAAACCCGGGTTTTCAAAACCCGACGGATCCGGGTCCAAAATCAAAATCAAAAAATTTACAGATTTTGAATTCGAATTTTATTTATTTTTTATTTTGTTTCATTATACAATTCTGGAAAAATATTATATATAATAAAGAATAATATATAAAGAAATACAAATACAAATATAATACAGTATATCATAATTAGGGCTTCCAAGCCGGTTTAAACCGAAACCGAAAAGCCGGCATTTTGACCATTTTTCAAAAAACCGAAAACCGACTTTTTTAACTCGATCAACTGGCTATTAAGGTTTTCTTGAATTAATGTTTTTTTCCTCAAAACTAACAATTATGAATTTCAAATTTCTATGAAAACCCAAAATATGTAAATGTGTAGATCTAAAAAAAGCTTGCATATCGGAACTTTCTTCTTGAATAGGCGTACAACAAAAAAAGGTACAGAACTTAGCGGTGGTTTTCAGATTTAGATATGGACGAAGACCAGGTCATAAACTAATAAAATATTATTGAAAGTAGTTTCAGTAGCCTACACAGGGCCTTTCAAAATGTCGGCAAATTGGGTTTACCATAATTTGTAGTTTTTGCGTGTTCAGGTATAAAAGTATAGAAAATGTTATCATAATTCGTTCGTTGTTGTTTTAAGCTAAAACAGATGTGTAAAATAACTTTGAAAGATGGAAATATTTCATATTAAATTACGTTTTCGAAAGCAAATTCATCTGCAGTTCTTCTACGAGGTAAGACATTATTTTCTTAATATATTCGTGATAGTAGCTTATTTAAATCATTTAATTATTTGTGCCTATTCAGGATCTGCCATTTTACGGCTGTGATATATGTATGTATAATGCAAATTTTATTATTTGTGATACTTGTAATAATAATATATAATAATGATCTTATTGAAGTTCACAATGTTTATAACTCAATTTAATTTATAAGCCATTCTTTTTTCACTTAATATAATATGTATATTTACAATTTATTTTTTGATATAAAAATTTAAAATTTAAAAAAAAATCTTAATTTTTTGAAACCGGTGAAAGCCGGTCAACCGGCTTTTTCTGTTTGGTGGTTTTTTGGAACCCCTAATCATAATGCAAAATTAAAATAAATTTTTATTTTGTTTTCCTTACATATATAATAATACTTGAGAAACACTAAAGTATTGAGATACTTTATGCAATGATGATCTCAGTTTAGTGCAAAAAATATTCGCTACCGAAAATGTTCTTTCGTTATCTGTAGATGTAGGTTTAACGGTGCAAAGAGCATTATAAAGGTTATTAAGATTGACGGTACGCTTTTGTGTATTTTTAAAAAGAATACCAATATTATCGGCACATGTGATGTTGTGTGATCAGTACGCCGTATCGTTTTCGGTTGTATTCCACTGTTCGCAGTTTTCACGAACAAATAAGGTCATATATATGAATCATGCACACGCATAATCTATAAATAGCACATACATATTTGGATATTTTCAATGTATCGACTGAAAATCATTTTGAATTTTTACGTTAATACTCGAAATTTTAAATACCCGGATCCGGCGAGTTTTGAAGCCTGGATCCGGATCCGGGTTTTAAGTCATTACCCGGCCGGGTCGGGTCCGGGTCGAGTCGAGTCCAGAAACCCTAGTACATAGGTACATATGTAGATCTTACTATTCTTTTAATTATACTCCCCCCCTCATATTTGAACTATGTTTTTCTTCCCTTTCTTCTTTTTTTATTTCTATTATTTGGTCATTGATTTTATTATAACATATTTATGTACCATACAGACCATTTACGGAATATGCTTATCTTCTTTGCATTTATTTTATATAATTGTTGGAATTTATTTTTAAAAACATTCTTGGTATCAATGCTATGCTATGTATGTATGTATGTACGTTTTAAGGCAGTTTTAAAAATAAAATAAAGTCTGCCTCAATATATGAATCGATAAGGGATTGTAATACCGGTATATCAAATTGTATTAATGCGATCGGACGGTTTTTTCAATTATGACCCACACTTTGAAAATGGTCCAATCTTTAAATACATATATGTATATATATATATATACATGTTTGGCTTTAAATTATGAACTTTATATACATATATATGATCTTCTCCACCTGACAATATTATTTTAAATCATTTATGAAAAAGGAACCACATAAAGTTATCTAAGTATGATTTTTTTTTCATTTACCGGTAAATACCACTATGCCACTAGTGGTAAAAATTGTTTAGATATATAGAAAAGATACACATACATTTTGTATGTAAATAATGTGGTGTATTACATCAAAGTAACATACCTACACATAATATTTCATTTTATTAAATCTTTAATAAGAGTTAATTTAAATATTTCGCTCACCATCCTAATTATATTTTCCAGGAAACGTAAATCCCTCTGTAAATACGAGATCGAGTTGAGATGGAGGAATAAAATTTTATACCAGTTTTTAAAAATTACAATATACACACGTACAAACACGTAAATATTTTCCATACACCGACCTAATACATTTTCTTTTGTGACATATTATTTCCACCGTATCATGTTTCGAATCTGCAATTCATATTCCTATTACATTTAAGCAAATATTCACATTATGATTTTGTTGTTTATTTTATATAACATTGTTTTTCCGGACCGGCGATAAAATTGCGTTACGTAGAATAGCAAATTTTTTCAATACGCACCGAAAAAAACAAACCCACGCGCGCACATTCGTACACGTAACAACAAAAAAAAAACGTTTTTTTTTTTACATAAGATGAAAAAATATCCAGCAAGGTACAAGATGAAGAAAAAAACTTGGTGGTGAAATTCATGGGGATTCGCTTTATTCGGCTGCGTTTCGCGAAGAAAGGCGAAAAATTAAAATTGCCACCTAGAAACTTTCCACCCGGGGAAATTTCTTACGAGTGTGTCGCGTCTCGCTAGTGGAGATTTTTCCAGCGGAAAAATAGCGTGGAAATATTGCTTAGTTTGCGTAATTACGGTTAATGGTCTGGACCGTGTTACGCGATGCATCATAACACGATGCGACTAAATGGCGACACTTATAGCAAACTCTCCACTTTATTACACTGGAATGCCAGCTCTTAACAATATTTATATTTTTTCACTACTGCTACATCCAACTAAGAAAACGCAGTTTATCTTAAAAAAAAAAGAATCAAATTTACCGGTAATTACCGGAAACTATTTTATGGCGATTTTAGTATATATATAGGCATATAATTGCATAATATTACCTATACATTAAAATCGATGCAAATGGCGTATTGTGTCTAACGACCAGTATAGCGGATCGAGCCCACTGTTCACTTGGTGCTAAACATACACGCTACCATTAAGCCACACTGCTGGCTAAATATATATGTATATAAATATATATGTATAATATCTGTGCACCAAGCCCTCAATATGTATGTACAGTCATCTGATCCATAAAAATGCCTTTTTTTCGTTTACCAGTAAATACCGGTATACCAGTAGTAGGAAAAATCATTTATCATTTTCGATTTATAAAATTTGACGGTAAATTGCAATCCCTTACGACAAGACGACCTTACCCACAGATAGTGTCTTACCGGTACACGGATATTAGAGCGAGCCAGCGCGGCATCCAGAAACCGGGTGTGATATTCGAATCAAACAATCTGCAACCACTCGAACGCGAAAGCCGACGGAAACTCGTTGAATAATAATGATGTTTACGGCGGGGGCGATGCCAACGGGTCAAAGCTCGTATACTCGTAGGTACGAAATGCTTTGTAAACTGTTACATACATATTAAGCAGATGACTGGGAGGGGTCCGCGATCACCGATTAAGCTCCCCTGCCCCCCCCCCCCCCGCGTCACGTCTCTTCGGGGGAAAATTTGCGCTTTAATTAAATTTTCCGCGGCTTTCCGTAGCTCGGCGCGCCAAAGACAAACGGAAAATTGTATGCGCTTTACAATTCTACGCGACCTTGATACATAATATAATAATTAAATATACACACGTAGAGAGTGTTGTTTCTCAATATCTTTCTGTTGTTAGCTTAGGATTTGTATCATCTAATATACAATTTCGAAAGAGACAATTTTTATCTATAGTTGGGTGGAAACGAAAACAAGTCAATGTTTCCATGACGACAAGTAAATTCGCCTCCGGCCACAGGGGGCGCTGGATTCTGGTATACATATAATTTCGAAAAAGATTTAGTATATAGATATGTATGTTTGTTTGTTAGTAACAGTCAATTTAATAAAAAAAACATTATAAATAGTATAAAATTCAGCATGTATGGGAGTGATTAATTATTTTATTTTGTTCATATATACGACCAGCAGCATAGCCTTGTGGTTGCGTTAATGCTGACAACCGAGAGGTTGCCAGCATTAATGAGGGTTGACCTCGATTGAAAAGAATATATTCTGTAGTATATATTAAGAGTATTATCTGTGTAGTGCTGCTCGCCAGACTTGGATATTTGTGACTCCAAGTCTCAGTTTGCCAATTTATATAATTTCATTGTTGAAACTGTTCCTCATCAAAATTTTCCAAAAACCATCTTACCCACTATGTCACCAATTGATTCAAATTGACAGCAGAACTCAAGTGAAATATTTTCCTCGTATTACTAGAGAAACGAGCTCGAATAGGTTATTGTTTTACTAAGCATCCTTGGAGAGGTTCAAAGCTAATTTTTCGTAGATGAGAAGATTCTTATGGTTTTTTTTTTTTGATTCTTATGAGAGATAAAAAACATTTCATATTGTGATTATGGCGACGAATTGGGTAATTCGTGTAATGTCGCTTTGATGCAATATGAAAAATAAAATTAGTCTATACCAGTGGCGGACGGTGGGTGTTAATACCGGGTGTGCTGTGTATGCCGTAGGACGTAGGGTATAAAATTAGCAATTAAAAAAAAATACTAGTTTTGCATTACAAAAATGTTTAATTTATTAGTTATTTATACATAAGTTCAATGCGACGTTTCTGAGACATAAACTTTTCAATCACGTATGCATAGAATGTGTCTTTCTGTTTTAATTCCACCAATAACTTTTTTTCTATTGAAATTAAGCTAAGGCCACATAATCTATCTTGACCTTGCGTACCTCTATAGCAAGTTTTTATTCTTTTCAGCGCCGAAAAAGAACGTTCTGCTGAAGCTGTACTGCTTGGTATCGTTAATATTAATTCTCCCAGCTTAAACACCTCTTTAAAACCAGATTCGAGGTTATTTTTTGTCATGAATTGTATTAATTCATGAACAGGTTTCTCTGAAAATTCAGAGCTGGAATATAGCACGATGAGTTCGTTTTTCAATCGAATATAATCAAACAGTGATCCATAAAAATCTTTTAATTTATTAATTAAAACATTTGGAAAATTTTCTTTATATTCGTCATATTTATCATTACAAAGAAGGTGGAAATATTCTAATTTGGAAAGTGAAGAATATCTACATTCGACTTGTGCGATTATGCTATCAACTATTTTGAAATATAATTGACGAAATGAAGTTTTATCTTCTACTTCTGAATAATTTTTTAATCTTTGTGGCCTACGATCATGATCATCATTTTTTTCATTTAAATAATTATTCCATAACATTTCAAAATTATTATCCCTTTCGTATTTCAGTTGCTGCAAAACATGATTAATTTTTTTACAACAATATAAAACGTCCGAAGATTTAGATTGAAGAATGTTATACAAAACATCAGTTATTCCAAACAGTTTTGAAAAAATTTGAAGAAGTTTAATTGTTTGAAAATCCTCTAAAAAGCCTAAAAACCCTCGTGCTTTTATAACAGTATCTGTGTCCCATAATTCACAATTTTCTATAACATGTCGAAAAAAATCTGTAAATTGACTTCTGTATTGTTGTACTGTGCTACTTAAACGAGATGTAAAATTCCACCTTGTGGGTGCTACAGAGGGAAGTCTTTTTGTCACAAATTCCTGTAAAGCGAATACTCTTTTGGAAGATTTTGAAAAGTATGTAGACAATCCATTTAAAGTTTGAAAAAATGATTTACTTTCTTTAATATCAGAAAGACCTTGCTGCAATACTAAATTCAATACATGAGCATAACAGTGTGTAAAAAGAGCAAAAGGATAAGCATTGAGGACTTTGGATTGCAAACCATTTACGTGTCCACTCATTACACTTGCTCCATCATAAGTCTGTCCAACCAATTTGTCTTGAATTTTAAATTCTTCAACTATGTTCACCACGTGACGGAATAGACCATTAGATGTTTTATCAGCACTAACGTCTGTAAAACTAATAAACCGTTCATGTACATTGCCTTTACATACAAAACGTAAAACTGTTGAGAGCTGTGATTTTGTCATTATATCTGAAGTTTCATCGAGAATAATAGCAACAAAACTTGCTGACTCTACTTCATTTTTTATATGAACTTTAATAACATGAGCGATTGCTTCGATTATGTCATTTTGTATACTTGGAGAAGTACCACGAAAGGTAGTAGCAGTATTTAAATGAGTATCTAAAACAGAATCATATTCTCGAAGAGCATTTAGATATTCAATGTAATTGCCTTTGTTTACGGAATTACATGACTCGTCGTGACCTCGCAGGGACAGTTCTTGTTTTCCTAGATAGATTATTGCGTTAATAATTCGTTTTAAAACATCTCTATTTTTATTTACTTGTTCATTATGTCGACTTATTTCGGCTTTACGTTGACTGTCAATTAATACGTCGATTCGTTGTTTGCCAAACATTTGTATGGAAAGAAATGATTGAACGTGTGCCTGCGATCCTTCGTGTTTCTTCAGTGCTGCTGTCAAATGGTTGAGATCAGCAAATCCTTCTTTGTTCCACACATTAATATCTTTGGAGAACAATAAACATGGCCAGCAGAAAAGTTTGGATCGAATTTCACAGCCTGTAATCCATTCGAATTTTTTATAATTTGAAACGCAAAAATGTCTAGTGTAAACTTTTGTTTTTTCTTTATGCAAACTGGATAAATTTGGAAGAGACGAACACGGTTTCCCATCTTTAATTATTTTTAATTTTATCTCAAAACTTCTATTTGAAAACGGAATAGTTAAAATGTCTTGAACACTGTTAGCCATTATTAGTTATTAGAGGTATGACTGAGATATGACCATAAAAATACGAATGTGCGAAAAAGTAAGAGACCACGTGTCGCATCGCATTGGTCAATTGCCGACTGTTGCGCGGTGCTCTGAAGTCGTAGCACACCGTACGTCTTAATATCGCGAACAAACCTATACAAGCGAATATCCGCCTGCACACTCCAACCAAACCCACCAATTTGCTGCACGGCATAGGTATTCTCTCGTCGCGGCGCGCAAACTACATCTAACATCACACAACACGCTGCAGACTGCACACCACACCATACACCACACCATACATTTAGCGCACGCGGTAAATACACCATACACATCAATGCCTGTTTATACAACAACACATTATTTTGTATTAAAATACTACTTTATGTGGTCTTTGGTTTTCACGGGTGTGCGCCGCACACCTAGCACACACCCAATATACGCCACTGGTCTATACTGTTTTATATATAATACACATAAGACTATCCGGTTCCTTAATGTGATTGATGAGCATTTGGACCTGTTCAATTGTCATGTTGTTGAGCTGCTTAGTTTCTCGAGATTCAACGCGAGACTAATTGAATGAGATGAATGATTCGAATTTTTATTGTTTTTGTTTTGTTCTTTTCTTTCTTTTGTTTTGTAAAACTGGTATGACACTTTGGGGCAACCTGTCAGGTCGCACTGGTCATTTTATTGTTATTATTATTACAATAAATAAAATAAATACATACATATAAATATATGTATGTAGTGATAAGATTTTGTAATTAGTCAGTTATAACCACGTACTACGTATGTACAGTGAGCACGTTAATCAAAAAAACATCGATGAAAATCGCATTTAAAAGTCAATCACAAGGTAAAACAGAATTCGAAAACGCAATAGAGATGAGGGGAGGGGGCAGCATGATCGAAGAAACAACCCCTCGGGAAACCAACAGGTGACAAACACAAATTCAATTCATTCAACGATTCGTTAGCATACAAACGGTCATCGGAGGGGAACCGGGACTTTATGGGGAGGGGGGAGGAGTTCGACCTCCACCTCTTAATATATGGGGGGGAGAGGGTGGTAGGGAATGGCGACGAAATTGAGACTAATCCATCGCTGTAATTTGCGGGGCCCCCGGGGGTCCAGAGGGTCCCCATCTTCCCCAGCCGGGGGGTCGCGTCGGGACATTTTTCAGCGTGTAATTGGCCCCCGTGTCGGAAGTGACGCAATCTGTGTCGCCAGATTTGTGCATTTAGCCGCGCTTGTAAACTCAACCCCCCCCCCTATGTATCTCCACAGCATCCCGTAGGTGAAGTGGTTTAACCACCTCTGACGAGCTGCTAAATTACCGACATCGTCGTGCTCGCTTTCTCTATGTAATATTTTGATATTTAAGTTTGACCGTGCATACATACATATACATATATACATACATACATATGTATGTATGTAATATAAGCGGCGTAATACACGCCAAATCCTGACGGTCGATATTTATTGCGTTATAAAGCGTTACACGTAGGCGAAATTCGATTATAAAATGTGCCTCGTTCACTTTTTCTAGGTAAAGTTTGAATCTATGCGAGTGACTTTATAAGTAAATGGTTCCAAGTTTTTTTTTCGCAATTTTTTTGACGTAGAACTACGCACGTCTCTTTGTGGCGGTATCGTTTATACCTCACAGTGATAGTTCTTTAGGCTTTATATGACTTTTCACTTTTTATCGAATTTACGAATGCGTGCCCTATGCCACTAGTATATAATATATAAAATTAGCCATATTAAATATATCGCTTTTAAAATCATTGCAAATCCGAGACTTATTGAATTGATCGAATTTCCGTTTGGATGATATCTTTCATATTTTGAGCCGAACATATTTTCTTCTTCAAAATGTCAAAAAAAAAAAAACAGAGACTATGCTAAAAAAATTCGGATGTGACCAACCTATGACTTTATCTATGTATTTGAGGAATATAAGAAAGTCTTATATTAATATATAAATATTAATACCTTTTAGATACAAATTCAGCGCAAATGTATGGAAACTTGCACAAGAAAAAAGTTCTACTTCCGGTTGTCAGATTTTGTTGAATTTTTTTTTAATTACTTAAAATCATT
This sequence comes from Arctopsyche grandis, assembly GCF_051622035.1. Classification (NCBI taxonomy): domain Eukaryota; kingdom Metazoa; phylum Arthropoda; class Insecta; order Trichoptera; family Hydropsychidae; genus Arctopsyche; species Arctopsyche grandis. The sequence goes on along the minus strand of NC_135361.1, from coordinate 9,621,039 downwards.
TTCAGTGCTATACACAATAAATATCAAAAAGATTAAAATAATTTAAAAGGTCAAAATAAAATAATGAAATATTGTTTTAAAAAAAAAATACTACTTCCGGTTTACGAATTCTTACCCAAACCTTATCAGATCTGAGTTAGTACATACAGAATACAAATATAAATTTGTATTCTGTATGTACTTGCTTGATAAGTTTAGGGGTGTGGACAGAATAGTGGGTACAACATTTTTGACCTTTCTAAGAGGAAAAAAGGGTACACCTATAAGGGGAGGTACCTTTTTCCTTCAACATAAAAATATGAAAAAAATAAGAATTTCAGTAACTAAGTTTCAGTTCGATAGGACTAACGGTGTTCGAAAAATCCCCAAAATACACAGACCCACACACACACATTTTTTATAGATCATGAAAACGTGATCAGTAATCGATTCTGAGTTCGAATCAGTCAAAATCTAGAGTTCGAATTTTCGCATGATCACAAAAACTTCTATTGTTACTACGTACATACGTTTTACATAGATAAAGTAAAAAGTCTTCCATGTCTGATGGAGCTCATCTGAATGATGTTTCATACATACCTAGAACTTTATTTTAGATAGTATTCAATTAGTACACTGAACTTTAATTCGGCTACTTTAAAATTAAATAGTATTCACTTGGTACATCTTAACTTTATTTTTAATTCTTATAACTATAATAAAATAGATAATATTCACGTAGTGCACCTTAACTTTTTATAAATTAAATTATAAAAACTTTTTTTTTTATAAATTAAATTATAAAAACTTTTTTTTTTATAAAAAATAAAAACAAAATTAAACAAGGTGATATGGATAAAGAAAAAATCACATTTGTCTCAAATAAAAACTGATATAAGTAGAGCTATCACAAAAAAAATATTTTAGTAGAAAAAATACGTAGTCTCAAAAAATACTAACGAATTTGTGCGATTTAGTAATTTTAAAGGATATAAATAAATACCAGTGATAATAATTTTCTCATGTGCATATATTTGTTGAATGTTCAAACAACTTATTTAGAATATATTTAATATAAGTTGAATAATTTGTTTTTCGTGCGATATATGTATGTATGTCAGTGCTACTCAAACATTTTCAGCTGGCGGACCAGTATATATTTTTCAGTAATTCTCACGGATCAGCATCATATTTTAAAATAAAAAGGTTATATATGTATATGGTTGAAAACTTGTAAACAAATAAAAATAAAATAAAATCTAAGTAGTAAAATCTATTTTATTGAATTTATAGACAAAGATAAAAAATTAAAATAAGAAAAAAACTAATGAGACATACAAACATATGAGCTTGTTTGTTATTAGATAACTTATCCAGTCGTGGTTTAATCGAAGACAATGCCACACGAAATGGAACATAAATATCCACACTATTACGATGTTTTGTTTTAATTATACTCATGGTTGATAAACCAGTCTCGCAAAGGTAATTTGATGCAAATTGTAAAAGAGTTTTCACTGCAAGTTCATAAATATATGGGAATTCTACTTTTAATTTGATCCAAAAGCCTGCAAGTGAAGTTGTTGTTTCAAAACATTTTTTTTAATTCTTGATTTGCAGTCGGACCGGCTACCGTCTGTCCACGGACCAGTAATGGGCCGCGGACCATAGTTTGAGCAGCACTGATGTATGTATTTAATCTGAGTGTACTGTACTGAATATGGTCAAAATTAAAGTTCAATTAACAAGGATTCCATTTTAATGGATCGCCATACATGCACGTATGTACATAAACATATAATACATATGTAGACAATATTTAATTAAGCGTCGAATACGTTACATGAAGCGAGGCGAAACGGAATATTTTTCGTATGATTGTAATGGGGAAAGTTTGAAATAGTCGAAAGTCGATTTGAACTCGGCAGTGTAAAATCGAGTGGAAAACGTTCCATCCGGAAAATGTTATCAGCGCTTCGTCGGCGTCGCCCAACATATTTATTGGAGAATTTTCCGGCGTCGGCGTCGCTAATTCCGTTAGCGCCTCGTCACAAGCCTATCTAACTACCGCCTACAAGCCTCATCCCTCACCTACCCCACCCACTATCCACCCCTATCCTCGCTGGCTGCATCCGACGATGACGCCATCTTAATTTGAAAAGTTTCTTTGTCCTTCGGCCGCTGCTAAAACTCATACCACCCCTCGCTAAATACTACAACTTTTAGTTATATTAATTATACTCTGACGCCGTATCAGCAGCGAAGCGTACAAAACGCCACTTAATTCTACATCAATGTATCTGGGGCATATGTTTTACATTTTCATATGAATATGTGTGTGTGTGTGAGTATCGAAGATTTGTTGGGAATATATCAATGATAATAATAAATACCTTGATAATGATGTGCATGTGTCGTTGATTTTCGGTCAAAATTGTATTCTTGAAAAAAAGCAAATGAATATCACTTATAAAATAAATAAAAAAACAAAATTTGAATTTAATATTTTAAATAAACTTCATATGTACCTATTTGAAACTAAACCATTGAATTATTTAATTATTGTATTATATAATCTCAGTTAAGTGCAAATATATATACATATGTATATATGACATTTTGGTTATAATGGGTGTTATATATTATATTATATTAATCGCCCACTAGAAAGCTTTCAAAATAACGTTTTTTCTCTATAAAGACTCGGTACAATTTATTAAGCAAGAGTTTTAACCATCGATTCAAATTATTATTAATAAAAGTTTCAATTTTAAATTAGCTATTGAAATGTAAATATATATATATATATATATATATATATATATATATATATATATATATATATATATATATATATATATATATATATATATATATATATATATATATATTATAAATATATAAATTTAAAAATTGGTCCAGTTTCGGAGGAGAAAATAGGAGAATACGAAACCTCGATTTTGTCAATTTAAAATACGTTTTATCTGGTCGAAGCGCAACCGTCGCATTCACTCAATATATATATATATATATATTGATATATATATATATATTGTCGCATTCACTTAATATACATATATACATTCACTCAATATATATGTATGTCGAAGAAAGAAACGGCAACAAAATTAAGGCTTCGGGTGTACAGCCCTCTTAAAGTTCAATTTAATTTAAATTTCAGTTTTTGTCTTTAAAGTAATAAAAAAAACTGTTTTCTTTTATGGAAATTGTCTTTTTTTAATTTTAAATACGTATATTTACAACAGAATGTATATTCACGGAAAGAATAATAATACAAACATTTCTGCAAATTTTGTACTGTGTATGTAGTTCGTTTTGCATCGTAGAACAAAACTAAATCTTATTTCGATATTGTAGAATCTGGAGTATGGAAACAAGAATTTTCCTGATATGTATGTACATACATTAATATAACACATACATTTTACAGTAAAATGATTACCGAATCCTCACTTTGACGGCAAAAAATTTAATAATATTAATAGAAAAAAAAACTACTGAAAAGGTTGTCTAAGTAGCTTAAATTTAAACTTTGAACCATAACATGTTATTTCCAACCCCTTTTAGTTACCACATATAATATTATATAATATTTTCACAGCACATTGTTTTTCCGTAGAATTTTGTAAATGTCCACTTATACTCCACAAACCAGGCCCATATATTAGTTTTTTTAGATCGTCGACTTTAGAGAGTCTTTAATTAATATTATGTATTAGATATATTATAATCATTTATTTGAATATTGTTAATAGGTTTTTGAGCTATTTTCCTATTATGCTGTACATTAACATTAGAATAATATAATACTATCATTACTAACAAAATTAAATTAAAATTGTAAAATAGAAAATGATCAGTAGATCAGTAGCTATTAAAATAGATATAAGATGTATTGTAAGTAAAAGGAGGGTCTACTAAATATTAGATTGTTATTTATTATTATAGATTTATAAGTCTTTATAGTCTTATGTCTAGATTTCGGCGGTTGAGCGTGCTAAAATGGGTTCTTATTGTCATTTTCTATTGTTAACAATAGGAAACCATTTAGTACCGTCCCGCGCCTATCCTTTATGTACATATGTATACATAAGTTATGTCAATTGCCTTTGTATTTTAATTCATAGAAAAATATATGCTCTAATATTATTTTAGTTACAGGCATTTGAAAAAAATACCCTTTTGTACATGTTTTTTTTTAATTCGTATCTCATCTTAATTTAAAAATATACTTTTTTAGTCGAAAAACATGTTAAATAGTTGAAATTGAATAAAAAAATCAAACTCATGTATAGCTACGTGTATTTAAAAAAAATTGAACAATTGAAAGTAATGCGATTTCAATTATCGGTACTGTACATAAGTCAATCGATACTTGAACCATTTATTTATTTATTTATTTTTACATACATATTTTTACATATGTACATATATACAAATATACCAGGAAGGCTTAACAGGTAAACCCCAAATGCGCCTTCTTGGTCCACATAATTACTACATAGATACATGTAAATCTAAACAATATCTGACATATATGGTCAGATATTACAAATATCGTATTAATACGATAATAACTTTCATGTAACAATACGAATTTTTATATTCGATAAACAACCACAGACATCTATGGTGAGGAATATAGCGAAACCTAAGATATAACAATAACTAAAGGTTCGCAACAGAAAATTGGGAAGGAAACGCTAATTTTTACAGGAATCGTTTCAATGAAAATCAGAAAAATTGGCAAATTCTGATAAGAAACGATCGACCTTGACAAATCAAGGTCTGGCCAATAGCAAGACTTAGCGGGAATCGAACTCGTAACATCAAGTACGAGATAATTCAACATTCACCACTAGACCACGCTACTGGTTAATTTTGTTTCATCAAAAACATTTTTAAAGATAAAAAAACATTACCATTCTAAGTTCTTATCGAACTATCTTATTGGAGTTCCGAATCGTTCAGCATTGCCTTTCGAACATCAACTCATGAAACTTTGACCTTTCTTCGGCTACACATCAATTAATTTTTAAAATATAATAAAATAAACCCAACATTTTCCAAATCAAATAGATCAAATTATATTTTATATCCATAGCAATGCATAAGAGTATTATCGCGTGTTGGATACGGTTGGCCATGGCGTTAATAGCCGATAAGTCATTAGTGTAGTTGGCGCTCGCACGGAGATAGCGCGTAATTGTTGACATTGTCTATTGATGGATTTGGGGATGATTGATGATGGCACCGAAGACACCATACCATTATATACCCATACTACCGTCAGGGGAATGTAGTGTCCCTCTTTGTCCGGGACCAGCGGGAGCGTCCCATCCTCCCGGTCCCGAAACGCATCATTCAACATCCCGCCACCATTGTGTCGCGTGGCCTAATCGACCAGCATAATTTAATTGTTTTTCAAACTATCAGTTATTATTTAAAAGATGTCACCAGATTAATTAGTCCAGAGTCGGGAGGAAGTTTAAACTTTAAAAGCTGCAAGTAAGGCTCTTGCCGAAGCTCCCCCTAACACAATTAAAAGCTCTTCTGTCAGTGTAATTGAAAAGAATTGCGGAGAGAGGAGTCTGTTTCTTCCCTTGTTTTCCGATTGTGAGGATAGACGCCTCGGTGCATTCCTCTTTGCCAAATTAAATCTCTTCCCGGAGTTTTGCCGGGAAGCGCCTTGCAAAACTCTTTATTCTGTTTACCCCGTCGTTTCCCTGTGTACACGCTAAATGTGTGTACACAAACTACGGTTCACGTTTTAATTTATACGTGTACGTTGCTTGGCCACATTATGGTACACGAGGATGATTTAATTAAATAAGCTATTCACTAGTTTTGATTTAAAATGTATTTTATTTTTCATCAAGTGCTATTTTATAAGCGTGATCGATCTAGTTCGCTGATCTAATCATAAGATAACTGAAGATTACAAACTATGGTAAACTTAAGCTATTTACATATGTATTATTAAATATAGATGATTTTTATCTCACGTACAGAATATAAAGTGGCGGGCCGGTTCCACAATAAACGAAAAAAAAAAATAGTAAGGAAAAGAAAAGAAAATGTGGAAAACGTAATACAGATAACACCTTCCTTTATATTTTCATTTATTTATTTTTTCTTTTATTATCTTACATTTCATACGGTTTTTTATCAAACCGATCAACCGTGTTACGAGAATTGACTGTATTTGCCTTCATAGTATTTTAAAAATTCTGTGAAGGCAAATTTTAAATGATTTGGAAATAAATATACGAGAATTGAAACTGTTGAAATTGGCCAATAATTGTAAATATCTTTTTGATGGAAGAAAATACACCTATACGATGTAGTGTGAATTATGATAAAATATTGTAATATCATACGATACAAGTTATTGATAGGTGCATACAATCAAATAAGTTCAATTTGTCAAGTATTTACCCAAAGTTATACAGTGTTATGAAGCTAAGTGCAAAGCATTTAAGAGTTGATAGCTCATATCATTTAGAACATTTTGACCCACATATACCTCAGTACAAAGTCTTATGGTTTTATAAGACTTTGTACTGAGGTATGTGTGGCTCAAAATGTTCGAAATGATATGAGCTATCAACCCTTAATGGCTTTGGATTTAGCTTCATAGCACATTGTATAGTGTTTTTATTTCAAAAGGCAATGAATAACACTGTTCGACAAATGACGACTTTTTTTTGGTTCAGAGACGAGATATGACTTTTCTTATACATATGTAGATCTATCTATGCCCAGTAAACACGAATCTGGTAATAAAAAATAATAAAAAACACTATCCCAATAAACATGTTTCAATAAAAAATACTCAATATAAAAAAGTATTAACAGTGGGAAAAAATCCCATGTGAAAATACGTACTTTTGACTTTTGATTTGAACTGGACGACTACTTAGAGAGATTTGAAAACTGAAAAGTACTACAGATGAAAGATAAAATATCTGACTATAGATTCCGAAAAATCGCGCGATTTAAAAAACAAATATATTTCCGAATATCGAGTCAATCAACATTTTTTATTACCAGATTCGGGTTTAATGGGCTTAGATCTATAAGAAAAGTCATATTTCGTCTCTGAACAATTTTTCGTGTCGAACAGTATAAATAATGAAAATATTTATTTTTAAAAGAGATTGTACAGATATAATGCATGGCGAAATAAGAAGAAAACTAGGTCATACTTATGTACATACATACATATATGCATATTACTTTCATGTATTACTATATGTAGATTCACACAATTATAGGTCACATATGTATGTTTGTACATATATGAAAAATTGTAAAATAAGTTTAATGGCAATAGAAAATGTAAGTAAACAGCTCATTGTAGTAAATTATTATTTAAATATGTATGTATATGTCGCCTTATATTATGCATATTGCTACAATAGTTGAGCTGAGAAAATTGTCGAACTTGAATCTCGTTGTTTGATCTGAAGAGGAAGTATTGAATTTTCTTTCGTTAGCAAAATATTACAAAGTTAAAGTTGGCTCTGGTTCCGTTTTGCTGACACGCCACAGACCGAGAAAATAAGTTTTCCCGGCGGGGAAAACAATCGAATGATCAAGTTCGCGCGTGAAAACAGACCGCGATGTAAATCAAAAGAGCCGTACTCAAAATTTAAGACTCGCCATTTTCAATTCGAAAATAAATCACGCAAAACTTACAAGTACAAAGTATATAATGCGAATTATTTTCCTTTTTGATTTGGGAGATTTGTTTCAAGTCTATTGTGACGTTGTGTTTGGAAGCTAAAGAGGAACAAAAAATGAGATTCAATTGAAGTGAACTGAGCAAATTGCCTATTATGTTAACGTTGAACATGGCACAATGTATGAAAGGAAAAGCTTTTGATCAGGGGTTTGATGATGGCAGTCGGAAATGAGCTTTGACATTTGAATGGTGATAAGCCGAGTCTGAAACTCAATATGTGCTATATTATGATGTTCTTACTATACGTGGGATGATATAATGTAACAAAATTGATACCACCTGTCAAAGGACAATGAATTCGGATACTTAATATGATAATGCAAAGTTATGCTCAGATAAGTAGACCACTATAGTACAATACATACATATACATAGTATAAGAAAATTTGTTGGAGAAGTACTTTGAACTTTTGGAAAGTTATTAGTATGAAGGTCGACTTAGCCGATAAGCCTTAATAAATAATTAAGCAAACTTCTAACAGGCTTACACGAACATTTGCGAAAATAATGACGTGATTGCTTACACAGACCGACCGCAGTACTTAGTATTTATCATGGTTTTACCTGTAAAGGTTTAGTGATATTATAATAAGAATATTGAAGTAGTCCAAAATTTGGTAAAAAAAATCTTTATTTTTTTTGTAATTTGGTTTTCCAATAAAAATAAGTGTCTATGTGAACGTTCAACAGTGTTTATTTGTAGTATAAATATTTTATTTAAATTCTTATTAACCTTACAAAGGAAACAGTGAGTCATAATAACAGAAAATTATCGTAAAATCCTGCTTGGGAATGACTAGCATAGTTTAAAGTTAGTGTTATAGTACTTAATAAGAGTTTCACGGTTAATGCCTCTGTCGTATTATAATAAGATATTGATCATTTATTTATCCTTCAAAACGCAATGAGAAACAATATATTATAATCATGGAAATTAAAAAAAAAAACACTGGTGAATAATCGGTTTTTAGAATCAATTCCGAATTGGAAATAAAAATTTAAGATTAATTATATGATAGTATGTAAATAATGGAACCCAGATATGAATCAATTTGACTGCTATAGATATTTCTACATATCGTAGCGAGTGATTTTACTACGCGGTAAAATCGTACAAACACATGTAATTGTATTGTAAAAAAGTGAACTTATTATAAAATAAAAAAATGGGTTAAATTGATTGCAATAACACTTAAGCGTCTGGTTTCTTGTTTCACAATATACAATTAATGTTTGAAAAAACCTACTTCTTACTGTAATATAATAGTTTTTTTCCTATGATAAATTGTCCGATTGATCACACAATGGATTGCTGCAAAAATTGTATCAAAGATTATTACTTTATTATTTGGTTAAATTGATATATTAAATAATATCATATCAGAAGATGCGAAAACTTTTCAAAATAAATTTCCATTTTTTGTATTCGGCAGATTTGTTCCATGGTTCGTTCGGAGTTGGCTGGTTGACAGATCAACAATAATAAACTATGTACCTTTACCACACTCGCTGCGTCTTTATCTCCGGTTTTGGAAACCCCTATCAACGTCTACGATACAATAATTACAAAAAAAATGGAAATAGAGAATGATAACTAGATCAGAAACTTTTGTTTTCAGACTTATAAATAAAAAAAGAATTTATGAACAAAATTTATAAACAATAAAAAGCATTTCAAAATCTGGTCTGTTCATATCTAGTCGGCACGTATCGGCAGCAGCAGGCTACCTGCAAGTACGGACAGTATTCTTTGATACATTCTATAGGTATATGTTTATTCTGCTTTTCCGAGATTCTGGTCATATTGAATTAAAAAATTCGATAGCAATTTGTGAATTAAGTCACACAGAAATAGTGTTTTTGGAACTGAAAATTGGACTTCTGCCACTTTCAAATATAACGACTTTTATAATAGTAATAGCAAAATGTTAATATGTATGTATGTATATATGTATGTATATAGTCTAATATTAACCTTACCTATTTTAATCAGGATCTGCTATGGTTGTATATACTTTTTTAGAAGGCAACGTTCAAGGGAAAAAAATTGATTTCAATAAAGTCGATAAGGCGGCTGGGAAGTTTTTCCGCGCGGTCGCCTCCCGTTTATCGCCGAATTGGAAATTCCTGGAAGTTTCTTTTAGGCAAAAGGGAAAACCGTCTACCGTGGTCTCTACTTTGTGCTGGAAACGGAGTTTGCATATGAAAATTAATATATTTGAACGGTAGTCGGTTATTGCGATCGGTGTACTCACTTGTACGTATCTTCGAATTGCGATATCTTCAAAGAAGAAGTCTCGATATGCGACGATCGATACGAGGAAAACTGATTGAGTGAACTGATTGCTTTCCTATGCATCTCAAGTGGAAGGTTCAAAACCCAAGAAATAACATTTGACGGAAACCCCCACCTGAAATTGTTAAGCCGCATTATGCAAACAGAGCGACCCGGAAATAATGAGATTATAAAGGTGACTATGGAATGAAATTCAGTTTAGAGGCACGCTAATGAAGCATTTATTTTATTAAAAATTTGAAACCATGTAGTCGCTATCACCGCCACCATCACTAATTGTCATATTTATTGTGATGACGATGACGATGACATTGACGTGTGTGTTTTATATTTATTTTTTCATTTAAGTATACATATTTTAAAGTCACATGTAAGCATAGAAAATATAATCTATTGAAATATATGTTATGTGTGTTCCCTTCTATATGATTTCACATTTAAAATCCGTACAGTTGATATTTGAAAATATACACAATGCAAACTAAACAGGTTTAAACATGACCGATTCGCTTCGAAAATCACTATTCATAATGATAATAATATAAAAATCACCTTTTCGAAAACAAAAGGACGTCATAACGACTACATTTAATATATATATATATATATATACATAAGTATACGGGCTCATATGTGTGATTTTGCACATACGAACCTCATAACATGAACACAAGTGACAAATAATCAACAGTATACATACATACTTGTAAAAGTATCACAAATACAATACAAAATCAAATCAATGCTACGAAATTATCGTTTAAATTAAATACAGTCGACACTTATTGATAGAGATGATACATTTCATATTTTTTCATTTAAATATATTTTAGTTATTTATATGATTTTAATATCTTTGCTACGATAGATGATATTTGATATAATCATAACAAGTGATTGATTTTGTGATGATAACACATACCATACATACTTCATAATTTATTTACATTGAATACATGTATTTAATATTTATATTGTGTACTGCAGAAAGGTACTAAATTGGCTATAATTCTTTATTTAGAAATTTACTAACTTCATTTTCATTCATTTTGCTATAATGGCCATGTATACATGTATAATATTATATATATATATTAGTTTAAAAATATGAATCTATACTTATCTATGCAACGATTCGCTTTGTATTTGTAATAATTGATTGTAAATATAATATTTTTTTATTAATATATGTATATATATTAATACACATACTTAACTTAAAACTGACAAAGATATCGTATGGTGTTTTAATATATTCAATAAACAATAGTCATTCCATTTTGATTAGATTTGAGTTGAAATATAAAATAAGTCATTGAAATTGGTATATAATGTAATATTATAATATTCATAATACATATAAATATTTTTTTTTTTGAGAAATAATCGTTCGTTAATTCGTATTCAGCTCTCATTCATAAATACAGATAAAATATCGCATTATCATATAACAATAACTAATTAATTACACTGTGCGTGGAAAATATAAAATTAAATATATTTTTCACGTAAAATTAAGTGAAATAACTATACGACCCTGGAAATCCGAAAAATATTTCAAATTTAAACTAATCATAACTCATATAATATCACAAAGGAATTGTGGTAGTCGACACACGACAGTTTTAAACATTTAAAAACATATCTAACTATTTACCTTTGGACTAAAAATAATTTAGACTTTTATAATACAATAAAATGTAAATTATTTTGTTTTATTATTAACAAAGAACACGTAAAAATGATGCGATATTACAAATATATGATTTTGTACCTGGAGGATTATAATAGGTGTGTATATGTTACAGTCCAAGTGTACATTTCGTTCATTCACGAACCAAATATAGCCAGTTATTGTGTGCACGAAAGGGCAAATAGACAAATTAACTAGTTTGTTCATGCACAAACTATTAAGCATAAGCTTAATGATTCTCAATCGTTTGTCCTATCTTCAATGTACACATGTATGCTTACCTCAGGTTGTAATATTTTAAAAATAAGCGGAAACAGGAATTATAGCAACGTTGTAATGTGGTTTCCCTTTTAAATACTTGGCGTTTTGACATCTTAAATGTTTTGACAGATCAACAGCTTCATACCACACTTAGTGAGTCTATTTGAAGATAGCTTTTTACTGTTAACACTTAATTAATAAAACCAATAGTTCATGTATGAAGAAATCTAAGTGGAAACTTGAACTGTGACATATGTAAAATAATCGATAAAAATAATATGAAAAATAATAAGTAAAAATTAATGGCATTAGATCCCGGTATGTATTAACAGGAATCTATTGCTAATTTGTATGTATGTATGGATGAAGTCAAAATAATCAAATGGGAAAAAAAAGGAAATAAAAATAAATAAAAGAAAATCATATTAATAATTGTTTATTTGTATACCCTTTTATCCTTAGATGACAATTGTAATTTAATAACTGTCATCGTAATGAATAACATTTTCCATCGCGGGAAAAAAGTACTGCAGTTCGTATTACACTATTAAAATATTTCGAAAGATATTAATGGTAATAATTTAATAATAAAAAATAAATAAAAAAAAATCATACTCAATTACAACAATGTGATAAAACCACGTTAGTGAAAATAAAATCTAAATTTGGCAATTTAATGAAAGTACGATATACATGCATATGTACTTTCATCTCTATATATGTTATATTCATATAATATACACATCACATTTCATATGCACTTTTACCGGTCACACAAACATAATCAACACAACTAAAGGAATCGAATGCAACATCTGCACAATGATAAATAAAACGAAATAAAAACTTATAAATATTGTTCCATGCTACGATAACATTAAGACCAATCTTTTCCAAATTACTATTTCTTTTTTTTTTTAAGTAAAAAATGTGCTATTCTGTCTATAAACTAAATCTAAATACATCATTGGTTATATAGGAATCATATTTATTCACAACTCTTTATAATAATATATAGTATAATATACATTAAACATATGGTTAACATATTAGTATCAACGATTCAGTATGTACAGAAATAAATGATAAATTTACATAGTAACAAAAAAAATGACTAAACAATAATCTAATGGTCGTTCAAAGGGAAAAAAAGACCAAATCATAACAGTCGCACTGGCTAATAAATATATTCTATAATATATAAAGTTAGACATTGGAAAGTTTTCTAAATAAAAGATAAGCATTTTGGTTTAGAACATTCATTTAGAATATATTTTTTTAATTAGATTTCATTCAAAAATTTTTGAATGCACATTTTAAAATTAAAAGTTGTAAAAATAATTCACTTTGAAATCAGTGTACATATATTCATGCATACATAGATCTTAAAAAAAGACAAAAATATACATATAAGACGTATCCATTTCGACTCTTCGATTCACGAATGCAATTATTATAAGATACATACACGGTACGAAATGGATTAAATTTCAATATAGTACAGTTTAACACCTGACGAGTTATTTTAGATAGTTTGCTATACATATATGAAAAAATAAACAATTATAATTAAAAACCATCCACTACATGTAGAACATTTATCATTTTTCATTCATTCGCATTTACACCTGTAATATATATAATATATATAATTTTGTTTAAGATAAATATATCATGATAGAGATAACAATACAAGGACAATGGGTCGTGTCTCGAACAAATCGAGACGTTAAAATTAGAAGTAAATAACAATGTACGATGATAACATTTCTATAGGCACAATCACTAAGAAGTAGGGGTTAATTAATAATAAAGATCCGTTGTGTTTTAATTTAAAACAGAATCGAGATATTGCTACGGTGAAATCTAAGCAGACGTTTCGCACTTTGTAGCAAACGAACGGGTTTAAACAACAATAAAATTAAAATCAAATTTCGACTAAACACTATGTATTTTTTTTTTAAATTAGGAGGGAGAGGTTCTGGGAGATCTGTCGCAATTTTTTCTTTTAATAAATCGTCTTTTTTTATTTGTAGTATTTATATAGTTTATGTATATTATACGATGTTGTACTGGGACGTAGCACGTGTTGTATACGCAGCATATGGCAAGAGAACAAACGATAATATCGATTAACTAATTGTATGTATGTATGCGCGATCTTAGACGGCGTGCAGGATGACGGTCGTCCTGTGGCCATTTGGCGAAATTTCCGCCCCTAGGGCGGTAGGCTGATGCTAGGGCGAGGGCGGAGTACCATCAGAAAGGGTGTCCTCAGAGGGCGAACTGCTCGTTGGAGATTTGTTAGGCGGCCGTCTCTGGCGAAGGACGGACGCGTCAAAGTTGGGGTGTCGACGAGCGTGTTTGCTGAAACAGATAAAAATGGTTCAGATTTACTCTATTTAATCTGCGTTCAAATTAGAACACACGGAGATACAAGGCGCGCACGGAGACATTGTCGTGTCTTTGTGCGCGCCTCGTGTCTTAATACGAACGCAGCTTTATACATATTGTAACGTGGTGGCATGATAGAGAGTATCCACTGTCTAAGTGGATTCGTGGGTGAACTATAGAGACCCCGGATTAGGCTAACGGAACTCAGTAAGTGCCCGAACAAAGGGCACTTACTGAGAAAACTAAATAACCTCCCTTCGATGAAGGGAGGTTAGTTAGTTTTAGATTTATAAATGGTCTATCCATATATGTATTGTACTGATTTTTTCATATAACATGTAACTATAATTTTCATATAACTATAATATTGTAACGTGGAGAGTATCCACTGTCTAAGTGCATTCGTGGGTGAAAAATAGATACACCGGCTTAGGCTAAGGGCCGGGCCGCACCGTGCAACTTTGTCGGCCGACTAGTTGCGCGACACGAAAAAATGTATGGAAATGTTTGCGACAAACAAGTTGACGGGTGTAGCATGTCCCATCTACCTGCATGCATTGGTCTGGTCGCCCTCAACCAAGTCGCTCGCAAGTCGCACGGTGCGGCCCGGCCCTAACAGGACTCAGTAAGTGCCCGAACAAAGGATACACTGGAGTTCTCACAGAACAATAGACTCAACACGCTTTACGTGCTAGACAATATATACATAGATGGATCGGGGAAGCTGAAGTGAGCAACTTGTCCTTTATAAGGTAGTTACTTTACACACGGTAGATCAGATTATTCTGGATTGAGCGGTGCTTACGTGTGGAGGTACTGAATCGTTGAATAAATGCTGTGAAACGACTTTGGCATTTCACTTGAATCCTGAACCCACCCCTACGCAACAATACGTTCCAAATTTCAATTATTTGATGATAATTATAACTGGATTGGTTAGCCATTTTGAATATTAGTAAAAAATGATATATTTTTGCAATAAAATTCTATATACAAACTATAATAATATATTTATGTCTTATGTCTTAATACGAACGCAGCTTTATATATATTGTAACGTGGTGGCATGATAGAGAGTATCTACTGTCTAAGTGGATCCATGAAAATGCCCTAACAAAGGATACGCTAGAGTTCTCACGGACCTGGACGAGTTCGTGCGTAAACAATAGACTCACCGGGATAGACCTTTACGTACCTAGATAATAGACACACTAACGAATCAGGTAAGCTGTGCTGTGCAACTTGTCCTGTATAAGGAGGTGCATACACACGGTATGTCATTTATGATGGAGTGAGCGGTGGTTCTATGCGGATCTCCTAAATCGTTGAATAAATGCTGTGAAGCGACTTCATTCAAGTGAGTTGAACATTCATTATTCAACATTTTTTTCAATTTAATTTATTATATATTATTAAATAAAACAATAATAGCACTGAGCAACAAAAAAATCACATGTTTTTTCTTACCGGAGCGAACACTAATCAATCTTTTCCACTGAATTCGAATATGACAATAATTTTTTGTTGGCTTGTTCTCGTTTAAGAGATATGATTGTTTAAAAAAAGCATGTGTGTTTTTTTTAGTCTTTAATTCGAAATCTACATTGTATTGCTGTGCAAAAAATGAGTATTGAAATAAATAGTCAAATATTTTTTTTTATTCATTGTAATTTTTAATTGCTTTAAACTAAGTATAATTAATTATCTAATACTCAATTTCGGCAAAGCAATACTACCTATAGATTTTGAATAAAATACTGCAAAAGCCAAAAATCTGTAAAAATTGTTTTGAACGCTCATATCTCTTAAAAATCATTGTCATATTCGAATTCAGTGGGTCAAACTTAATAAAGAGTGATGTCTCCGTTCCTGTAATTTTGTTTTGTTGCTCAGTGCAATTAGTGATCGCTAATTGAATAATGATTGAACTGGTTGAGTAATTCCTCAACACGACAATCAAACAGATCCAGACATCACGTTGAGCAACCGGACAGACTACAAGAGATGAGTTTCTAAAAACAGACGTTTTAGCAACTCGTCTCGTATTTTATTGAAGATTTGAGCTTCAATAAAATAAAAGGATTGTTCCTCCTTTCCTTCAATACTACAAAGAAGTATTTGGAAATGACAACAATTTTTCACGAAGATAGTGATTCAAACTTAAGGTAATTCGGAAAAAAGTTGTGGGAAAAAGGGTAATTAATAGCTAAACTCATGTATAGCTATCGAAGAAACTTCTTTCGTACTTTTTTTATTTCGTTTCCAGGTTTAAATTATACTGTATTATGTATACGTATATGTACCTACCGAATATAAAAAAGCTTATATGCTTGATTTTTTGCTTGTTCGAATGTTAATGCTGCTTTGAAAGCTCTCGTTCAATTGAAACCTCTATAGTTAGCAAAAAACAAAGCGGCCAAGTAAAGCGCTTGTTAACAAGACAAAAACTGATGATCAAAGCCAAACTTTCGGCTAAGAGATATCACGTCTACACATGCTAAGAAAAAGAAATTATACCGTATCAATTTTTTTCATTATAACTATGTACATATGCATGTATGCAAGAATTTTTTTATATTACATGTAAATTCTAATCGAAAATCACTGGGTTTAAAACTTTCATTCACAGAACTATACTCTCATACATTTCTAATGCAATAATGACTAAGTCACCCAGCCAATACATTATATTAACACTTGCCGTCCTGTGCTGGACTCCAAGCGTCAAGTTAAAAAAAAACTGTGTTTTAAGTTAAAATAATGCGAATTACTTTAATAAGATACAAAAATCATTATCTCATGTTTTAAAAATAAATGAAGAAAATAACGGCCGTAAAATAGCCATAATTCCAAGGCGGATATCATCCACACATTGACCGTTGCGCGCAGCGTACTGAATGGCCCTACGAAAATAATTATTTCTGTTGATTATTAATGTTTTTATTGCGTAAGTGGAGAAATAAAATAAAATATTAATTTAGTGTGCATAAAATATAAATTTTAAATAAATTTTATTAATATTTATATAAATTATATTTTATTTATATATTATAAAATTATTTATGTATTTATATACAATTATAAAAGTCCTGGTCATTCCCTATCCATCACATTGCGGCAAGTGTTTATGTTGTAATTCTTGCTGTAATCCAGCGTTTCTCATATTTTTGGAGTTTAATTAACTGTCCCCCCCCCCTCTTCCTCTTCACCACAATAGTTGCTCGAGAGAATAATAAATGAAAAAGTATACAGTAAAAATTACGCAGTTTATTTTAGAATTACAAAATATATTCCTTATTAACATACATATGTATATACGTATTTGCATAATATTTTAAGTTTACTTTAATTAGTGTGATCCTTATGTCTGATGCAAACTTTGTCAATGTCTGGTCAATGTTGTTTGCGACAAACTAAGTATGTACACCTCCATTGACAATGTCAAGACGGTTGCGAGCTTTTGAGAGCTCAACCATAGAAATTCCGATTCAACAAGATGTGGAAAATGCAATTAAATACACGTAAACTTGCTCTCTCCTAGAGAAATGCACTCGCCATTTCAGAGCTTCTCCAGATATCGTTTTTATAGTTAAAATCTATTTATTATTTTATAACTATCAGCGTGGTAGACATCATCATTTGATGGTTGTACATCCTGATCGCACAGTTCTTTTTCGAATGGCTCCTATTCCAAGAGATCCTATTTCAATGGAATCGTTGCTACTGTGCCTGAATATTTTCCACCTTGGTGAGCGTCGATTATCGGATATTATTTTAACATATTAAAATACTTACGAGTATACATAGACTCAGGACTAAATTTAAAAATGCACGCTGATTATGTATATAATAAAAAAATGGCTAGAAAAGTTGGTATATTATGTAGATTAAGAAATATTTTAAGTAAAAAAAGTAAAATGTTAGTGTTTAATTCAATTGTCTTGCCACATGTGGTTTATTGTGCCACTGTGCTTAATTTGTTTAGTGGCCAAGATTTAGAAAAAATGCAAAAAATACAGAATAAAGCTATGAGAGGTATTTTGAATGTGAGTACATGATTTAGGATGGATGAGTATTAGAATTAGTCTAAATATTAGTACATTGTCTTTTGTTTATAAGTTAGATCATAAGTTATTACCTAAGTATTTTGATGATTATATAATAAGGAATAGAGATAAACATAGTTTTTATACTAGAAATAAGGACAAACTAGTATCTGTAAGTAGAGTAAGAAATAATAAGACGGCTGGGGGTGTTTTTCACAGGGGTGTGCTCATGTATAATGCCCTCCCTGAGTGCATCAGGTATGCTAAAAGCATGGATGCATTCCTGCGAGGTGCGAAGAGACACCTCTGTGAGGGACAGTACATATAAGTTAATTATAAATTTTAGAGTTAAGTATAATAATTAAGATGTATTTTTAAATTAGCTTGATAGCTAAAATATATGTATATAATTAAAATAAAAATAAATAAATATTTATCTGTTAAGCTGCACTCATCATTATTTTCTCAATTGAATGTGATGTATGCGTGGAATCTTAATAATCTACTCTCTTCCATTTGGGCCTCACTGTGATTTATTTTTTATTTATTTTTTTTTCCTTATGTACATTTTATATACTATTTTTCTTTTGTTCAATGTGAAACTATGAATGGGATTTAAGGATTTTATTTATTTAATTGATTTTTTCTTTTAATTGATTTTTTCACCTGTGTTCATTTTTTATGTATTATTTTTCTTTTGTTTTTTTTATCGTGTTTTTTTTGCCGTTGCTTTTTATTTTATGTATTTTACATTATTTTATTTTTTGTTTTTCTTCTCTTTTTTAAATGTAGGCCATTGTGGCGCATTAGTTTCTTCCTGTAATGCCACAATGGTCCAAAACTATAAATTAATTCTGAATGTGGCCTCTCTTAAGTTGATTTTTGTGCCTCTCCGAAAAGTCTTCTGGGATTTTAAGGGTGATACGTCGATTCCGGTTGAGAAACGCCGCTCTAATTAACGATACACATATACCATGTGAAATACCAATAAATACCACGTGAGATACCAATAAACACCACGTGAGATACCAATAAATACCATGTAAGATACTTTTAGACTTATGACGATTCATTATATGCTTACCAATAGACGCTGCTTAATGATAAAAGCGGGTAGTTTTTTAAGCATTAAAATTACTTTTGGGAAAAATTTCAGTTTTGAAAATTATTTTATTAGTATAATACCTCAAGTGGTCACTTCTCATGAACTTCTTGGCGCAAACGGGGCAGGCAAAGTTCTTCTCGCCGGTATGGGTTCGCGTATGACGTGCCAGCTCGTCTGATCTGGCGAACCTCTTACCACAGCCTCCCCAGCCGCAAGGGAATGGACGTTCACCTAGAAAAACCAAACACAATTATAAGATCACAAAACCAACTTAACAACCTAATTTATCTGTGCGATGCCGTGTGGAGTTGGGCTCATCCGTAATTCGTAAAGTACATACTTAAAGTCGATTTAATTCCGCGGTAAAAAAAATGGAGATTGTTACTAAATGAACAGTGTGGATAGAATGGAGTGTTGAAGTGAAAATTTGCTTAAATGCGTAAAGCTCTCCCTGTCATTTTTGAAAGCTTGTCACCGGAAGCTCTCCGAAATCACTTCCCCCAATCTATTTCGGCTGACGACGTTCTCTCATCAACTTTTTAGCTGAGCAAGGAAGTTTGATTCTCGTTATGTTGAGTGTTGTTTCCGAACAAAACTTCGGCTGAAAAGTTTACAATGACAGCCGTCAAATTTTGAAAAGGCTTCCGATATAAGTTCAGTTTATATATTTTTCATACATTTTCATTTAAAAAAGATTATTGTATATGTACGTATGTAATATGGCGCGGCCTATTTAGGGCATGACCTCATTATTATAATACGTACAAAAGATAAGTAATGATATTGCTTACGTTAACGTTTTCTAAGAAAAGCTTGGAATATGTATGTATGTATGTATGTATACGATAAGAGGGGTGACATACGATACGGATCAATTTTAAGGGTAGTCGGTATTTTTTTCGAACAAAATTCCTCGAAAATATAATAAGTTGTTACTTGTCAAGGTGTTATTGGGTTTTGTTTGTCAAGTGTTTTATTTACCTATTTTAAACAATTATGTCAATTGAACGTATGGCTATCCGTGTATGGATAGATAATGAAAACATAAATAATTCAGTTAAATATAAGTACTTGTGAATCTCATTATTAATTATTGGAATTGTAAGTTTATTAAATTATTATTACTGGAATATTTTTTATAGTGTTAAAAAACTGTTTTTTAGGTTCATACTCATCATTACATGTGGGACTCCAGACTTTATATGATTGTCAAGATGTAACAGTAAAAAGTGAGCAAGTTTAAAAAAACAGTACTTTAGGTATGTATGTATGTATTTTATTTATTTATTTACATATATACCAGGAAAGCCTTACAGGTAAATCCCAATGCGCCTTCCTGGCCAATTACAAATTACAATTACAAATACAAATGCAGCATTTTTATTACAAGTCATTGAATTGCGAGACACTGAAAAACTCGCAAACTAACGAGACATCTATGAATTGTACATATTTTTTTTTTATTGTACATCAATCAAACTTCAAATAGTGGTGACATAGTAGGCAGGAAGGATTTTTAGCCAATTTTTTTTCCGGGAACCGTTTCAACAATGAAATCAGAGAAAATTGGCAAACTCTGATAGAAAACGATCAACCTGGAGTCACAAATCCAGGTCTGACCAACAGCATACTCTGAAAAATTCATTTTCATTCAGGGATTGAACCCAGCACCTTCTTGACGCTAAGCAGAAGCTTAACGACCGAGCTATGCTGTACATATACTGTAATATAATATGGACATATACTGTAATATAATATTTATATATACTGTAATATAATATGTACATATACTATACATTGAAAATATATACCTATAAAGAGAGGTACCATTTCAAGTCAACTTAAAAATTTACGTCGTATCGATAAGAATTTCAGTAACCGACACTAAGCTTCAATTCGATAGGACTAACAGTGTTCAAAAAGTAAAAATATCACACATATGAATTTTATTCAATAATTAATTTTAATGTAGTTCATATCGGTCTCCGTGACGAGACAGAATGTTAAATTACAGAAAACGCAAATATCGGAAGGCAAAGATCGAAAATCGAAAGATCTTAAGTCGAAAGATCAAAAAAAAAATGGTGCATGG
This sequence comes from Arctopsyche grandis, assembly GCF_051622035.1. Taxonomy (NCBI): domain Eukaryota; kingdom Metazoa; phylum Arthropoda; class Insecta; order Trichoptera; family Hydropsychidae; genus Arctopsyche; species Arctopsyche grandis. Next base: position 9,599,405 of record NC_135361.1, on the reverse strand, counting down.
TAAACGGTACATACTCACGTACTTACGGATTTTCCTCCCGTATTAATGTGCGCTCGCAGAATTCGGGAGGAAAAGCATGTTTCTCTTGTTCCTGTTGTATCCTGCTCGCGCAAATTAAGTGAGTATGTACGCGAGTATGTACCGTTTACCATGCACCATTTTTTTTTATCTTTCGACTTAAGATGTTTCGATTTTCGATCTTTGCCTTCCGATATTTGTGTTTTCTGTAATTTGACATTCTGTCTCGTCACGTAGACCCAGTTCATATGTAGTACGATATATCGTAGAACTGGACATATAAATATTTATTTAAATAAAATTTACTTATAATAATGTACTGATAATATTCGTATACTTAACAGAAACAACAGTGTCTTAGCATAACACACACACACCATGTGACGAGATCTGAACACTTGAAAATGTAGAGCGACTAACGTGCACATAAATAAATATGTATATAAAAACGAAATCAGGATTAGAGTGAGAGATAGGGAGCGCTTTCGATCTCAAAAGTGGGCAAAAGGCCAGCCGGAAAATAGTAGGTAGTGGGCGAGGAAATCCGGAAGCTATAAAAATAATGAGAAGCCTTATCGTGGAGGGCAGGTGGTTGGGTCAGCCCTGTGCCCTCGACGCGACATAATCACATTATAGCCCCACTACACTTTCGCAGATACACATCGTGGTGCATGCCGAGCCCTGTATTACGATAAATGCTACACGTTGCACTATCGGATGGACGATAAGTGCAAGAAGCGATGATGCAAAGCGATAAAGCTGCACTTTTCCGCCCACTAAGTGTTGCAATTTACTGTTGAATGTGTCGTTGCAACAACGCATACAACACTATCTAGCGTTTTATGGCAGGTAAGGTTTCCCTGTACGTATGCAAATTGTTTCATCAGTGGATTCTGCAAGTTCCCATATTGGGACGATCGACTTCAGTGATGGTGGAAAAAATGTATCAGAGGATTAAAGGATGTAGTAGGTGGGGTTAAGTCCCAAATATGTAAAATAAAAGATAAAGAAGAGATTGAAAAACATTTTTATTCGAAGAAAATCTTATATTATGAAAGATGAATCAAATATATTCCTAGGAAATATCATATATAAATAAAATAAAGTATTTAAAGCACCAAGTGTCAAGTGCGAATTTTGAAGGATGTTTTTCAGAAACGTATAAAATGAAACGAATATGTGATTGTGTTCGTGAGATTTTTTATAGTAATTGAAACATACAATTTGAAGCTTTTTGCCAATGAGCTACTATCGTATTGGAGTCAAAAAAATGTCATCAGATAGAGTATTTCAAAAATGGTACGAATACATATTTGTACAATGTAAGCAGTCATTGAAAGCTTTGTAATTTATTAAAAAATATTGCTTTTGCGAAATAAAACAAACCTAAAGCTTATATGTGTACGTGGAACCATAAGCTTTCTATACGTGGAAAAATGCTTTTGAGATTCAAATACATGATTCGTGGAAACGTACTTTTGAAATCCGAATCCATTCTTCGTGGAAACATGCTTTCGAGGTTCGAATAAAAGAGCTTTGTTTTGAAAAAATGTCACTTATATATTGTATTTATGTTATAATATTATTAGTAAACATAAAATCAAACAAAACAATGAAAACTCGTAATTTCAGTGGTTCTTTCGATTGGAAAATTTGTTTAATTTTATTTTTGGATGAGTATTATTATTTTACAAAGCATATTGTGTAATGCTCCAGAAGAGTTTTGTACAAGTCGTAATTAATTAAGTTATAAGGCTACGATTTGATTAAATAGCGTTAATTTTAAACACAGTTTTGTTCCTGGTTTTAAAAATTGAATTTATATACATATACATATTATAGAGCACGCTTTTAAATTTTCTTTTAAAACCTTTTTTTTTTATAAATATTTTTGTATTCATTTTTAAAACACGGTGCATAAAAGCTGTGGGTAGCTTTAATTTTAAATGACTTGTCAATTTCTATATCGTTAAATTTTTGGCGGGAATATTCAAAATAATAATAAAAATAAAAGTTGAAACAAAAGAGTATTAAAAAAAAGAGAAACAAACAGTATTACAACGTATATAACATTGACGCCAAAAAAGATTCTAAAAATTAATAACAATGAAAAAAAAAAAGCTTTGAATAATAGTACATATGGGATATATAAACATATTACTAAGAAACATGGTCAAACAATATAAATTTAAAGCAAAGTATATATTTCAATACGAGGGGGAATATTGTCAAAAGAAGAGCAAAATCTATATAAAAGTAATTACAGGAATAATTAAGTGGAACAGGGGTTAATGTAAAATAATGAAGAATTACGGCGGGCTCTAATTGGAAATCGGAATACTTAATAAATAAGGACTATCAATTGTATCATTCAAAAACTATGTATATTTGTAGTAAAAGATTAATAATAAGACAAAAACTATATAGTCAAAATTAAAAAAATCAAAAGATTTGAAATTTTCAAATGATTCAATGATTATTTTTAAAATCAACCTTGATTTATTGAAATCTTTAAAATATTGTCATGAAAAAATAATTCTAATAAAATTGTCACTATTTTTTGTTCCAACGATACAGATGTTCTAAAATTATTTTATTTATTTATTTATTTAAATAGGCACACATACAGAATAAAATTTAAAAGAAAGTTTTATAGTGAGACAAAAAATAATAATAAACATAAATAAAAATATAATATTCCATTTACAGGGAGCACCACATGGTGATATAAAAAAGTAAAATTACAAAAACATCAAGATTTAAAAAAAAAGAAAAGAAACAGATAAATTAAAAAAGAAAAAGAAAGACAATGAAGGTGAAGAAGCAAATCAACCACATATTATTTTCTTCACCCTTGTCCTAAAAATACTAAAAGAGTCACTAAAGAGGTCAGGACAATCATCTAAGCTATCGTAAATACGGCATATACAAACGATTGCACTATTGAAAGAAGTGTTGCTTTGACAAATTGGTGGATAAAAAAGATTTGTGCATCCGGTGAATCGGGCATTAACGTAAAAGTTAATCTCACTTAAAACAGATGTTTCCATTAGCAATCTTATATAAAATTAACAAATCAGAAACCCTTCTGCGCTGAGACAAACTTGCAATATGGAAAATTGCAAATTGAGCATTTAGAGACAATCCATTCTGGATTGTCTCTAAATGCTCAATGTGAGTTTGGTAATAGGGAAAATAATAATAAAAATTAATATAAATTGATCATGTTTATATGTATGAGTCCGGCTTAAGTCGAAAATCCGGCTGACCGAAATCAGCTGTACGCAAATCGATAGAAAATATTCAAATGCGACATCTAAATTTAAGACGCGTTTCCATCTAATTACTTCATTAGTATTCATCGGAAAATCCCAATTAGAGAAATCAGACCGAGTTTTGATCTTAACAACGATCGGAGAAGAATCCTCGACTTTTCCCTTTCAGCGCCGACGTAGACTTACTCCGACGAAGAATAAAAAAAGCGACAATATTATATTCTCCTTGTGAAAAGGGAACGTCAAGTGTAAGATATTAAACGTGGAATAAGGGTACGTATGTAGGTATTGCTCATTTACGAGATCGTCGGAAAAGTCAACGGTTTTCCACGGCTGCGCTGATCCCCAAGGATACGCGCCGTGGTGAATTATAATAATAGATATGCTCGCATGAGTTGGCAGTCGCCATTTGTCGCACTTCCCTTCTGATTTGTTCATTAGAGCAGCGCGGGAAGGGGGGAGGGGGAAGGGGGGGGGGTGTAGGTACCCAAAATCCTACTACCGGTGAAAATTTCAACAAAAAGCTTTTCGCGGCGAACGAGGAAAATCCAACGGCGATAAGTTAAATTTACGAAAGCTCTATTGAGATAAAGCGCGCCGATATGCGCCGACATTAACGGATCGCTAATTCTTTTTTTTTTGCTACCGCCAGAGCCGTTATATAAAAATTATAGGGTCACGTTAAATATGTATGTGTTTATATTTATGTATGATTATTTTTTTGTACATATACATATGTTGTTCCCGGGAAAGTTATGTGGATATTAATACAAATTTATTATATAAAAATGATGTTGAAATAATGTCAGAGCATTTCAAGTGGAGTCGGAGTCGTAAAATATCAATTGACTCCGACTTCTTTTTATTATTATTTTTAAATTAATATTTATTTACATATCAGCCACAGTGACATTACAGAGTACCCTAACGCGTAATACAAATATTATTTACATACATATAAGAACATTAGCGAGACATCTACATATATTATAGATAGTAAAATTTTGAAAGCATTTTCAAATAGTGGTGACATAGTGGGTAGGATGATTTTTGTCTATTTGATGGAGGGACTGTTTCAATTATGAAATCAGATAAATTGACAAACTCTGAAATGATCGACTTGGAGTCACAAATCTACAAGTTTAACAAGCATCATTACGGATTATACTCGGAATAAATTATTTTCAATCGCGGTTAGCTCACGGGATCAAACCCGGCAAACTCTCGGTGCTTAGTATCAACGCAACCACCGATCCCAGCTGCTGATTAATATTATTACGGTATGCGTCAACTATGTAGTCTCTAATTTTATTGAAGTAAATCGATTAATAAATTTGAATTCAACAATTTCTTTATAAAAATCATGAATTTAAATTAAATTTTAAATAAAATGGTTGAAGTGTGTAAATTTTGATGTTTTTCCTCTAAAACTGATGTTTTCTCTGTCTCATACCTTTTTTTATTTAATTGATTTATTTTTGTAATGAAATTCATATACATATACTATGAATGTACTTACTTTTTATTACCAATTACCAATAATTAAATTGATTTATGTTTTTATAAGGCTTTTATTAGCTTCACTTCGCTTTTTGGTCTCAGGACCGGTCCACACCGTGCGACTTGCGAGCGACTTGGTTGAGGGCGACCAGACCAATGCATGCAGGTAGATTGGACATGCTACACCCGTCAACTTGTTTGTCGCACACATTTCCATACATTTTTTCATGTCGCGCAACTAGTCGGCCGACAAAGTTGCACGGTGCGGCCCGGCCCTAACACTATTTACTACATTCTTCTGATTGGTTTGAAATTTTGCGCGGTTTGGTCACAGATAGAAATTTAAATTTACTTCCGTTGGTGTGATGGTGAAAAATAATCGTAATAAACACGTTTAAGAATCCAAAAATTTTGGAGACAATGACAGCCCATGGCCAGTAGTCTTGTTTGATTTACTTTCAGTCCCCCCACTCATTTTGTCTGATTTTAATTGTTCAAACGCCTATAAATTTTTGTTTTTGACACTATATCTTATAATATTTGCATTATAGGCTCTCATTATCTCTCATATATATTTTTACTTCACTGATAGGTTATATGTACACATAATGAATGTTAAAATGTTTATATTATTATGCTGATATATGTATGTGCGTGTTACGGCCAAATTTTATTTTATTTTTAGACAGCTTTTATGTTTATTACTAATAATTTTATAAGCTGAAAAGAAAAGTCCATCTTACTAAAATCGTTCAAGTTAGAGTCGCAGTCGGATCATGAAATAAAGCTGGAGTCGGAGTCGGTAAATTTTGAACCGACTCCACAGCCCTGTTTAATATAAAATGTCTGCTTAAGGATTCGTTGATGCATAGGTAGCAATATTGTCAACGTTCGTGCTTCAACATATTGAAAGAAGCTTCCGATGAATGCAAAAAGGCTTTTTCATTAAAAACTCTTTTCATTCGAGAATGCATTGACAGAATATGGTAGTCATGTATATATGAATTTCGGATACATGTAAAATTTTAAATGTTTATCGCATTATAGTATAGTACAGGGTTTCCTAAACTATGCTGATGTCCCACGGAACACTGATATCCCACGGAATCTGAATAGGTGTTCCGCGAAAATTTTACTATGGTTTATAGGCTGCAACACATTTAAACAACTTCTACCTCAAATTGAAAGGCGAGTGATGGTAAATCTCCACTGATGTTTATGAAGTCAAGAATCTAAGCACATACAGGCGGAGAGTTTGAATAGAAATTTGATACGGAAATAAAAATTGTGGAAAAAGTGTTACAATATAAGGTGAAAGTAATACAATTTTTAATACAAAAGATAAAATTCAATTTTGGATTTCATCAGTTGAATCTAATAATTTTTATTGTTTTTCTGCCTTAGAGGAATGACTTAAATTTTAAAGTAGATGAAAAGCTAGTAGTTTTAAAGTAAATGAATTTTAAGCCATTAAACGATTGAGCGAGTTTGTCAGAAGAATACGCCAATATGGCGAAACAAGCTATTTTTGTCTTACTTCCTTTTGCTACGTCCTATTTATGCGAAGCAGAATCTTATTATGCTGCAACGTTCAAAGTGCAGGAGCAAACTCGACTCTACCCTACATATAAGAATTGAACTCACCTTTATTGTGCCTGATATCAAGAATATTTGCGATTCAAGGACTAAAAATCATCAAAGTCGTTAAGAGCTTTGTTTACTTTATTTAACAATATTTATGAAATAGATAATAAGTATTTTAATAGTATATTTTATTTGTAAAGTGTTCCATTGCATAAAAAGATTGGGAAACCCTGGTATAGTATATATTATGTAGTTGAAGCTGTAATATTAAGTAATATTGTTGAAATAAATTAAGTTATTTAATTTTAATTTTGGGTGATATATTATATTAAATAAAATTTTATTTATACCATAATTCCATTAAATATTGCCCCAAAGCGACACCGATGGTCAAATTTGTACTAATTAATACGTTAGAAAATTTTGAAATTATCTTCAAATAGTAGTTGAAATAGACGGTAGAGGATAGAAACTGTTTCAAAATGAAATGAGATAAATTGGCAAATTCAGATCAACTTAGTAACTAAGTTGACTAAGTTGATATCCAAGTTTGAACAGCAGCACCGCAGAGTCTTTTCACTCAAGGTAAAACTGGGGCTCGAACCCGGGACCTCTCGTCCATTAGCGTAAAGGCAAAGACTCAGATGTGTACGGTACGTGTTTTTTCTTACATAGTTTTACACATTTAAAAAGTAACTTTGACCACTGTCTAAGTGAGTTGTAAAGGGGCGGTAGAAAGCCGCGTTTGGATAGATAGCTATCAAGATTTCAATGTAAATTTTAATGAGTTCGTTAGTGATTAAACTCCTCTGTCATCATGTCGGAGACATTAGTTAGTGGTTCAAATTCAGATCACAAATTTTAGACGGGCAGTAATGTCACTGAGCTAACAGAGTTAAGTTTATATAAAGCTTGTAAAAAAATTCGAGATGGATTCCAGTACGCCAAATCTCCAGCTTAGCGACTTTCCGCAAATCTCACCTTCTGGAGTGTTTTCAGTGATATTTTATCGTTGTATTGACAAAGTTTTGATGGTGATCGAGAACTGTGATTCCCATTATTGAAGAAATGTAAGAAAAATAATAATATTAATAATGACAAGAAGGTACGCCTCTCACCGCTGGAGTCCACGACGCATTCCGTGCCGTAATTTTGATTGTGTTTAGCACATGTAAAAATGAGAGTGAAAAAAATAGCTTTGACCACTGTCTAAGTGAGTTGTAAAGGGGCACTAAAAAGCCACGTTTGGATAGCTAGCTCTCATCGCTCCGATCTGACACAAGATTGCGATCTGAAAAACGATGTAAATTTTAATGACTTCATTAGTGATTAAACTTCTCTAGCTCCATGTCAGAGATATAAGCTTAGTTCAACGTTAGCTAACTGCAGTTTGTCAGTAAGATATTTAACCGATCTGAAGAGTAGAAGTACATAGTTCAAATTCAAATCATAAAATTTTGACGGATAATTTTCACTGAATTAACAGAGTGAAGCTTGTTAAAACCTTGGACTCCAAATATGTAGTGTCCTTACGCAAACCCCACCTGGAGTGTTTTATCATTATGTTGAAATAGGTTTGAGAGTGATCGATTACGGTGATTCTCACATTTGAAGAAATGTAGGAAAAATAATAAGATCATGAATGTACACCTCACACCACTGAAGTTCATGACGCGGTCCATGCCGCATTTTTAGTGGGTTTTTACCATTGTACGCTAACCACTGGGCTATTATACGAAAGCCTTAGAGTTTAAAAGTTGTGTTTAAATTATTCATATTACAAATTAATCCCAGGAATTCGAATATAAAGTAAAAAAAAACAAACAAACACACATGAATTGGGACAACTAGTGAATATAAAAACGATAAATTTCAATAAAGAATTTTTCATAATAGGGGATGAAAAAAAGAGCAGCGGCAAAACACCAGCCCCGGCAATAACGGCATATTTTTAATGTTTAAAATCATAATGAGAAAATATTTGCAGTGCGCGCAATATTATACGATATTTTCCTTATATTTTTCTCCTTCCCCCCCCTTTTTATTTTTCCGCCGTAAAGCCAGGTCCGTTTCGCACAGATGACACGCGAATAATACGGGCAAGAATGTTACAGGGCTGCTTTTCTCCCCGCCGAAATAACACCGTAATGAATGGGGTATTCATTAGCCTTATGAACCTGGCATTAGTCTAATAGACCTACTACGTATACATGACACGATATTTTACCTTACCGTTCCGTCACTTACGACCTTTATGCCTCGGACGATCTACGCAACTTTGCTACGCCCTATTGTTACACTTTTTTCCGAGACTCAATTTATCTATATGTACATCGTGCTCTATATAAAATATATTTTGTGTGTGTTGGTTAAAAAAAACCGTTTAATGGATGTCGTTAGCCGAGAAAGTCGTTCGGGGAACGCATTTATGGCGAAAAAAGGAAACGCATAAATCGGCGATTCCTTAAAAAATAAATAAAATCGCTGCGAAGAAGCGACCGCTCGTAATACAATATCGAAAGCCGTTTTGACATTTTATGACGTTTCAGTCCAATACATATCTACTTATGACAATCTATTAAATTCAATCGTAAAAGACGTATTAAATGAAATTTTAGCTGGCGGGTTCGTTCAGACGACATATTTGCAACTAAAACGATTCCGGTTTTAAATTATCTAATAAATATTAGCTACATATGAACATACATATGTATATATTAGGTAAATCGAAAAGAAATGTCATTTTTTTGTTGCGTCACTTTGAAATCAGTTTGTCAACGGTTGCCGTCGAGTTAACACGTCGTGGTTAGTATCATTTTGAAGCTCTATTAGTAATCTTTCATTTTTGACATTTGTTTTATTTTTTTGGCCTTAGTAGAAAAATGCAGAGGCCTGAGATTGAAGAAACACATTTGCGATATTTTATGCTATTTTTATTTGACAAAGGATTAAAGTCAAAAGAAGCTACCCAGACCATCTGTGATATTTATGGAGACATCTTGGATACTCGAAAGTGCTATAGATGGTTTAAAAAGTTCAAAAGTGGCGATAGATCATTAAAGGACAAACCAAAAACAGGAAGACCCCTTAAAATCGATGATGACACCCTGAATTCATTAGTGGAATCCGATCCGCGCAAAACAATACATGAATTGTCACAAGACCTTGGTTGTCCACGTACAACAGTTCAAAACCATTTAAAAAGGCTTGGAAAAAAAAATAGACAGGGTGTATGGGTACCGCACGAACTTTCACCAACGGCCATAGATCAACGCGTAACAATATGTTCATCTCTATTGTCCAGAAACGAAACAGATCCATTTCTAAGACGAATTGTTACTGGGGATGAGAAGTGGGTCCTTTACAGTAATTCTCGGAGAAAAAAACAATGGTTATCATCGAACCAGGTACCTGTGCCTACCACTCGGCCAACATTGACGTTGAAAAAAGTTCTCCTATGTGTATGGTGGGATGTTTTGGGAATAATTCATTACGAATTGTTGAAACCTGGACAGACGGTTACTGCAGAGTTGTATTGTGCTCAATTGGAACGATTAAAGACGGAACTGTTAAAAAAAAGATCAGTTTTAGTCAATAATCAAAGAAGGATTTTACAGCATGACAATGCAAGACCTCATGCAGCAAGGATTACCCAGGATAAAATAAGAGAGCTGGATTTGGAAGTTCTTCAACATCCACCGTATTCACCTGATATAGCACCTTCGGATTATCATTTATTTAAATCGATGGAACATTCTCTTCGTGATAAAAAAATTTCAAATGTCGAAGAAGTAAAAAATCACTTGGATTTCTATTTTAATAATAAGCCGCCAGAATTTTATGATCGAGGTATTAAAAAACTGCCTATATTGTGGAGGAAGATCATAGATAATGATGGAAAATATTTAATAGAATAATTATGTATAGTTTTTTTTTTAAATAAATGTTTTGTTGTATCATAAAAAAATGACATTTCTTTTCGATTTACCTTATATATATTATAGTTTGTATATAAAATTTAATTGCAAAAATACATCATTTTTTTATAGTATATTATTTAGCATTAATATTTAAAATGGTTAACCAATCCAGTTATATTTATCATCAAATATTTGAAATTTGACGTATTATTATTGCGTAGGGGTGGGTTCAGGATTCAAATGAAAGGCCAAAGTCGCTTCACAGCATTTATTCAACGATTCGGGAGGTCCACACGTAACCACCGCATACTCCAGAATAATCTGATATACCGTGTGTACCTCCTTATAAAAGACAAGTTGCTCACTACAGCTTCCCCGATCCATTTATGTATCTATTGTCTAGGCACGTAAAGGTCTAGCGTGGTGAGAAATCCAGTGTATCCTTTGTTCAGCACTTACTGAGTCCCATTAGCCTAATCTGGGGTATCTATTCTTGCGGTCTCCGTGACGAGCCGGAATGTGAAATTACCGAAAACGCAAATATCGGAAGGCAAAGATCGAAAATCGAAAGATCTTAAGTCGAAAGATCAAAAAAAAAGGTGCATGGTAAACGGTACATACTCACTTAATTTGCGCGAGCAGGATACAACAGGAACAAGAGGAACAGGCTTTTCCTCCCGTATTAATGTGCGCGCGCAGAATACGGGAGGAAAAGCCTGTTCCTCTTGTTCCTGTTGTACCCTGCTCGCGCAAATTAAGTGAGTATGTACCATTTACCATGCACCTTTTTTTTGATCTTTCGACTTAAGATCTTTCGATTTTCGATCTTTGCCTTCCGATATTTGCGTTTTCGGTAATTTCACATTCCCACCCGTGAGGTAGACCCCTATTCTTCACCCACGAATGCACTTAGAAAGTGGATACTCTCTCTTATGTTCCCACGTTACAATATTATAGATATGAAAATAATAGTTACATGTTATATGAAAAAAGTAGTCAATATATGGATTCACTATTTATAAATCTAAAACTAACTAACCTCCCTTCATCGAATTATGATATACAAAATAAAGCAAGTAGTGTAAAAATATTTTAGCTACAAAATAAACACAAGGCAAATATCGGATTTCAAAATTACACAGACGTTCCATTTGCATAGTTTTAAATTCCTATGTTCAACAATATTTTTTAAGCATTATTTTCCCTCACCGTGAAAAACCTACAAATATAAATAGTAAAAAGCGAATAACCCTAAAAGAGTCTACGGGTATGTATGTACGTATTTATATTTATTATTCGGTCGACGTTAGTTCGCGCAAATTTTCAGGTGAAATTTAAGCTCACGCCATATACCGAATTAAAAAAGGGAAAGTAATTGGATTATACGTAAACGTTAGGCAGACGTTAATTGTATAGTAAGTCAGGGGGGGTGTAGGGAGCCATTTTCATATTTTTCAGGGCTTATGTGTTCAAGGGGGCGCGTAAGGCGAGCGCCATAGCCAATTACGCAGCCATACCATACCATACCATACCACTTGACATCCTCAGGGCGAACACTTTATTTACTTTTCTCATTTCCATTTCTGCACACCTGCCAGTTTCCAGGAAAGATACCGAGCCCTGCAAGTCAAGAACTGGGAAAAGTCAAAGCTCACCTTTGATAAGCTCACCGGTGATACAGCGCATCTATGTATAATATTACGTATACGTATATTTGTATATTAGATACGTCAATCGTTGAGGAAAATTAATATTTAAATTCGAATTATTTGAAGCTACATATTTACGCCTTGAATTTTCGCGAGAAATGACAATTCTTTGGAATTACGGTTATTGTTGGAACTTCACACAAAATTTCATACAATTTTAACTTGGACCCAATATTACAATAGTCTCCGGACCAATTTTTTGAAAATTACGGTTGTTGCCCCAAGATGATATATATTTCTAAATTTGAACATACTGTTTCGTACCTCACTTTTAAATGTAGTTCCCACAATAATCGAATTAACTTTCTCACGCGAGTAACACGTCCATTCAAATTCCTGTAATGGGATATTCAGATAAGACAGGAATGCCGGAATTTGCCCCACCCAAAAGATAAGAAATCAAATAGATCACGATTCGATGACATCAGTCAGTCATCACGAACAAGACTCCAAGAACGTTAGTCATTAATATCGACCCCGCAAGTGACGGTCAGCACAGCAGCAGAACAAAGTTAAATAGTGAAGCAAAGTTAAATTTAAATAGTTCTACGTATCTCACATTAAATTCATCATCGTTCCATAATCGAATATATCTATAATATAAGATAAATGTAACATTTTAATAATAATAAATAAATCTTGATTAGTTAACCAAGTAGTAAAAAATAAATAAATCTTTCATTGGAACATGACAATACATACATATGTATATACTTTATACAAATTCATAATTTTATTTTTATATAATTCAAATAATGGTGCCAGATGAAGATAGGTTGCTCCTTTGTGTGGAACTATTTCAACAATGAAATCAGAAATATTGGCAAAGTCTAATAGGAAACTGGAGTTACATATGTACATATATGAGGTTACATATGAACCCATGACCCATAAGTTAATAGCACTATACGCTAACAACTGAACAAATTTGATGGTTTTGCTATTACATATATAGCGTTATTTTTGCTGTAATTTATTTATTTATTTAAAGCTTGGACCATTGTGACACTACAGAACTTCTGACACTACAGTCAAAAATACAACAGAAAACTAACAAAATAAATAAACTATACAGAAATTAATACATATTTATACATACAATTCATAAAAAACAAAATTTTCATAATAACTTTGACGTAATACCGTGAACTAACCACAAGCTACAAAATATTAGTTTTATGAATATCAAAATTACCAATAGTTTATGAAGTAAACGATAGTGAATTGCTGTGATGGTGATGTCAGCATCATGCAAGATGAAACATTGCACGAAATTACCCCCCTCCCATATTTTTACTTCTGTTGTGTGTAATGTAAAACACACGGTTGATTTTTTTATTATTTTGATAAAAATTTTCGTATATTTTCTAACTAATATTGCGGAGTCATTAAGCCATTAAGCCCTCCTGATTATTTCTTTTACATTCTTGCTCTATTGAAGTACATATGTAATGTAACGGATAATTTTAAATTTAGAGCGTTTTTAAGAGCGAAATTCGTCTCTCATGAGTATACGTAGTTATACATATGTCGAAATTTAAAAAAAAAATTGAAAATGCATTTTGTGGGTCTCATGAAACATTGTATGAAAGAGTTCGTGTGTGATTTTAAGTTGTGTCGTTCGGTGCAGCTGTGTCCCGACTATAATATTCCAATATGTACGGATTTGTACATTTGTTTGAGATTCTTCCGTTTTTTGAAGAATTTATCATTTTTATTCAATTTGAATTTTAATTTAAGTCCTGCACAGTTGTGATTAGAGAAGCGTTTTTAAGCAGGTTTCTATTGCCAGTGAAGATATTCTAAAAGAAATATAAAAAGCACACTTATGTACGTTAAAATTTATAATTAAAAATATATCATCATCTACAGCATTCGCCGTCCACTGCTGGATGATGGCCTCACCAACACGCTTCTACTCGTCTCTGTTTTGCGCAACTCTCATCCACCTCACTCCACGCATTTTCCTAATTTCATCTACCCATCTTCCCTGCGGCCTTCCTTTTACCCGTTTGTATTCTCTTGGGGACAATTCTAGCATTTTTTTTATCCACCGTTCGTCCATTATTTTAGCCACGTGGCCCGGCCGTCCATTGCCATTTCAATCTATTCACTCTATCCACTATGTCCATAACCTTTGTCATACTTTTCACCCACGTATTCCGTTTCCTGTATTTCATCTTTATGCCAAGCATACAACACTCCATACTTATTTGAGTGCATTGGACTTTGTGCAGCAACTTGGCGTTCAAATATATATATATATATATATATATATATATATATATATATATATATATATATATATATATATATATATATATATATATATATATATATATATATATATATATATAAATATATATATATATATATATATATATATATATATATATATATATATATATATATATATATATATATATATATATATATTATATTTACAGAGTTAAATATATAAATATACAGTTAAAATGTGGATATATTAAAATAAAACTTGCAAGACGTTTTTGTATTGGAATAGTTTTTTTTTTTAGTTTAATTTATGGGTGGTTCCCATTTGTGGGAAAAACGCAGGTGGCCAACACATTTGAAATTCATCAATTGTTCGTTTATTTTACCCTAACAACGCAGGTGGCAACATGAAAACATTTGAAATTATTGCGTTGCAATGCCACTCACTCCCGATTTTCCCGTTTCCGTTTCTGGGTGATTTTTTCACAGAAACCATCGCGGGCATACACACAATAACTCCTGTGAGTTTCATCGCAATCGGTTGAATGGTATAGGAACGTATACGTGACAGACAAATAGACAGACATTGATTTTTATATATTGTATAGATATACGAAATCGGGTCCGTATTTTTGAAACATTCAGAACATTGTGTCTTCGTAACAATAACTTTGCTATTTGAAGTGTATTGTCTCGGAAAACCAAGTGGTTTGAATTTGGAATCGGCACTAAAAATATATATAAAATATAAACAAGAAAATCAACTGTGTGGTTGGATGTTTTTCGGTAAAAATAATTATGTTGTACGTATTTGCTTAGTTTGAATTTACCTTGAGAGCAAACTGAAACTTAATACGAAAGTTATTCAACTTGTTTGCCGTCATTTGAGCAAAACACATCCTCTCGCTGGAAAGAGTTGTTTGTCGAGTGCAAATGTTATCTGCTTACTTTGTACGTCGCAAAGTACGTCTACAGAACCGTGGAAAGCTCGATAATTTCCGTCGTCGATTTGAACGTGAAAAGTTTAATTCGAGCACGAAATTGAATTTAAAATAAATGGTAGACTTCGGCGAGTCTCTGCATTATCATGCATAAGGGCGGGTTATTAAATTTTATACAGAGGCATTAGCGGTTGAAAGGCAAGTGCACACGCTGTATTGTTTTATGGGTAATTAATTTGCTAAGATTTTATGTATTCCAACCCGAGAGCGCATCTATAAAACAGAGCGTAAGTGTAACTTTATTACTCCGTGCAGAGACATATGGATGTTATCATACGCGTCTGATAACAATGTTCCGCGCTTTAATAACTATGAATAGATGTATGAATGTGGATTCTACATACATATGCTGTATATACGTTTGTATGTATGTTGCTGTGAAAATTCGAATGTTGAAAATTGGAAATGTTGAATTTAAAGATGTCGACCATTGGTGAAGAAATATGGAAGTTATATTAAGAATTTTTTCAAATTAGAATTGAGTTAAAAATCATACGTACAGAAATAACAAATTGCAGAATTTTCCTGCATCTTAATTTTGAGAAAAAAAAAACAACTTCAAGATTCATTTTGTAATATATACAGAAAACATAGGGTTTGAACCATTTGAGTGTTTGATTTGAACCATTTGGACAGTTTGGGAATCAATCATGCACACTCGTCTAACGGTGCAGTGACAAAGCCGCGCACGACAGATAATAAAATAAATTTACTATTTAATAATAATATTTTAGATTTTTCAGTACCGGGTGCGTACGTCGGTTGTATAGCGATAACCGAGGTTAAGCTACCATGGGCGCAGTTAGTACGTGGATGGGTCACCACTGAACCACCACAAACGACAGTTCGTGACTTGTACATAACAAGCAGGGTATTATTAATAAGCCGAATTAAAATAAAAAATAATAATTCATAAATAAAATAATAATATATATCAAATATGAAATATGGATAAAATAAATTATACAACAAAATCAAATCAGGTACAATTTTTCAATATATTAAACAGTATAATATATTGAAAAATTGTTGAATTCTTGAATATTTGCATGTTTGTATATTTATTCTGGCGTTCAAAACCTTCTTCCAAAATTTGAAAAAACCAAAGCCGACAGTCCTATTAAATTTTTGTCTACGAGCAGACTTGTGAAATCAAATAAAACGAAAAGAGTTGATTCTTTCATTATTTTCCAGTCTAGTTTTGCGCGCTTATGTCGGGGGTACCTTACTGCGCGCTTATGTCATGGTGTCTCGTCTAACAGATGGCTCCAACACGAATGTGTTATACAGATTAATAATTATTTAAACAGGTATAAACTCATTTATTAAACACGACATCTATACTCAAACGATTAACAGCCACAGAGACATCTATGGCCAAATTTGTGTAGCATTTTTCAATCGGCGAAAATTGAGATACTGAATAACTCGAATTTTTGCGAAAGGAATGGGTTGTCAATTTTTGGAACCATTTTATTGCAATCAGATAAATTGGCAAACTCTGATAGGAAACGATGGACCTCATAGTCATATATCGGCATACGGGATAGAACTGATAGTCTGGCCAACAGTATACGGGATAGAACACGTGACCACACAATTAAAAGCTTTACACGTTAACCAATTTAACTATATTAATTATTAAGCATTTTTAAAAGTGGAAAATATAATACCTGTAGTGTAAAAGCATTTGTAAAACGAGTATCGTTTTTCGTACCCACTGCATATTTTGCGCTACGTAGAATTTTTTCAAGGAGTTAATAATGTAATGGAGAGATAGGGTTTCGAGAAACCTTAGTAAGCCTATACAAAAGGGAAAATTTTCATGATGAGAGCAAGATTTAAGATATGAGTATCGATAAGTACACGTAGATGTGAGGAGAATACAAAAAAAATACACGGTGTCCTTTTCCGGGGGTACACTCTTTCGATCACAAAAGAAGTGAAAGGAAAAATCGAGATTAAAAATTCCGGTAACAATAATACAAGAGGAAGTTGTCTTCGGAGAAGAGAGGGTGGATTTTCGAGGAAAACGAGTGGTTATGGGGGGGGGGGGGGGCACCTGCTGGTGCAGAAGTCGCCGAAGGGAACACGGCCGTACAACCCCCTGCCAGACTTTAATAATAAAAAAGGGGGAAGAGACGACATTAGGCCACGTCAAATTCGAAATTGTATACCTTTTGCTATGACATTTCATTTTATACTTTCGGACTATTCAGTAAAAAAAACTTTTTCCTATGTCGAAAGGTATCTATTCGTCTTTCTTATCGTTCTGTATGTAGGGGACGGATTTCCTGTATGTCATAACTTGCTATGTACTTCAAAGGGAATGATGTAATCTATGTCGTATATCTTACTATTTTTATTTTATTTTCTTTTTTAGTAAGTTAGCAAAATATTTATGATGAAAATTATATTGCCAGTTAAGAAAATGTTGGCAGCAAAAAGTAAGCGATACCGAATTTTTTTATGCGAAAATTTTTTGATAGTATAATATTAAACAACGAAGGGTATGCAATGTGCAAATAAAATGTGAAAAATTGTAAGAAAATTTTTCATACAAATCAGATTTAGTTATACATATGCATATATAATATAAAAATATTTAAATACTTCCTATCCTTAAGTTCGAATCACAAAAAAAAATAGTAGGTTTTTAGTTTGGATTTAAATTTATCGTCCATTTTATGAGTATCTTTATTTTGCTGTAATTTTTTTGATTTTTAATCTAGTAGGAGAAACATTACAGTCGTTGGCGATGATAAGGGTGTTGACCAGTTGGTTTTATAACTTAAAAATACATTATTTGGTATATATTTTACCTTCAATAGTGCTCCTGTTTACTATTAATGAATTTATTGCCAATTGGCGTTAATGTATGTATAATTTTAATTAAAGTAGTCAATTACTATCGCATGACTAAAAGTATTCTTCCTACAAGTATTTTAAGTATTTTCATTACAAGTGAAATACTTTCCATTCCTCGTAATCTTTTTTTTTATTTTCATGAATGTAAAGCAAACATAAAAACATGAAATTACATATATCACAATCCTTATTTGTTCATTATTTATTTATTTTTATTTCGTTGAACATGAACACTCGCCTTTCCAATCAATCAATCGCTTCTAAGCCATTAGTGCACTTATATACATATATACAGAATAAAATCAATCGATATAGTACATAAGCATTTTATACAATGCGAATTCATACAAACATACATCTATGGAGATATTTTTGCAACATTTTTTATAATCAAATTGGCGAATCTCAAGACGCTGAATGACTTGAGATTATCAGGAAAGATTGGAAGGAAATGCCGATTTTACAGATAAACTCCGATAAGAAACGATCAACCTGGAGTCACAATCCAATTGGTCTGGCCAACAGCGGGACTCTAGTGGAACTCGAACCCGTGACCACTCTGCTCGAAATCATAATATGCTAACCACTAGACCACGCCGCTGGTTATATTAATTCTACATCTACGAAAATTTTATTGTTAGACTTTCACAATAAAAAAATGGGTATACTACTTATTGAAAATACAAAAAAAAAATCTGTGGACCACTCTAATGTACGCAAATTGTCTTAAAAGCTTTCAAGTATACATACATACAAGAGTACGTTAAAAATAAAAATCAATTCGGACAACGACACTACAGCGAGTGTTTTAAGGGAGGGTAGAGGGATGGAAATTGACTATATTTTCTATATTTTCCTTAGTGCGATTGCGGCAAAAAGACCCGATTCGTTCACCCTGAAAAATTGCGGTGCGAAATGGTACAAAGGCGTTGAAAGTCAATGGGGGTTATTGTGCCGCTTTCTAAATAGAGCTGAGGAGGAAAAAAACCTACATCGGCCAAAACTCCTTGCTGAGTATTTTTGTCCGTGTAGCAACAGGGTAGACTTATGTAGACGAGTACGAAGTGTATAAGTGGGTGACCCGGAGGGGTGGGTACTACTTATCGAGAGAAAACGTCTGAGTGGTTGTACATGTGTGTGTATGTGTGCGTTGTAATATACAGGTTCTTCGTATAATAGGATAGGAACCAAATTGGGCAGAATAATGGTTATGGTGTGGGGTTTCGTGTTTATACTTTTGCGCGCAACGCATAATTGCCGATAAAAGTCAGTGGGCTTTAGGTGTAATATTCTCAAGTATCAAACAAGTCAATTTAGATATGTACTTCATACAATACATATTGTAAAATTAGATCATTTTCAGTAACGTTTGTTGAGGTTGTAACGTTAGAGCGTTTATACATATAAGTCAAGTCGAAATGAGAAATTGGAAATAAGCTTTTAGTGAACCCTTAAATTTTGGTTTCAAAGTATGTAATTATCTTCAAAGTACATACTAGTTGCCCGTCCAATGATGATTGGCTGCTGTAAACAGCTTTTTAGGCTTCTTCTCCTATTGCGCCTTTAAAACTAATATTAACATAGTACATAGAAGGTTATGAATACTAACAGCAATAATAAAATTTATGAAAAACATGAAAATATGACCAGTTAAAATCTTTAGACCAAATCTTTATCTATTGATACTTCGTACACGTATTATACCTACATATATATTGATAAATTAAAAAAAGTGTAAAACAAACAATGATCACTAGATCACTAGCTAGACTAAATATGTATATAAATTGTAAATAATATAATGCCCTTGGCTTTATATTATTTACTTATAAAGCTTGGTGTTACATATTTAAAGTGATAAGTGGTGATGACTAAAGTATGTATGTGACATATGTAGAAGGAACAAACCTTGTGATGTAAGTTTCAAGAGAATATGATTTAAGAATGAGAATATTCTCCAAAAGATTATTTTCCAAGCCTTTCTGATAGAAATCAATATTATTTGATTTTAGCCATAGAACTGCTAAAGAGATCTCTACTGATCCTTTAAATCAGCTAAAATTCTGCAATCTGCACTCTTTTCACTACAGATTCTGTGTATCTTAAAAATTCTTATTGTTTTCATTCAAACAACCAATTCATTAATTTATTACGATATGAGATTAAAAATAATCTACATTGAATACGATGAAAATGAGAGGCAATATAATGGTTATTTTCAAATAGAGAGGTACGCAGCATTACAAATAATGGGTATTATATGTAGTTTGTTTTCTTTCAAGTGTATTTCCTCTGGTTTAAGTTTTGGTTTTGATCTGATTTTATTACATATTTTACATATTTGCTATTACACTTGAAAAACCTTTTGGGCCAAAGAAATAAAATATAAAATACGTGTGGTTCTATTTGGTATATTGTCTATGTGCGTTACAATTTAAGGTTTTATTCTACCGAATTCTACAGATGTAGGACTAATTTTAAAATGGCATAATACGACATGTAAGTATAGTGAAGTACAGTTAAAACAACCCACACCAAGTATCAATACGAATAATAACCACTTTCCGGTGGCTTTGCGAACGCCCTACAAACATATGGTAGCTTTGAGTTGAAAAAGATCAATAACATCACGACGGAATTATACAGCGAGATCCATTTTCGAACAGTAAGCAATTGCGAAGTTTCAGACGCGAGGAAAAAAAAGGAGTGCTTCAAGATCGACGATTCCCAATTTCAGCTGAAAAGCGTAATACATACGTGAGGGACCAAACACCTCGTGGAGAGGTCCTCAATGAAAACCCTGGGACGAGACGTGTGTGCGTATGTCGCTATCGTCGGTTTATATCTTTCTAATAAAGCTCACGATCCCAAAACCGGGATTATTGTAAAGGGAGAGGAGACCCGACTCCCTTAGGACCGGATCGGGAAAGGCTTCGAAGGCTCTTTGATATCACATCCGTCCACATATCGTGTCCCGCGAGTCGACCTCTTTATGTACTAAATAAATCATTTCGCGTGCGTTCGGGATATAATTGGAAATATTTCGACGTGTATTAAACCATCTATTATTACTACTATAGTAGTGCAGAATTGTTGTTGCGTACTAGAGAGGTGTTTAACCTTTTTTCAACGTGAGCGTTAGTTTCGAACTTCTGTTATTTTATAACTACGTACATACATACCTAGTGTACTGAAAGTTTTTGAATACACTCTTGTCTACAGCCTTAATTGATATATTGCCCTCTTAGTAAGTGTTTTGATGTACATAGAACTATTTCTATACGAAAAGATATACAGGTTTTACACTCCAAATTGAACACTTTACAAATCAAATTAAACATTTTACAAATCAGTTAAATAATTTATTCATATGCTAGTTATTTACGCATATTTATTTATTATTTTTATAATAGAAATAACGATAGGTTGCCCCAAAGTGTCACACTAGTCTTACAAAAAAAGAAAAGAACAATATAAGTTACTAATCATTCATCTCATTCAAATAGGGTGTCACGACAAATGACTAACGGACTTAAGAGGGCTGGACAGCAGCGCCTTGTCCATACAAACGTACAATACTTCTCCCTTCCTCAATTATGGCACTAGATAAATTATTATGCTATGGATATCCACCATTGGGGTGCATCCATCGTTTTATTTTTTTGATTAATTATTTTTTATAGGAGCTAGGAGCCTCCAAACATCTATAAAATCGCCTCTTTTTTACACCCACGAAACGAGTCCAGCGTGCTTATTTAACGGTCGATTTAAAAAAAAATACGCCGATAGATGCACAGAAAGTATCTTTCTCATACTGATGATGAATTTTTTTTTAAAATTGGTCCAGTTTTGGAGAAGAAAATAGGAGAATACGAAAGATCGATTTTGTCAATTTAAAATACGTTTTATCTGGTCGAAGCGCACCTGTCGCATTCACTCAATATATATATATTGATATATATTGTCGCATTCACTCGATATATACATACACTCAATATATATATCGAAGAAAGGAACGGTAACAAAATTAAGGTTTCGGGTGTACAGCCCTCTTAACATTCAATATAAAAGCATTGTCAAAATTTTTCAATATGAAGCATTGTCAAAAAAACGAAAATGGGTAATAAATACACTCTGTTGTCGTCACTAGGGATTACAATACCGAAAGTACCGATACCGGTAGTATCGGTATGTGACCGTAAACAAGTTTTGGGTACTACCGGTACTATAAACTAAATAAAATCTTTTGAAAATCCGCAGATTTATCAAAATAATTGATCTGACTTTTACAAACGATTGCAGCGATCATAATTTACACGTTAATTTGAACTCTATATGATTTGATACATGTGTCATTGCATCGATCAAAAACTATAAACCGTTGAGGGTAAAGTCCGTGAGTGATTTGTCGCGGAACCTTCAAATAGACTTGTGTTGATTTTCATGAAACTGAAAACATGACAATTGAGCAGGTACAAATGTTCATCGACCGGAAAGCCTTTACAAGAGACGAGTTATTGAAAGCAGACGTTTTCGCAGGAATAGGTTGAAAAAACAAATGATGACACAAAGCTCTACCACATTCAGGCGCCGAAAATTTAAATTCCAATAAAATCGAAGGGTTGTCGATTCTTCCCTTTAATACTCCAAAGAAATATTTAGAAATGGCAATAATTGTTCTCGAAGATAGTGAACCATAGCCTAGCATACCTTGTTTGGTCATTAGAACTTTTGATAATCATGATTTTAATATTTAACGACGAATTTATTATATGTATGTATGTAGTTATACGTTAAAGCACAGCGGGCGAATCAATTTTAGGTCCAATAAATTGTGCCTTTAATTATTATTAAATTATACGATTACGTTTATGATGAAATTTTATTTTAGAGAAAAAATTCACATACCTGAAAATATTGCTGAATTCACAAGAAATTCAAAGGGGATGAAATTAACAAAATTAGAATAAAATGAAAATCCAAGTAATGAACATATTACTTAAAATAATCTGTAATTAAATTCCTTCAAAATTAAAAGCGAATTATGTACATACATATATACGGCCGGAATTGATTAAAATGCAACTAATTAGATTTTGATACGCTTTCCGACTGAACATCACTGGTTGGTCATCACTGCCAAAGCAGGATTGAGAAATGTCGTTCGTATATAACACGCCCCCTAACGGAGTATTTTCACGTATTTGTACGTGGCGTCGTTTTGTGGAACACAGGATATTTTTATTTTTTTGCTTTCGTCCAGCATAGGAAAATCGCTGATGTACAGAGAGGCAGGTACATACGTGCAATGAAATATGTATGCGCTGAATTTATGACGGATGTACGTATGAAAATGTACGCGATATTGTATATACGGCTTTGAGGTATTTTTTTCCGGGTAGTTGATGACGTCCCCTGTCCCCTATGTGGTTGTTTGCGGGTTAAAAAGAAGATAAGCTTTGGCGAAAACTAGCCACGCGTAGCGAAAAACAGGGAACGACGCTCGTTATGTTCGCATCACCTTTGTGTGCAGATCATAATGCATTCAGTGCTGTGTTGGAAACTGGAGCGACACTGATATTATAATGGCTTATAGTCGGATTTGTGCCTAGTGTAGGTATAAGGAAGCCTTTGATCAGGGGTCGGAAACCTTTTCAATTGAAAAATGTCCGCGACGATCTTGTGTGAAAAAAAAAATTGTTTGAGCTTTAGAACTATTGTATGATAATAGATATGTACTGTTATGTACCTCGCTTATCAATGTAGTCGACTCACCAGCAGGGATAAGACATATCATTGATTTCTGGCACACCTAATTAAATAAGTAACACCATTGATTTTTGGCACACCTAATTTAATAAGTAACAGCAATGATTTATAGCACACCTTAAACACCGACTAATCAAAATTGTAAGACACGTGTCTTCAACACTTCATTGTTTTAAAGAAGAGTATATAAACTCATTACTGTTAGAGTTTAAGTTAGGCATCACCATCGAGACTCCGAGAGTAGCAGTCAACACATCAGCAGCAGAACAAAATTAAATAGTGCAGCAAAGTTTAAGTGAAACAGTTCTGCGTATCTAATTTAAATTCTCCGTTCCATAATTAAATTCTACCAATAAGATAAATGTAACGCTTTAATAATAATAAAAATATCTTGGTTAGTTAACCAAGTAGTTTAAAAAAAAAGAAAAATTATTTAATCTTTCATTGAAACGTGACAGTACCTACATTTGTATGTATGTATAATACATTAGGCTTACAAGAAAACTTTATCAAAGTAATTTTAAATTTAAAAATTATTGAACCAACAGATCTCAACATACATACATAAGTCACGAAAAAGTGGATTTTTTTCATAAATTTTTTTAAGAAGTTTAAATATTTAAAATTATTGTAACGTGGGAACATGAGGGAGAGTATCCACTGTCTAAGGGCATTCATAGGTGAACAATAGAGACCCCGGTTTAGGCAAACGGGACTCAGTAAGTGCCCGAACAAAGGATACGCTGGAGTTCTCATAGACCTGGGCGAGTGCGTGCGTAAACAATTGACACATTTATGTATCGGGGAAGCTGCGCTGGGCAACTTGTTATTTATAAGGAAGTACCCAAGGCAGATCAGATTATTCTGGGGTGAGCGGTGGATCCGTGTGTACCTCTTAAATCGTTGAATAAATACTATAATGTGACTTTGGCCTTTTAAAAAATATATAAACCCTCTATTGGTCGTCTATTTCAGTTTTACTGGGTCGATTATGAATATGAACTTTTGAATGATGAACGAGAACGCAAAGTAATCGTTTTGTCAAAATCTTCCATATAAAGCGCACCACGCTCAAAACGAGCATTTATATGGCAGAAGAGGTCTTTCTAGAAAATCATATTTTTTTCCATGTTTCCGTTTCCGTTAAGAAATATAATATTAATAATTTAAATATACAAGTTAGGGAAAACTTTCTTGGGTGTTTATATATATTTTAAACACAGAAAAATGCCGAAAAAATATACCAATTTTACGAAATATACGCAGGTTAAAATGTTATATATGTATGTATATATTTGCTTTGCAGTGATTTTATTCATAATAATAATTTTATACAATCGGTCGAGTAATCCCAGTTATAAGAAAATAAGTATTCTTTTTTTTATGAATTAAAATATTGTTAAATAATGTATCGAAAATTTTAGTTTTTTACAGTGGCTCGAAAGTTTTTTCATTATGAATACATTTTGATTTTAAAATTATATTTGATAATTTTATTTGTCAAATGATAAAAGTCGATAAAAATAAATAAATCCTTATCATAAATTTCGTAGCTAGATATTTACTGGCAATTTATTTACTTATTAATTTATTAAATGGCTTAAAATCTGATATTAACTACATATTTTATTTTTTATTACATTTTATACCAGGAAGGCCTTACAGTTAAACCCCAATGCGCCTTCCTGGCCAATTATAAACAATGCAGCATTTTATATTACACAAGCTGAATTACGAGATACTGAAAAACTCGCAAACCATCGAGACATCTATCAATTGTACATACATTTAATTGTACGTTAATCATACTCAAACAGTGGTGACATAGTAGGTAGGGAGGTTTTTAGCCAATTTTAATCGGGAACCGTTTCAACAATGAAATCAGAGAAAATTGGCAAACTGTGATAGGAAACGATCGACCTGGAGTCACAAATATCCAGGTCTGACCAGCAGCACTACATATATACTCAGAAAAATTCTTTTCAATCGAGGTCAGCACATGGGATTGAACCCGGGGCCTCTCGGTGTTAGGCAGAACCTTTACGACCGATATTTACTAGTTGATCAAAAACATTCTTTATGAAAAATCGAAAAAATCAGTTAAAAATTTCAATAGTAAAAATAAAACAAATATACTTCACATACGGAATAAATTGAAATTTAAATCACACAGTATGGGTAAATTTCTGAATATATACTCGAGAATATTATACATACATATGTACGTAGATTGCGGTTCGGAAAATTAAAATAGAATCAACGCGAGGCTGAGTAGGGGGAGTAGGTTAAGGGTAGAGGGAGGGGGTTTATTTCGGTTGGCAACCCCTGATATGATACGTGGGCACTTAGCACATACCGAGTGTTTACCGTTCGTGCACACCGGAAACTGTAATGTATGCGATACACATTAATTCTGGTTTCAGACCGGCATTTGTAAAATCGCTGAATAATTAATTTTCGCCACTATTTACAAAGACGCCCCTATCTTGGACCACTGCATAACTTGTATTTTAAACATTCAACCCAATAGGACTGTGATAAAAGTTATCCTTACATTATATCTCTGAACTAGTGTTGTGTCCGTTGACACTACAACGGGTGGTTTCTATAATAATTTAAATATTGTATAAAGTCGAGTGTATACCCATATACAATGCTCCCAAGTATACGTAATTATACTCAACCAGGGCCAACGAGAAGGGGGGAGCCGGGGTAAATTTCTAGGGGCGAACTAAATCGAGGGGGCCCCGTGTCTGAAATCGTACGTGTCTTCTTCAATTATACTGTTCGATGAATGTTCGATGACTTTTTTTTGGTTCAGAGACGACATATGACTTTACTTATAGATCTATGCCCATTGAACACGAATCTGGTAATAAATAATGTTGATTGGCTCGAGATTCGGATAATCGGAGATAATTTGGAAAGAGACTTTGCATATATATATATATATATATATATATATATATATATATATATATATATATATATATATATATATATATATAATTATATATATATATATATATATATATATATATATATATATATATATATATATATATATATATATATATATATATATATATATATATATATATATATATATATATTTATATATATATATATATATATATATATATTTATATATATATATATATATTTATATATATATATATATATATATATATATATATATATATATATATATATATATATATTTTTTTTTTTTTACATATGTATATACCAGGAAGGCCTTACAGGTAAACCCCAATGCGCCTTCCTGGCCAATTACAATGCAGCATTTTTATATAAATCACTGAATTACGAGACACTATCTATCAATTTGTACACAAACTTATTTATTGCACATTAATTAATAACAAATTATAGGTGACATATCGTATAGGAGGGATTTTAGCCATTTTTTTCCGGGAACCGTTTCAACAATGAAATCAAAGAAAATTGGCAAACTCTGATAGGAAACGATCAACCTGAAGTCACAAATCCAGGTCTAACCAACAGCATTTTACACAGCTGAAAAATTCATTTTCATTCGAGGCCCGGCGCTGGGATCGAACCCGGCGCCTTCTCGACGCTAAGCAGAAGCTTAACGACCGAGCTATGCTGCTGGCTAATAAGGTTACATACATACATAAAAATAATACGTATGTATGTAACCTTCGTTACTTGGTTCGTAGTTTTTTTTTCGATTTATAGGCGCCGATTCGTTTTTTTCCGATTCAAAGGATTCGAAGTCCCCGGGGACGAATTCACCGAGGGCGAAGCCACCTTCGCGCCGGGGGCGAAGGCGCCAGTGGCGTAGCCGCCGAGGGCACAGCCGCGGGGGCGCAGGCGCCGGATTCTGATATGCATATACATAATTTCTAAAGAGACTTACTATATTTTTTTGTTTGTTCGTGACAGTAAATTTAATAAAAAAAAAAAACAAATGAGTAATAATATAAATAAATTTAAATAAAATAAAACTATTCAAATCAAGTTAAAATTTTTTTTACTATTAGATTAGTCATGTTTAAGCGGTTTACATTACACATACCGAGCGAAGCCGGATAAAACCATTTTTATATTTTTAAGTAAGAGTTTTAGTATCCGTAATTGACAATCGACCGTATGTATGGAATTGTTGCCAATTCGTGCAATTCGCGATTGAAATTTTGGCGCCCCGTCGGAAAAGACGCCCGAGACATTTAGTTGTACCCTCGGGACGGCTCTGTGCCCAGGTTTGGCATGCAAAACGTAACAGGCGGCGATACAAAGCTAACAATCAATTATAGCGTCAAAAGAGATAGCGAAGTTCACGGTTGATTGGATTCGCATTTGTTGGCGTGCCGGCCGCTTCATCTGTTTGTTTTTACCGGTTTTTTCCACCCCGACCCTCCCTCTGTTTTTTTCGTCGTTATTTTTTGTTCGTTTTTTTTTCATTCACGATTGTTTTTCCCGCCGGCGCGCCGCGGCAGGAAATAGGATAGCCGGGGAAAATCGCGTTCGAGCAGGATATAATTTTCAAATGAACAAACGTTCCTTTTCCTCCTTCTCGCAGGATTGCGGCCAGATTTACGATGATGTCGCACCTTGTGTACGAATATAAAAAAAATAATACGAAAATACAAAATAAATTACGGCTGCGTAAAAAGTCGTTCAGAAGGAACAATTTTCCTAATAATATTTGAATTTTTTTTGAAAACTTTACAAGTGCGACTGGACTGGACCCAATTTCAACTCAAAAATTACTTTTTTTCCATTTAGTGACATTTCGATATGAAGGGACGGCAGCGTTGTATCCCGTTTTCATGCATGCAAGTACGATTGTGTGCAAGCAAAATGCAAGCTGTATAGCTAAGCTGCGCCCATCTCAACCCTTTGACTGCTACAATATTTTTCGAAATCCTAGCGAGAAATTTTAGCATTTATTAAAAAAAAAGCGCATTATTTATTAACATACATCACTGACCAAGTGTGCCATAATTTGTTGTGCATTTTATTTTAAACAATACATTTGAAGCGGGTGTTTGCTAGCTCTATCTCTCTCTTTCTTTCGTGGTTGTAAATGCGAGCGTGCTAGTGAAATGCACTAGGGGGTGATAATTTATGATTTTGGTAACGTTAACAGTTGGTGTGCATTCAATTGCACAACGGCTCGTGACCTATGTAATAGAAAACAATTTTCTATTTTTTTTGTTATTATTCTATATTCTATATTATTATATTTAGATACAAAATATTGGAATTAGAAAACTACCCGAGAGCAAATAAAAAATTTGCGTTCAAATTCAAATTGGCTCAAATAAAATCAGCATCACTTCCCTCTGTCGCAAATTCAACTATGTATTCCGAATGTGTTAATTCTTGCATACATACGATGTACATATGTGTGTGTATATATATATATATATATATATATATATATATATATATATAATTTTTCATACCAAATACGATTATTATGACTTCAACAACAATCGTTGTTAGCAATTCTCGCCGTTTTCATAAACGATATATCGGTTTTTGACATTAAAAGGGTTAATTTATAAAATTTATCGGTCTTCACGATATTGTAAAATGAATCGACTATTGCAATAGAGTACATATTTTCTATGAAATACATCTATATCATTTTTATAAAAAAAAACACATGTGGCAGATTCATCAAAGTTCCTAATATGAGTAGTTTTACTATTTTTATAAAACATATATTAATCACATTAATATAATAATAATGAATAATATATAAGTATATTAAACAAATTTTCCAAAAAAGCAATACAATAATTTGTAAATGACTGTAACTATTGGCCTTGAAAATGAATTCATAAACATAAATATTATAATATAAAACTATGTAGCTGACCCTGGCATTCGTTCTAATGCATGCAATAAAGCATGAAATTTCAGTTCCCGTTTCAAGTGATGGTTGGAACTCAACAACGTCTCTTCAACGATGTGTCGTCAAAAACCAACTGGTAACGTAGTTACCAACGAACACATTTCCTTGACTACACAATGGCGCTTCAAACTTTCGCGCCGTCAAAATCGTAATTACGAATATTATTAAGAGGTTTTTTTCCACAGTTAGCTTCCCGGACATGCATACAACAAATTCTGAAAGTTCCATCGTAATCGGTTGAGTGGTTTAGGAGCCTATACGAGACAGACATAAAGAAAGACAAACAGACATTCAATTTTATATAAATGGATTATACATGAAATTTATAGAAAATATTAGATGGATTGTATACAAAATAAGCTCTTATATGTAAACTAAACACGAACTTTCGGCAGGTAGTACCTGTCTGTGGTAATTGCAAGCGAAGCACCTTTACAAACGATAATGGCAGGTACTCAATTAACGTACCGGTCGCCCGTGACTACAAGCATATGCCAAATCTGCATACGTAATAGGCTTATATCAGAAGGTAGTCATTCACGCAAGCAAATTACATATGTGTGCCCATGTACTAGGTAGTGGTTATTGTGTACTGGAAGGGCCAAAATTTCAGACGACAATACTTGTCTCCGTGTTCGATTTCAGACAGTGCTATAGTCGAAGTAAACACGTGTAGTGCAGCGTGAAACTGACTGTAATACATGACAAGCGGTAAGGCACTTACATGTCAATGTTCATTAGAATTCCCCAGGCTGCAGTATGTTTATTACAGTACTAGTTCAATACTATAGTCAGAGGGATGTTTTTTTTGTCATCCACTTATCATCATCATCCTCGAGTCTTGAGTATGAATATTCCTTGTCTAATGTTCAAATATTCCAAAAGTATTCTTATTGGTTTGAAGTGAAGTTAAATTAAATTAAAAGTTAAAAATAAAAAGTTGACTGGACCTTTTTTATTTTATTTTTGAAAGTGATAAATAGCAGTAACATTTCTCACGTTTCAGGGGTCATAATATTTTTTAAAAGTTTATTAGGTTGATGACGATATAGTCAACATCCGAACATAGATATATAATATACTTAGATCCGCACTCACGCTTTATACTGGTCTCCCTTTTGGCGCATGCAAAATACATGGCGCATGCACAGTTTCTCTCAGTAGGTAGGTAGGTACCGCTGCATCGTAGGGAAAAAACGTTTTTTTCCCAACTTCCCCGCTAGTTAAACCCCCCGCACCCTTCAGTTAGTGAAGACAAGATCTCCGACCAAAATCACACGTCAGGGCCCATCCATACATCAATGCATCCGAAACAATATTTTTACTTTATCATGCGAAAATTTGAACTGGAGATTTTGACCGATTCGAACTCGGAATCGATTACTGATCACGTTTTCATGATCTAGAAAAAATGTATGTGTGTCTGTGTATTTTGGGGATTTTTTGAAAACCGTTAGTCCTATCGAACTGAAATTTACTGAAATTCTTATGGATACAACGTAAATTTTTTTTTATTATTTTCATTAAATTATAATCTTATTAGGTTCACAAGTTATCTACATATGTGTATAAGTATATAAAATTGAATGTCTGTTTGTCTGTCTCGTATAGGCTCTTAAACTACTCAACCGATTACGTTGAAACTTTCAGGATTTGTTGTATGCATGTCCGGGAAGCTTACCGTGAAAAAAAAACGGGAAAATACCTCTTAATAATAATATTCGTAATTACGATTTTACCGACGCAAAAGTTTGAAGCGCCATTGTGTAGTCAAGGAAATGTGTTCATTGGTAACCACGTTACCAGTTGGTTTATGACGACACGGCGTTGAAGAGATGTTAGTTCACTTGAACCATCACTTGAAACGGGAACGGGAACGGGAATTGCATGCCTTATTCTGGCATTGTAACGCATGTCGGTTATAAATAAAAAAAATCTTTAATATTGAATCCTTATATTATACACATTTTTTAACTATCATTTTAGCCAGCAGCATAGCTCGGACGTTAAGCTTCTGCTTACCGCCAAGAAGGTGCCGGGTTCTATCCCTGAATGAAAATGAATTTTTCAGAGTATGCTGTTGGTCAGACCTGGATTTGTGCTCTAGGTTGATCGTTTCCTATCAGAGTTTGCCAATTTTCTCTGATTTCATTGTTGAAACGGTTCCCGGAAAAAAAAATTGGCTAAAAATCCTTCCTACCTACTATGTCACCACTATTTGAAATTTGATGGATGTACAATAAAAATTTATGTACAATTCATAGATGTCTCGTTAATTTGCGAGTTTTTTCAGTGTCTCGCAATTCAACGACTTATAATAAAAAATGCTGCATTTGTATTTGTAATTGGCCAGGAAGGCGCATTGGGATTTACCTGTAAGGCCTTCCTGGTATATATGTAAAATAAAAAAATAAATAAAAAAAAATATATATTTGAACGATACTTTGATCTTGAACTTAATATTGGAACGATAAACTTGAGAGACGCGTAGAACTGTTTATTCAAATCTTTCGTTCGTACTGATGTTCTGATTGATATAAATGAAATGGAGCTACTGACTGGCTATAGTATTGAAGGTGCGGTTTATATAGTCGAGTCTTATTAACTTGTTATATATTATACATACGCACACACTCACACATGTACATACATATATTTAATTTTTTTTATTGCATACATACATCATATATGCCATGACAGGAACTACCCAAGGCGACACATTAGATTATTTTTGTACATATGTATGTAATAAAAATTTTTCAAACAACACAGTAAATACATATAATGCAATAGAGACATCTATGGATAATCAATATTGTTTTGGTATAGAGCAAATGTGCGAGAAAAACATAATATCGTATGTAGGTAGCATATTTGTATGATTCGACAAATTCAAGATGCTAATAACTCTAATTTGTGAGAAACTGAAAGAGAAGATGCTGATTTATTGGACCAATGACAACAAATTTGGTCGGGACTTGAACCCACGACCTATTTACTGGTATGCAATGGCTCTACTAGTGCACTCCGCTGTGGCTATGGTCAATATCTGGCATTCCTGACTTAGGCAAATATTTTTATAATTTTTATTATTCCCACCGTTGACCGTGTGAAGAGTGAAATTAAAATATGGGAACTTGGGAGTTAAGCGAGGTACATAACACCATATTTGTATGTGCACGTGCACTTTTCCGACCCCAAAAGACGTGAGGATCCGCCTTCACAGCTGGAACTCCCTCGTGGATCGATCTTTGTGTGCTTATCCCTTTACAGTATCCAACTCTAAGGAACAGCATTATGCCACAAAGTCACCTTTTGAAGACATAGTTCGGGTAAGCTCAGCACGTTGTTGAACATTTTCAATTATTTTCCTCGGTATGATCTTTGACAATATGTCGAACTAGTGTTGTGCCCGTTGATTTCAACGAGTGGTTTCAGAAAGGAATTGATTAAAACATGAATTAAAATAAGGTTATATGTTATACATATATATAAATATATAATGTGAGGTAATATACAGGCAATGTATAATAATATAGGTAATGTAACGTATGAATCGTAAAAAAGTTGAGTAGGCGCATTACACGCTCATCGATCTAACCCCTTCACCCGTTTGAAATGATGAATGAATTTGTGTCTGTGTCTTCTCGGATGTGTATGTGTGTACGCTCCCGTCGCTCGGCCTGACGTCGTACATATCAGATGCTCCACACCCCCCCACTTCCCCGTGTCTCCTCGACACGATCGTAAGGCAAATCCCTATGGCGGATGCTTAAAATTCACCCATTGGTCAGAATGACGAAACTTCGTCTAATGTAGCAAAGGTCCACGTGTCCGCCACATACATGTCCACATACACACATCGCGTTCGTTTTTATATATTATTTTTGCTTGGATGTTTGTAATCTTCAATTTTAAGATTATCTAGAGATGATGAACATACATTTTTACATTTAAATGGATATCTTTATTCATTAATTGGGCGAGTGAAAAGTCCCATGACATGTATTCGAGAGCATTTATTGTATGATTTTGGAATTCAACTATTCCAGAATTTTTTAAAAACGATGGAAAATGTTCGACAACGTATTGAGTTCCCCTAAGTGAGCTTATCCTTAAAAAAATGACGTGCAAAATGCTATATTATTTTCAGTTAAAGTGATCATTTTTATGATACTACTTGTCGAATTATTTCAGTTCCACCCTGTACAAGGTACGTTTATGTTTGGCAAGTTTGCGACGATATTGCGACCGAAGAGAAAACGGAAGCTTACGGTTAGATGAGACTGAGGATATTAGAAAACAGAGGAAGTAGAGATGGGGGGGAGAGGGTGGGTCAGGTGAGACTTTTGTCATACAAGTTCTGATGAATAGGGGGATGGAAAGTTGCCGGTCACGGGTACACTTTCACGAATTCGACTCCAGTAGTCTGAGAGTGGAAAGTTCAAACGCTAACGGACCGAGCCTCATTCGGAATTTCGCAAATCCCAATTGAAAACGAAACTTTATACGGTATTTGTTCGAAAATAAAACAACACGTACAATATTAGTGTGTGACCTTATTTACAAAGTAATACGAAAACTTTCAACTAACGCAATTGCTGGAATGCAAAGTTCGTAATAACATACGGCACTTGCAAAACCGTCAAAAGTGAATAGGAACATCAGAATAGCATGCGTCGCATCTAAAGTTTGAGAAGTACTGAAATTGGAAAAGTTAGCCTTGGTCGAGTCGGGCTTCGAAAGCCCGGGCCATGCGCGAAGTACAAAATCTCCCTTTTCGAAGATGTCCGCTTAATAAATCGTCCTGGCAGGATAAGTCAAGCAAATGTGATTTGAAGTAACCGCTCGAAATGCCGGACGTCAAAAGGGGAAAGATGGAAGAGGAAAAAATAGGCTGGTATGGATAAAAGGGGAGTGGAGAAAAAAAATTTTAGAAGAAAGAAAGCTCCGTATAGATTTGAGACGCGGATAGCGCGTGGAGTTTGATGGTGGCCATTCGGAAAAAAGGATGTAAATGGTCCGTTGAAAAGTTGATACGACGTGAGATATAATTTTACGGATGTTGTACTATTTGGGGAAAATAATGGTGGCCTTTTCATATACAGGTACTTCCTTGGAAATATATTAAATCATATAAAATGTAATGTTTCATTTATTTTGTATACGACTTATGAACGTTTTTTTAATATCGGATTCAGTAAAATACGTCAGCATTCTATTCATTTTAGTATTGCGACTGAAGGATACTAAGTAAAAGCAATATTGTGCTGTAAGTATTGACTTTTCGCTATCTTGTAGTTTATTAACGATACGATTTATTGTGCTTTTATGTAAACAAGTACGACGATACTTAAATGAGCTTCGAATAGCAATAAAATATGATTGAATGGATACCATTTGAATATAGAAAAGTTTTACACCGTTAAGTTAGATCAGTATTGTATTTATTATGTAAGAATTTCTTCCATTCCTATATAGGAAAGAGTATTTGCATTACCCAAAACTCTACCCTACTCCTTTCCTTTTGGACGTGCTTGGGTATAATTCCCTTGAATTTCGGAGAAACTTATCATTCATTCGTTTTGCTCTCCAGCTTCTACTTGGTAATACAGCATGCCCTTCGTTGTTGGAACAGTTGGGAAATTATGTACCTAATAATTATTTCAATAATAAGATATCATCATTTGATGGTTGTACCTTATGTCTGCATAGTTCTTTATCGTATGGCTCATATTCCAAGAGTTATCCGAATTCTTAGTGAAATCGTTGCTGCTGTGCCTAAATGTGATATTTTCCACCTCAGTGAGCGTAGGTTATCGAAGAATATTTTAACTGATTTGTTTGATAGCCTGCGCTCATCATTATTTTAATAATTGGATGTGATATATGAATTGATCTTCTCTCTTCTATAATTGTTTCTTGTTTCTTCTATAATTTCTCTCTTCTATAATTGGATGTGATGTATGAATTGATCCTCTCACTTTCATTTGGGCCTCACAGGGATGTTTTGTATTTGCGGCTGTTTCTTACATGTACTAGTATCCATATATATCTTACATATATTGGTCCTGGTTATAGGTGCAAGACATTCCCTACTTTGTATTTTATAATTTGACATTTTTACTTTATCCGCTATTATTAAAATGCTATTGTTTTGTTTATAATTATGTATAAATGTATTTCTTGTCTGTGTATATATGTATATATATTTATTTTTCTCATCTCTGTGTATTCTTTCGACCATTGTGGCGCACTAGGGACTACGGTAAAGTCACAATTCTCTACCGGACGCATGTTGGTACCCAAATTATAGATAATGAACTATTTTTGTAAATTTTGTAATGTTTCTTCTTTGATTTTCATTTTAATTGTAAACATATTTTTAGAAAACTTACAAGTACTACCCGGCGTTGCTCAGGTGGGTGGATAATGTAAAAAAATAATAAAAATAAATCACCCATTCGGATTTTTTATCCTACGGTCTATGTTAGACTAGGTATCATAAGATAGTATACAAAATTTGGTGGTTATCAATTGAAAACTGAAAAATAAGCCAACTTTTATATATAATGATAGATAAGTATACAGAGCTTACTACATACATATGTATATTTAGAGTACTCTGTCGACATCCTCTCTATTTCACCCACTTTCGCCGGCGCGAAAACCACAAACCTTACTCTTTTCACCGGTCAGGTCTTTACAATACATTAATAAAAATCACAGCAGGGATTCGAACCGTGATCCTCGGCAATCACGCCAGTCAACCGGTGGACTTACGCGGGATTTCCCCCGGTTCAATCTTCGCACATACACACATACAAACCCGATGCGCCACCGCATAACATCCCCATTTCCAACCTACATATATACGTAAAATACTTGTGTGTTTTTTTACACAGTTTGTGTGCAAAAATTGTGTATATAAAAAACAAAAAATGCAATAAAAAAGAGCGGCAATGCGATATTTTCGGACATTACTTTTAACGGTCATTTCTGAACGTACTTGGAGGGGCCCATCAGCTCGTCGCGCACAAACCGTTCACTACCGCAAATATGGCAATAGGGCATGGGAAAATTTCAATGAAAACGGTCGTTGCGACCGTTTGAAATTGCGCGAGAGGGTTATTTACAAATGTCACACTTCCCTTTTTCGATATTATCGTGGGTGTTTTAAAATCTCGTAACACGTTGTGTCGCGAACGCATATTGGGTTACGTGTGAATATTGAACTGGCTTTATTAAGAACATAATTCATTTACATATGGGTTGAATATATACATATATACATACACATGTAGAGGAGAAAATACAACTTTGAGTGAAAAGATAAATGTATTAAAAAGCGACAGATGGAGTTTTAAATGTGGAAATCAGAAAAGATTAAAGGCGGAATTACACTGAATCGTACGACATGCACGTGCTCGTGGTTTCCGGTTGGTAAGGGCATTTTTTTAGGTCACTGCTAATTCACACGATCTTATTATTTTGAAAAGTTTATACTACATTTCTTCAAATATGGGAATCGATCACTGTCAAATATATGTCAATACAAAGACAAAATATCACCAAAAACACTCCAGATGGTGATTTTCAGAGTGGATGCCACGGCATTAATTAGGCGTACTAGCGGTTTATTTACATGTGCAAAGCTATCTAAAAAATATTTCGCGTACCTCTATGTGTGTCTGCGCCTTTACTGATGGATGAAGACTGGAGAGGTTTTGGGACGAAGGCACAGAGGGTCGACCGAACGTGCAGAAAATGACACTATCCGAGTCAGGCACAGTGCATATTAACATGCAAAATACGCGAATAATCACGGTTATTTCCGTCAACTTAGTTATAAATATGGGAAAAAATCATTGTAGCGTAGGGGTGGGTGGAGGATCCAAATAAAATGCCAAAGTAGCTTCACATCATTTATTGGGTGATTAAGGAGATCCACGCACTGCCATTACTCCGTCCAGAATGATGTCATATGGCGTAAGTACCTGCTTATAAAAGGCAGGTCGCTCACTGCATCTTCCTCGACACGTTCGTTTACCTTTTGTTATAGTCACGTACAGATACGCAGTCTCACGGTCTAAGCATGCGGTCCCACGCTTTTCCGCTGTCAGTTCTGATAACTCTAGCGGGAAGTGACCGAATACCACTACCGACCACTAAGTCAATTCGGGGGTCTCCTTTGTTAACCGACTGCACTTAAGCCTGGAGATAATATTCGAAAACCAATTAAAACGGGGGCTCCTTTTAGCATATGCTACACCATAAACACCATATACACCATAAACCATTAAATATTTATATCAACCAAAATTTTCAATGTAAAGTGCATATTCGGTTGTGTTTACATCCCTCCATCCTCTGACATTAGTGTATATAATAATTTTATAAATAATATTGAAACAATCAGATTAAAATATCCTGATTCAAAATTCTTAATAACTGGTGATTTTAATCTACCAAATTTGGACTGGCAAAACCTTGAAATGAATGAAAATTCTCCAATTCATCAAGAAATTATAAATTTATCTTTAAATTTAGGTCTTAAACAATTTAATACTATTTCCAACTTGAATGATCGTGTCTTAGATTTAGTTTTTTCCAATTTCAAAAACACTAACGTTATGAAATCTCATGATGTTCTATCTCCAGTGGATGGCCATCATCCACCCCTAGATATTATTATTACTTTAAATAAATCTACTAATCTACCTTTAATTCAGCAAAATATTTTTGATTTTCACAGAGCCGATTATAACGAAATCATGAACCAATTAAATGTCACTAATTGGTCGTTCTTAAACGATAACATTAACTTTGAATCAAAAGTCATTATGCTGAATGAATTATTAATCTCTTGTATATACAACCATGTTCCTCAATATAAAAATAAGTTGCATTTTTTTCCAAAATGGTTTAGTCCCGAATTAAAAAACCTAATACATAAAAAAAAAAGTGTGCACAAATTATTCAAAATTTATAACTCTACACACATATATATTGAATTCAAAAAACTAAGAGCTTTGTGTAAACTACATATATCCAAATGTTTTAAACTTTATATTAAAAAAACAGAATCATTCATTGATTCAAATTCCAAATATTTTTGGTCATTTACTAAAGAATTAAACAACAATAAAACATATATACCAGAAAACATTCAACTTAACGGTAAATTTGTTGACAATACTAATGATTCAGTCAATCTTTTTGCTGATTTTTTCAAATCGATCTATGTCAAAAACAACAACAATAATTCTAATTATAGCATTGTAAATAATAATGTCCTGATTTCACCTTTACATTCTATAAATATATCTATTCAAAAATTGATTAACAAAATAAATGCCTTAGATATATCTAAATCTGCGGGTCCTGACAACATACCCCCAATTTTTATCAAGAATTGTGCCAATGTATTAACTTATCCTCTTTTTAATCTCTTTAATCAATCTATTTCCACTGGTATATTTCCCAATTCTTGGAAGTCTGGCTATTTAATGCCTCTCCATAAAAATGGGGATAAACATAATGTAATGAACTATAGAGCCATCTGTCAACTATCAACTATTCCAAAACTTTTTGAAAGTTTAGTATTAGACGAATTTATTCCTTTCATTAATAACATTATTATTCCACAACAACATGGTTTTACTTCTGGTAGATCTACCTTATCCAATTTATTATTATATGAAAATTTTATTTCTAGTGCCTTATCTGTTAAATTGCAAGTTGACTCAATTTACACTGATTTCAGTAAAGCATTTGACA
This sequence comes from Arctopsyche grandis, assembly GCF_051622035.1. Taxonomy (NCBI): domain Eukaryota; kingdom Metazoa; phylum Arthropoda; class Insecta; order Trichoptera; family Hydropsychidae; genus Arctopsyche; species Arctopsyche grandis. The sequence goes on along the minus strand of NC_135361.1, from coordinate 9,559,838 downwards.
AAGTTGATATTGAGATTTTATTATATAAACTAAACAGTATCGGAATCAGCGGTGTATTACTAAACTGGTTTCGGAGCTATTTGTCCAATAGATCATTATTAGTTAAAATCGGCCATTCTAAATCTTACTCCTTTAATCCAACTAGTGGCGTTCCCCAAGGATCTCACATGGGACCAGTCCTATTCAATATTTTTATAAATGATATTATAAATATATTTAATGATGTTAAAGTGCTCTTATTTGCAGACGATTTAAAAATATTTAAATGTATAAAAGACACTAACGATTGTGCTACTTTACAAACTAATTTAAACTCATTAAACGATTGGTGTTCTTTTAATAAATTATATTTAAACATTAAGAAGTGTTCTGTTGTCAGGTTCAGTAGGTCAAATAACAAAATTATTTATAATTATCATATAAATAATGAATCATTACCATCATCATCGCTAATTAAAGATCTAGGAGTTATTTTTGACGACAAATTAACTTTTAATTCTCATATAAATTTTATCACAAAAAATGCCATCAAAACACTTGGTTTCTTAATAAGAAATAGTACTCACTTCAAAAATGTAAATACGATTAAAATTTTATACACCACTCTGGTTAGAAACCAATTAGAGTACAATTCTACCATTTGGTCTCCTTATTTAATGAAACAAATTAACATAATAGAGTCAGTGCAAATAAAGTTCACTAGATTCATCAAATTTAAATTTTTTAAAAGTCATAATCACTATGTCAGTAACGTTATTATTTATAGGAAACTTAATTTGCTAAAATTATATGACAGAAGGAAAATTAACGATATTTCAGTTCTGTGTGGTCTTCTTAATGGCACTATTAAATGCTCTGACTTGGTGAGTTTAGTGTGCTTCCATGTGCCGGGTAGATCAATTAGATGTAACCATCTTTTTGATATGCCCAGGTTTACCACTAATTACTCATTGAACTCAGCTATGTTGAGACTGCACAGAGTTGGAAACGAATTATCCATGGTCGATTTATTCATTGTTAGTAAATATAACATGAAATCTATTTTATTTAAATATTTTTTTAATATAAAGTAATTTATTTTGTAGTATATGAATGTATGTGTATTTTTCTTTTATATTTCATTTTAATTTTTTTTTCTTTTTCTTTCTCTATTTCCAACATGTAAAATGGTCAATTTTTTCTTGACCGTAAAATAAAATAAAATAAAAAAAATAAAAAAAAAAAAAAAATAAACCATTTTTTTAGATTTCAAATATCATAAAAAGTGTTTATGGCTAAACCAACCTACATATATATGTATGTATGTATTGAAATATCATAAACACGATATTGTGTTGTATATTTTGATAAATAAGTTAGCAATATCAATTTTCTGTTAAGGGATTATGAACTGCCTAGCTGGACACTGGCGCCGAAGATTGAAGAATTCATTATATGTGTCGACTGGTTGGGGGGTGGTTCTCTGTTGCCATAGAGATTCACATCAGATAAATGTATATATAACACGGTTTCCCAGTTGAAATAAAACGAAACGCGTATATTATCGCGCCTACGTATTTATGAGAGATATTAACCCTGGCGCGAGGGAAAATACAGTAACTCAGGTGTTTTATGAAGTGGGGTCGTTCTTACATCTACTGCATTAACAATAGAAAATGCGAAACTAGCGAGATCCGAGGTAGGTTATGGGTACCTAGGTAGGTACAAATGATCACACACGTACATACATACATACATATACACATATAATATATGTATATGTACGTATAAAAGGGCTATGTGGATCTCAAGTGAATTGTTCCGGTATAACCTCGTCGAGCGAGGAAGCAATATCTCAGAAGTCTTCCGGAGACAGAAGCGGTGCAAAAACGGGGCGAGAGATGCGGTGGAACATTTTACTTTTCGTTCGTATTTAATACGAAGCAAAAGAACATTACAGATGATAAATGCGATGATTTCAGAAGAAAAACTATCACGAGCACTATACCCAGGTTTTACTTTTAAGCTTCAGGTGGGATGCTGCCGCAGTGCTATCATCATTTATGTCAGACCTCAAAAGCCCTGCATATTGCATCTATGTACATATGTACCTATATATTCCTTACCATTGTATTTCAGTTTGGTGGGTCGTATCTTAGATTTTCAGATAGTTCTATATTAATTTAAAATCATCAAAACATTATATATTCCCTGTATTTCACTTCCATATAAGGACTCGATAATGGTTGTGTTGAAACCGGTTCTATCGGTTATTGGTCCAGATTTAACCTTCAGTACTACGGATAATACCGAAATATAATAATTTCAATTTTATGTTAATTGAATTGTTTTGAATTTAGAAGAAAATGTTAAATCGACTAGTTTGAATGCATTAGTAAACAATCAACATATTTTTAGGCCTGCTATTCAAAGGAGTCGCTAATTGTATCGTTAATTCAAAATCAAAGGTTAGGTATGCTGAAAATATCGTACCTGAGATTATTTCCAAATACATAAGAGCCGTTTTATTTGAAAGTGGCACAAGTCCAGTTTTCGTCGTTTCGAGAAATATCTCGCAAAACAATAAATATGTATTATGTTTTGCGTTTAACAACATTTAAAAAAACTGGTTGCCTAAAATTCGTTTATTCTGCTTTTCCGAGATTCTGGACATATCGAATTAAAATAGGTAACAAACCACTTTCAAATATAACGGCTCATTACGATGATTTATAACTGACTATTAACAATGGGAAGATACATTATTTAAAAGCTAAAACCATCCCTTCTACACAAAAAATCATTCAAAGCAACGAGCACGCAAAAATTTATTCACTTTACCTACAATTGAATTAAATTTTATTGCACTAATTGCTTAAATAAATCAAAAGCATATATCGGTACTATTGATGGTGGAAAATACTTATCGTTAATTCCGGTAGTGATAAATATATTTTTGGAATCTCTGCTTACATATATATACATATGTATGTATGTATTATAAATAGGGATTCAATCAGAGCGAAATCTTGAAACGTTGACTTTTAATCTAAGGACCAACTGAATCATATTCATAGTGGGGTTTCGGAACTTTTTTGGATACTATCCAAAAATAGATTTGTTGAGAATTTATTGATTAATTGAATAATTTGAGTAAGATTTTTTTTCTTAAATTCACAATGCGCATTTACTCGATAATGTAGCCACACATTTTGTATTGTATGTATACTCATACGATAGGTTTCACAATAATGATGCAGATTTAATACCATAATACCATCAAAGTAATTTAATCGCATGGATATGTATGTATGTATGTATGTATGTACAGTGCAAACTGCAGGCTACAAAAATATATGCACTTTGACTACTTACTAAATGCATAGTCGACTAATTAGCCACTTCACATGATACCCTGCCTTGAAAGCGTGTCATAACACGAGTGAATGGGAGGCTGTTATGTTACGGGACTAAGTATTCCACATCGGAAGGCAGTGTGGGTCACGCTCTCAAATAACCTCTAAGAAAAGGCTAATTAATGTCTCAAATAGGGGCTGCAAAACTTTACAAGGGAAAAGTTCATCGGCTCAACGGCCAACTTTTTAGGTGGCCGCAGTAAGCAGGCGTCTTTGATGTCACCGAATTCAACGCGGCAAAATTAAATTCGCAAAATTCAAAAGGATACCGTGGAAATTTGCGACACTGCAATGGGGGAGAGACATCGCCGAGATGTCGACACACTGTTGTTGTGTTATAAATATGTACATACATCCATATATATACATATAGAAATTTGCCAAAATTTAATTTGCTTTTGGAAGGGTTAAACGAGGCAGAGGCTGAATGATTGGTTGATTGTTGATATGCTTGCATATATTATTTGATAAATGTTTGAATGTATATGTAAGCAATTTTGATGTAATTATTTTACATAAATAATATTTTCATTGATGTAATATATGTAGCATGAGAAGTTTTATATGTGTGTGAAGCTGAAAAGAGACGTATGAACTATTCATAGGTGACCGGCTTAGAGCTCTTCCATTGATTCAAATGGAATTCAACCGAATCAGAGGTAGAGAACTACAATATTAAATTTAAATTTAGTAAGTTGAGGTTTTTTGTATTGAATCGTTAGCCTTAGTTTTTGTTTAGCACTTGGAAGTATCTATAACGAATTTTGGCCTAACTGTACATATAAGGGATTGAAGAAATTGAGATCAAAATTTCAAGCAATATTACCGACAGATTTCTTAAGAGAGAGGGGGGGGCGTAACAAACAGTATAGAAATATAAAAAACGACATACACTCATTTTCTAGAAATCATTTAAAGACCATCGATACCGATCAAGGTCGAAGTTTCCAGGATCACGAAACTTTATTTATTAAAATTGTGACCTATAAATTAGGTGATTGGTGCTCGTCGACCACTGGTCTATTAGTGCTGATCACATGATTTCGCGTTCGCGCTAAAAAGGCATCAGCGTATAAACGACCCGTATACAACAGCCAATAAGGTCTCGCGACCCATCAATCAATGACCTCTCGTGGGTTGAGAGTACCCGCGGGGTATAAATATTAAGCGTTGTTGGTCCATGTTTCATTCGGAGCTGGCAGGCCGACGGATCAAGAAAAATAAACTAACTTTACTACTTCTACGGCGTCTTTCACTCCGATTTCAGAAACCTATCTACGCGTCCACGTTATAATAATAACTTTTATTCCAGAGAATAGTGCGATCCCCATCGTTGATATTAATAGTCATATATATAATATCACTATTCTGTCTGTCTGAGATAACACTCGCCATACCATAATAGTCGTTTCGATTCGACATGTATATACATATATGTATGTCACAGCTAAAACATTGCCAAAACGTATGTATATGTATATACGAATATAATAACAAAAGAAAAAAACTTCTATATATACTGTTCGATACCAATGTTTCCTCTAGGTAAATAGACGGCCCTAAATCTTTGAGAATATACCGCCATCCATTGAAAATTTATTTCATTAATTAATTTTACTATCGGTGTTTTATATTGTTTATATGTAGGTAGTTTTTACCATTTTTTTTTCATATTAAACAATTAAATATTAATATTAAATTCAATATATTTAAAAGGTATTTAAAAAATATTAGACCGCGTACGGATCGAACACATGACCGACGACACATTTCTTTTAATTTATTTATATATAATAACTTAATATGCCAACATCCATGTGATGGTATTTCACCGGGTACAATACTAGTATTATGTAGATAATAGATAATACAAATTTTATTTTACAATATGATACTTCATTCGCAGACACACAAAGTGGTACGGGATTTTTTTATTTTTTATTTAATTTACACCAAGAAGGCCTAACAGGAAAACCTAATGCACCTTCCTGGCCAAAGACAATTATATAAACATATATGTACACCATCCATATATACACAAATTCTTACACGTATACACAAATACACATACATAAATTCATAAATATAAAAATACACATATATACATATGCATACATACACACCTACACATATACATATATATATATATATATATATATATATATATATATATATATATATATATATATATATATATATATATATATATATATATATATATATATATATATATATATATATCATCCTCATCCTCGGCGTGTTTTCCGTCATATTTTATCCTTGTATTGACATAAGTTTGACAATGATTTATAACGATGCTTCCCATATTTGAAGAAATGTAGGAGAAAATAATAATATCGTACGAATTAACAATTATATAAGGATACGCCTACCACAGCTGGAGTTTAACTAGGCATGCTACGATTCAGTGTGTCTGCGCCTTACTTCTAGTATCAATCCACATTCATGCCCTTTTAAATATAAGTAAAATATTATTTGTTTTAAAAGTCTAACAAAGTTTTGCATACAAAGAGCTGTATGCGACCCGGGAGCCGCAAGTTCTCGCTCGCTAAGCTGTACGTTCGTATTATACAACAAGCTTTAAGCTCAGCTTTCAGCAGCTTACAACAGTTTCTTAAATTATGTTGATCTACTGATCATGACATTTTAAATAAACAAAATAATTACATATGTATCGAGAGCTATAGTCATAATTCCTCGTCTTTGTGAAATCATATATTGTACATATATGATTTTTTTTCGATGAAGGTCTAACCCAAGACCTGCATCGCTAAGTCTAGCTAAAATAATTTCAATAGATAAATATAGTATAAATATAATATGTATGTACATATGTATATTTGTAAATGATGACAGGTGCCTAATATGAACGCGTACAATTCAGTAATTTAGACTGTCCAATTAGGGGGTGAAAAGAGCCAAAATTGCCAACGTCGACTATGTAATTATAGAGATACATTTTTCGAGATGAAATAGCGACAAAACGCGATATTCAAATAAAGCCAGAGAGAGAGAGTGCCAACAACCATTGGAAAATATTGGGTGGAGCACGCGATCCACAGGTGGCTAATATATCCGCGGGCGAGGCGCATAATCCCGAAAAAGCTTGGCACGGATCACTGTTTACTCGGCTGCCAAAGAAAGTCCCGCAGTTTGAGGAGGTGTGGGCAAAAGTCAAAGGTGAATATCTGGCTAAAAGGAGGCGAAAAAAGAGGGCGGGTGACTTTAATATCCAGTCCGGAATTTCGCACATCCGGAACTTGGACTTGGCCAGAGAACATTTCTTTGGACTTAGCCAACGAGTAATGGTGAGTAATCATGACAGACAATCAATTTCGTCACACGAAACGATGATTGATTCGCATGAAATATAATATTGAGTGAATTATTTGCGGATTGTTGACGAATTAATGCCACAGAGGGAGATCAACTGAGGCAGAACGATAGGGAGTTCAATTCTACAAAAATATTTATTTGATGTTTATAAACAATATGTTCCTAACATGATACATATGTTTCTAGGACTTACCCACTGGACACATACCCTCAGTCAAAAAATCCCTGATATTAAGGATAAAAATTGACAGTATCTTTAATAAAAAGACAGTATCAATGCTAATTTATTTCAGCCAGAAAAATACAGATATTTATAATACATATGTACATACATATATCAGATTCTTTATAAATAATCAATAATAAAAAATCAGTAATCAATAATAATAATTTAAAATATAGAAAACCCCAAAATCAATTGTATTTTAGTCTCTTTTTTTTTCCTTTTCTCAATTTTACAAATTCCATCATGGATAGTCTAAAAATATTTATATAAATATAAAATAATTAAAAATATTAAAAATATAATAATAATAATATATAGTTATATTAAAATTTACTTCCAATACCACAGAACGCAAACGCTAACTGGTGACTAAAAGTCTTCTAAATTGATATTTATTCTATTTACAACAATAAATTGAAATTCAATATGCTCTACCACACTCAATATATTCTTATTTATTACTATACTTTATTATTAATTATTAATTATTTATTACTATTTTTAAATAATTATTATACATTGAGGGGGTTAATGTCCAGGGGGTTTTTGGCCGGGGGTATGTGTCCGGGGGGTACGTGTCCGGATACCGACACATATTTATTGGAATATGAAGAGAAAACAAAAAAAAACATTATTTTTCAACTTAGTGAGGACAACTTTATTGAATGTAGTAATATGCTTCCAGGAAACTGCTTGGATCTCGAAACGGTCGTTTTGACCCTTACTTTCTGCACCGTCTGTACACATGTAATATTATTTATTATATAGACCTTGACGGGATAAGAAAGCGAACATTTTATTCTGGGAAACTATAATATGTATTATATGTATGTAACTTATATGTGTAATATGTATAATATCTTAAGAAAAGTACTTCGGGCGCCTACTACTCTTATTGTTTTTGTGACAAACAAATATCAAAGATCTTTTGATAAGGCTAGGTTATATTTAATGATTCTTGAATATATGAAGGTAAGTTTGTATATATGTACATATATGTACAGTCTTTTCGATAATGACTTGTATATGTTTTGATTTGAACTCGGAAGCTCCCAGCCATAAAAAATCGGATTGAAAAAATATTTTGGGAAGGTATTGTTTGTTTGCTTTATTTTGTTTTGTGTCAAAGAAAAATTACAGAATCAGAATGGAAAAATAATTTATGTAATATGAATCTTATAAAAGTCCGTACTAATTTTGCATCATTTTTACATACATATACATACCTCTTCTTAGCTTGCAAACGATTTTTGTACTTACATATATGTACAGCTAAAAATATTGTCAATAGCATAAAATCCAGCATCATAGATTAGTGGTTGCATTAATGCTAACCAACAAGAGCTTGATTGAAAATAATTTATTCAAAGTATTATCTGTAGTACTGCTGGTTAGACTTGGATATTTTGACTCCAATTATCAGAGTTAGCCCATTTATTTGATTTCATCGTTGAAACAGTTTCTCATCAAATTGGAAAAAAACCGTCCTGCCCACTGTTTGAATAGTACAAGTTTAATACCATAGATGTCGTTCAGTAGAAGCACAAAAACGGCATCATGGGAAAAAATATAAAATTGAGTCCATCGGATATGCCGCCTTTCCCAAGTATAATAAAATAAATGTTTGTTCAATTCTTTATTTTTTTTATAAAAGTGAAAACTTCATCAAGAGTAAATTAGACTTACACCGGGTTGAAACGATCCGAGTAACCCAGATCGAGTAGCTCGGACTAGTAAAGTTGTCCGACTTACTCGGGCTGGATGACAGCAATGGTCGGGTCACCTTTTACCATGTTACCGGTAACGTCCAAGTTACTCGGTCTGGGTTACTCGTATCGTGTCAACCTGGTATTGTGTAGCTAAACGTGTTACGAAACGTGCACCGTTGATATAGAGCGAAAGTAAGTAAGTTTATCTTCTGTATGAAGTGTAAAATACATGGTTGATTTACTTAAGAGATTTATTTCCAAATACTATTCATGATAAACTAATAACGTACAACGGGTACACTCTATGTAATAGTAACAAATTATAAGTACAGCGCACTTTCGCAATTAATCCGAGCCATGCAGCGAAAGGCTGATAAATTATTCGTACGGGATCGTTTAATCCGAAAGTTTTTCCATCCAGCTGTAGCTGCCGAGTAAGTTTTCCGAGAGGTTGGGGATGGAAATGAGGAAACCTGTAGCAACTTGCCAGGAAAGTCCTCGAGGACAACATGGGAGGACACCTGACAGCTCGGAAGAACAGAACACTTTCAGCTCGTTTCGAATAACATCACTTAATAAAACGTAGCAAAAATAAAACTACATGAAATATTATACCATACAGTATTCTATTAGAGAGGGGGGGGAAGCAGATGCTTGATTTGATTGTGATTTTGGAGTATTGTTTCGACAGGAGATCCGAGAAGACAACTGTTTTAGGTCTGTTATATTAATTGACATTTAGCCTGTCGGTGACAGGTTAAGCCTGCGTCACCAGCAATAATGGTACGTTGAACGTTCGCATACATAAAATGGATGTGGATTCTATTTACGTAATTGAAATAATTATTGGTATCAATTACTTTGTATTGCACCTACATATTTCAGGGTTGTTAACAGTAATATGTATATGTAATATTTCCAATATTTTTATACTTTAGTTTAGTTATGTAATGTGCTATTTAATCGTATTATAGCTTTCATTCTTTTCCTTTTCATTTGTTTATTTTGTATTTACCTTTTCATTTGTTTTATATTTGTAAATTTCAATTTCTTCTTATATTCTATTTTATAACCTTTTCCCAATATTTTAATACTTTAGTTTAATAATGCAATGTTCTACATATTTTGTCATGCCTTTATTCTTTACTTTTTAATTTGTTTTCCTTATATTTATCTTTTTCATTTTTGTAAAAATCTGTTATTGGACTCGGATGTTACATATATTATTTATTTACTATTTGTTTTTTTATACATATCTATGTACATCCTGTCTGTTGATTTTTCAATAAATAAAATAAAATAAAAATAAAATAAAATAAAGTAAGTATGTAAACTTACATAACTGAAACTGTGTATAAAATATATGTAAAAAGGCTATATGTACATATGTATATTGTATTTAATAAAACGAATCACATACATAACTGTCGATTAGATAAGAACTCGATTAGAATTAGATTAGAACTCCAACAATAAAAAAGGACATTACTTAGAAGGGTAGAAATACCCAAATGGTTGTGTATTGAGTATGATGTTTTCTGAAGATGGTATTTACTTGACGTGTTGTCGGAAGCAGTATGTTAATAAGGTTGAAAAAAAGCCGCATTTCAACTTTTAAGTTGTATGTAAATATAGAATAACACTTTGAGTGAACTAAAAATATATATGAGAGATAATGAGAACCTATAAAGCAAATTTTATAAAATATAGTGGAAAAAGAAAAAGTTATAGGCGTTTAAACAATTAAAATCTGACATGGCGAGATGGCGGCTAAAAGGTATATATCTGTACATAAAATTACATAAGAAGAGGCAAAAACGAACAATCTGGACGAACAGTCTGAACAATCAATTCGGACGATAGACGACAAGAAGAAATATGACGGAGTATTTTCAAACGTGTCTGTTACGATTATTTTTCACCATCGTAATGGCGGACGTCATTTCCACTTATATTGATGACCAAACCGAGCAAAATGGCGAAGTTTGAAAACAATCGGATAAGAACCCAAACTTCGCTACACGACCAAATCGTTTCTGAAGTAAGAAGAGGTTTGCAAAAATAGATTGAATTTAATGTTTTTATAGATTTGATCTGTTTCGTGGGAATGTTTGACAGTTGTGCCTACGCAAATCCATAAAACTTCCCTTAACCACACCCATTTTTACCCTTATCGGTGAAAACGAGCGAGGGAGCAAGAATACCGAATGCTTAGAGGCCAAATGCAAACTGCCGAACTTTTTAAAACAATCGATAGATGTCGTTAATACGACTCACTAAATTAGAATGTTTCGTTTCACATTTCATGAGGAGTGTCAATAGGGGTCCCAATCGAATATTCGATATTCGAATATATTCGCCCCTTTTTCAATGTTTATAAATTCGAGTATTTATAAAATGAATCGGATATTATTCGTTTTTTTTATTAAGTAATTTAGATTTTTATTTATTAATTTAAACTATGTTACTGTATATCAAAATGAATCTAAATTGAATCCTCTTAATTGGAAAATAAATAAATTAAACATTCTGTATATTTAAGCCCCTTTTATCGAGCGAATTTCAGTCTTCCATATAATTATATTTATACAAACAAGCTGCAAGCCGTCCGTAGAACAGGGTTCCTCAAACCCCTTAGATAACGTCGATGATTCAAAAATTTTCATGGTTATTTTATAGGTTAGGCAATTTTTATGAAATACTTGTATTTAAACCATTTCAAGCGCATCTTGATTTAGTTCATTCGAGTAACCCTGCTATAGAACAACTCATCCACGAATCACAATCTATATATATATATAATAAAAATCAATGTTTGTCTGTCTGTCTGTCTCGAATAGGCTCCTACACCACTGAACCGATTACGATGGAACTTTCAGGATTTGTTCTATGCATGTCCGGAAAGATTACTGTGTAAAAAAAACGGGATAAAACCTCTTAATAATAATATTCGTAATTATGATTTTATCGACGCGAAAGTACGAAGCGGCAGTGTGTAGTTAAGGAAATGTTAAGTTGGTAACCAACTTGCGCGCACGCATGCCAACGTACAAACAAATTACGTACCACTCATAACAATCCTACATATGTATATAAATCAATGTTTGTCTGTCTGTCACGTATGGGTTCCTATACTTTAATTTGACTATTAAGTATTACTTTGAAACTGAAACATTCACTTATCTAAATGCATCGAGAAACGGGAACAGGAAAAGGGAATTGCATGCGTTATTGTACAATGGAACGATGGAACTTTCAGGATTTATTGTATGCATGTCCGGGAAGCTTACTGTGAAAAAAAATCGGCCAAAAACAGGAACGGAAACTGGAAAAACGGGAATGAGTAGCATTACAACGAAATCATTTCAAATGTTTTCGCGTCGCGACATGCGTTGTTAGGGTAAAATAAACAAATAATTGAATAATTTCAAATGTGTTCGTTTCCTACGTTTTTCCGACAAATGGGAACGGGATTTGCATGCGTTATTGTGGCATTGCAACGCGTGCAGGGTTCAGCTAGTAGGATAATAAATAAAAGTAATCTTCAACAAAGTGACGCATTCATTTGTCAGATAGATTTAACACGCTAAAAGCCCAATAGGGTTTCACTGCAGCCCTAGATACAGGTGGCGTTGCCCTTATCCGACAATAGCCTCTTTTGCATAAAGCTGCAGTTACGTTGGGGGCGATTTTACGCAGGCTTTGACGGCAAACGAGGCTATCCCGAGAAATTTTCACGGCGAACACATTGAGGAGGATCACTCCTTCAATACACAACAAAAGCTCGACGCTATCGCCATGTCTTATTCATGGCCTTTAAAACCGGACGCCTTTATTTTTGGCCGAGACCCCAATCCGTTATCTCGGATTGTGTATGCAAACGCCCCGGGGTGGTGGAAAGGTCGGTGCGTATTGGCTGAAATGCTGTGGGGGTGGTATTGGGGATGTTCGACGACGATTCGGGAAGAAGGCTTTCACGATTTTATGGTGCTCATAAACGATACACGCGCCGAAGGATAAATTCCCGATTCCGTCGTAAACTTTTATGCCCCCCCCCTCTCTCTTCTTGTTCTCACGGTCGTCTCCCTGTAGGATTGTATTAAATAATCAAGTTCATTTATAAGCGATTTAAGGTAACAAAATTAACGGTCCGATGTCGAAATAATAATCGTAAAATGGTTAATGGTAACAATTCGCATGCGCGTTTTTATTTTATTTATATAATAATGATTGTGAGATTTATGTCCGTGATAATTTATTTTGTGATCAGGACGAGCCGAGAAAATTAGGAACAATTAATAATGCAGGTACGTTAAAGATATATGAGCCGTTATATTTGAAAGTGGCGGAAGTATAATTTTCAGTTCCAAAAACACTATTTCTGTTTGACTCAATTGACAAATTGTTATTACTTCTTTTAATTCGATATGTGCAGAATCTCGGAAAAGCAGAATAAACGCATTACAGGCCACCGGTATTTGGAAATATTGTTAAAAGCAAAACATTAAATTTAATATTTTGAAAAGTGGACTGATGCCACTTTCAATTATGCTCATATGTGCATATGTATGTATGTAGGATATTTTTTAATCTAATAGTATATAAAACTGTATGTTTTCAAATAATTTGTATGTTAAATTATACTGACTTAAGCTTTAGATGGATTTTGGAAGAACTCAGATTCCTTGAAGGTTTTTTTAATAACTTTCATTTGACCGAGCAACGTCAGCTTGTCACATTTGTACACCTAATATATAATTTCGAAAGAGACTTTGTAAGTATGTATATATATGTATGTAAGTATCTTTGGTTGGGAACCCCGTAAACAAACCAAAGTCTCTATTACGACAATTCAATTGGATGAATACTATACTTTTTTCGATTCAAATAAATTTAATAAAAAAAACAAATGAATATTTACCATTAGATTCGCCATGTTTACGCCGTTTAAATTACAAATACTGAGCGAAGCCGGGTAAAACAACAAGTAAACTATAATAATTTAAAAAAAAAAAAATGATTCATTGGCTTTATCGTTTCCTTGTATATTGGAAGTGTATATTTTTGCATTGCATTGGAATTGTTTCAAAAATATATACATATGTACATAGACTGTATGTAAATATACATTTTTCGCAAAGCTTTGACACAATATTGTCATCTAGACATCAATAGGTCAGCTTATTATTGTTGCAACAGAGAGCCATCCTTGCATTATTGAACGATATACATATGTAGGTGTATTATTGCTATTTGAGAAATGTATTACGATTTTAAATGCGACTATTTTTGCTACCGGAAATATATGCCGTCACTACTAGATAAAGTTCTATGTCAAATTATTTTCTAATCAATGCATATAAACACTGCATTGCACGTAATCATATTGTGGAAGTAGTAGATATGTAGGTCAGATTGTGAGTAGGGTTGAAAAAGGAAATGAGAGGAAAAGTTAAATTGGGACGGAAAGTATTAGGTACTTTGGTCTCCGAACAGTGTTTTCAAATCCAAATGTTTGAAAAATAAAGTTTTTCCAATAGTCAAGTATGGATATAAACGATAATTTTAAGTTATAAAATTGTGAAAAAAAAACGTATTTTTGGAATACTGAGAAAATATTGGAATATCAACGCATGGGTGAAAGCTTATGGCCAAGTTGGTGAATTGCGAATAGAAAGGAATATGTGGAGGAGACGAATGATAGTGCTGAAACTGTGCCTAGGTGAATATATATATTATACATATGTATATAATTGAATGAAAGGTTCCTTTCAGTAGACAGTACATGAGTAAGACGAAGTGCTCAAATCATATTTAAGAAAATACAAACAGTAAAGGGAAAAAGACGGACATTACATATGTATATTTCACGAATTCGATATACAGGATATGCTCAAATCATTTTTAAGATGAACAGGATGTAGAAGAAATCAAAGAACGTCGAATAGAAGTTCGGAAACATCTTCCAGAAAGCAATTTGATATACCTACATATGTTTATACATACATATGTACGTACATAAGTACATATGTATGTATGGTAAGTAACAAAGAAAGTTTGAGGGGTTTAATTTTACACTAGACGAAAAAAAACGTATATTAAATTAAATAACAAATTAATAAGGTTAATAAATTAATATAAAAAGCTAAGCCCAGTAATGTTTTCCGTTAAATATAAATAATTTTAAAAGATTTACATTATATGTACCAACATTTTTGATTAATTTAATTGAAGGACGGTTGATTTTAAAATTTGGAGGATAGCATTTATCGACATGTATATAATTTGATGTATATGTATACATATAAAACATATGTTGTATATAGAAACAATCTTATTGCATTACGAATTTGAAAATATAATCGAAATGAAAATAGAATAATAAAGAAAAGCTATTCGATCGTACTTCTCCCACCATTGATGAAAAGTATCGACGTTTGATGCGAAAGCCTTTTCACATTGACAAAACCTAAATATAACGTGCCACCACGAACATTTCCCACGACAGTCTGAAATGCATCGATTACAATTTCCAACGCGGTGGAAAATCCGCAAATATTTTCCAACGGGTAAAACGTATAGGCAAATTTGGATCGTTCGATTTGAAAGTTGTTAGCGGTTGGATGGCGATATGTGGCGGTCGACAAGCGTCAGCTAACCCCTATTACGTGGAGGGTTTCTGTTGACCTTTTAGGGTTTTTATTGATCTTTAAAGAACAATATAAGCCGTATTGATTCTCGTAAACAAACATTCGACGAAGGGAATTTTCCTCGGTTCGCTAAAGCTAACAAGCAAACACTCGGCGCACCTACCAAACACTGAAAACATAAAACAAAACAAAAAACCGAAAATTGGACAAGAGAGGCGCCAGTTATAAACCGACTTAATTAAATACTATAAAACAGCTAATTAAAAACGACCCCGTGCACCCCGCGGAAGGGTTGATAGCGCAACAGATAAGAATTAATTAATTTAACAATCGGACCCCCTCCCTGTGCGTCGTTCGAATTGAAATTAATACCGAAGGATTATATTAAATACAATACGATTATTGAAAAAGGGCGGGGTTCGATTGAGCTCGAAGCTAAATTGAATTATTATTTCGATGTTTTATTGGATCTAATAAGAAAAACAATGGATATAATATTTTGAAAGAAATATCGGAAAACAATTAAAATAGCACAAATATGATGTTTAATTGGTATAAGGGCTATAATTTGTTGTTGTGGTGAGCAAAGGAAGCATTTAAAAGGCCAAAAAATTGGGTAAGAAATTAGGATCTATATTAGAATACCAATTCCGGCCGGCGAATCTTCACTAAATTTATGTTGTATTATTTTTATCAAAAACTCATATATGTATGTATATATACATGTATATAATAGATTTTCAGTTCAATGCGTGTAACAGTTTCGTAAAAATTGAAAGTCTTGGAATCTAAAAGTGAATGTGTAACATCCATTTGAAAGAAAATATTATTATTTTGTGAAAATTATTCTATATTCGTCAAATTCTCTAGTTATAGCATCAGCAAACTACTGACGTCTTCCCAAAATCGTAATAGAAATTCGAGTAGTAGAATTTCATACGTCAAATTAATAACGAACTGTCAAGATAACCTGACCATTTTATTAAAAAAACTGACCCATCTATGTATGTATGTACATATGTACGTACGTGTGGAACTGATCATTTACTTTAATTAGTGACCGGTTGTCTAATGGTAAGAATGAACTATCTTTTTACTTGATTTACAGACCATTTAATATAATTAAAGATCATTGATCATAATTACTGTTTTTTTATAATTATAATAACAACTGGCCAACATCATTTAAATTAACTGACCAATTAAAATCAGGCCTTATTTATGGTAAAATACTATAATAAATAATGGATATCAATATATCAATTTTTTTTTACAGAAAATATTTTTTATCAGCAGATATGTATGTAGTTTGAATAAAACAAATGTTAAAATGTAAGCGAAGGTTTTACAGCGTGTAAATATTGCAAACATAAAATGGTGTCAATTTAAAAGAATAAACAAAAAGGAAAATAATGTGTGCGAGCGTTTATTTATTTAAGGTTGTACTGAAAAAGGGTTTTTGTCATAAGAAATTCAAAACACGTGAGATTTGATATGTAACGTTATCGGATTTCTTCGCGGAATAATAAAAAAATAAAATAAAAAAAGGAAGAGACGAAGGAACACTTTTCGGAGGAAAAGCCATTTGTGAAAATTTTCTCGCTTTTTTTTTTGATTACACTACCACCGTCCGGATAAAATCAAAGTTTTCCCTCGCATAATTTATTCATTGCGTTTATTTATATTTAGGTCAGGACTTCTATGATGGTGTGTGTTTGGGTTAGTTCGCAGGGGGAGGTTTTGGACCGATAGCGGAATTGATATCCGGGATTCGAGTCCAGGTGAACGGGTAATTTCATTAGCGAGATAAAAATCTAGCAAAATGCCTCCCCCCCACCTCGCAAAAGGTATGTATTAAACAGTGATTTACGCGGGAAATTAATAATCTGAATACACGACCGCGTATAATATTATACATGTTGTATGTAGGTGTTAATAAAATATGATGATTATCTCCATTCGGGGAATTGCTTCTTAATGACGTTATAATTCTACGCGGAAAACTAACTCACCGGTGTAAAACTCCTGGCTGGATTACATTATAATTTAATCTTGCACTTGTATAATATATGTATGTAGACGGAGCGTACCTGTGAAAGAAAAACAATAAATTAGTATGATGTGTAAGAATTATTTATAGATTTTTTAAATGTTAACTCTCCTCACTTAGTATAAATGCATAAATGTGGGAAAAAACAAAATATTATCTCTAAAATTATCAAGAGTTGTTTCCATTGCTATTTGAAGTGCATGAAATATTCTTACTTATTTTTTATGAATTTAATAACACATTCAATGCATGGTCGAAGGTTCAAGTAACAATGAAAGAATAGGTTTGCATTAATTTCGTTAATTTACTGATCGTTAAGACTATCTCGTTTCCTGTGTAAATGATAGTCATGGGAAGGTCTTGGTGGATTTTTTGAAGGTTTTTTTAAGTAAGCGTTTTAACCAGTTCAGAGGTACAAAGATTTAAAGCTATTCCTATGATTGAATCACAAATATAAATTTATTATATACATAAATACTAACAATAAAAAATAAGTTCACTGGACAAAAAATACAATAAAAATCATATCATTATAATAATAGAAGATAAAGTAAAAATATCAAATAATAAAATACAAAGTAGGGAATGTCTTGCACCTATAGCAACCAGCTGCAAATACAAAACCTAACTGCGAGACCCAAATGGAAGAGAGATTATCAAAACTCCACTCATACATAACATTAAATTATTAAAATAATGATCGCAGGATACCAGACAAATAGGTTAAAATATTTACAGCATTTTATTATAGGAGTTGACGAACCTCAAGAAGCTGAATAACTTGAGATTTACAAGGGAGATTGGAAGCGAAATGCCAATTTACAGGACCGTTTTAATGAAAATCGGCAAACTCTGATACGAAACGATGGACCTGGATTCACAAACCAAGGTCTGGCCAGCAGCTACCAGTGGGACTCGAACCCGTGACCACTGTGCTCGAAAGCATATATGCTAAACACAAGATCACGCTGCTGGTTACCTACGTATAGGGATTATACGCATAAAAAATAGCATTATAATAATAGGAGATACAGTAAAAATATCAAATAATAAAATACAAAGTAGGGAATGTCTTGCACCTAAAACCAGCACCAATATATAAGAATCAGCCGCAAATGCAAAATATACCTGCGAGGCCCAAATGGTAGACAGAAGATCAAAATTCCACTCAAACGTCACATTAAATTATGAATAATATAATGGTAGTATACATATGTAAATATTTTTACATCAAAAACAGCCTGTCCCCCAACGCTATCTGAATTAAGTGATTAGTTGAGTAAGTATTAAGTGATGCACTCTAGTTCCTGTTTGCGTCAAGAAAGTTAGTCGCTTCCCATCACATTGTTTCGCTTCACTTTGCACTCACCTTTAGAGTGAACTGAATTATATTATATAGCCAGCAGCATGGCTCGGTGGTGTGGCTTTTGCCTAGCACCAAGAGGCGCCGGGTTCGATCCCGTGAGTTGACCTCGATTGAAAAGAATTTATTCGGGTATATCTGTAATGCTGCTGGTCAGACTTGGATATTTGTGACACCAGGTCAATCGTTTCTTATCAGAATTTGCCAATTTTTTTGAATTCATTATTGAAATGGTTCCTGCATTAAATTGGCTAAAAACGTCCTACCTACTATGTCACCACTATTTGAGTATGATTTCAAAAATGTATTATCAGTAACATAGATGTCTTGCTAAACCCAGCTGAACCCGGCATGCGTTGCAATGCCAGTTTAAAATTCATTTATGTCACGTTAAATTTGAGCTTTTCAGTGTCTCGTGATTCAGCGACTTAATACCAAGTTATGTATACAATTTGATAAGCATTTATCAACCGGAAGTGGCAGTTTTCTATTGTTCGATTTTTCTTCCACTATTTTTTTCGACCCCTTAAACATGTATGTGCTTCACGAAAAAAATTAAGTATAATTCTTGTATCAATGTGATGAAAATAAAAAAAATTCACTAAATTTAATAAATCGGAAGTGGGTTTTTTTTTTCTCTTAGAAATGTGTTGTGGACAAAGTAGTGGCCACACCCCTGAACGTATCAAGCCGAAAATGAATATTTGTATTCTTTATGTACTAACTTAGAGCTGATACGGGTTTGGTCAGAATTCGTAAGCCGGAAGTAGTATTTTATTTTAAAACAATATTTCATTGTTTTATTTTGACCTTTTAAATTATTTTAATCTTCGTGATATGTATTGTGTATAATACTGATAGTGATTTTAAGTAATAAAAACTCCGACAGCCGGAGGTAGAACTTTTGCCTTGTGCAAGTTTCCATACATTTGCACTCAATTTGTATCGAAAATTCTGTCATAGCTATTAGTATTTCATAAAACTGCCGGTATTTTTTTGATTTTTAAATGCTTTTTATTATTACGAAATTATGTTTACAATACATCTTATATCTATTTTAATAGCTACTGATCTACTGATCATTTTCTATTTTACAATTTAATTTAATTTGGTTAGTAATCACAGTATTATATTATTCTAATGTTAATCTAAAGCATAATAGGAAAAAGAGCTCAAAAACCTATTTACAATCCTTATAAATGTTCATTATACATCTAATATATAATATTAATTAAAGACTCTCTTAAGTCGATGACCTAAAGCAGATTGTGTTTAGGTAATCTGTGTTTATACCTGAAGGGTATAGACATTTTGTTGTAATCACCGAGACTCTTCACAAGTGTGTTAGTATGGTTATTAGTGATTCTGTCATAGAATCTACTGGTTAGTTTGTTAGTAATGTCTGCACTCAATTTGTATCGAAAATTCTGTCATAGCTATTAGTATTTGATAAAACTGCCGGTATGTGTGAATGTGTATGTACGGTTCAATATCGAATTTTGTTTTGTGACCTTCTTATATTCCTAAAATACATAGATAAACTCATGGGTTGGTTACATCTGAATTTTTTTAATTAAATATAAATATTAAATTAAATGTATTTGAAAACAGTTCGATCGAATACAGAACCGACACATTTCTTTTAATTTAATAACATAATACGCCAACACCCACGCGATGATATTTCATCGGGTACAACACTAGTGTACTATATGTATATGTATGTAAAAATATCAAAATTTATCACGTACATAGTTTACTGACTATAAAATATTTATCAACGGAAATTCGAACGGACTGTATTGTTATAATGTTTTATACGTTATGTTTTTTATAAACGTACTAGGTTTATGTAAGAGGATGCAAAGTTCGTATACCAACGTACAAGAATGCTATTGTTGCGAGGGTAACAAAGCGGTTGTAAAGGAGTAACGATATTTGCGAAAGAAAATCCAATCACCGCATAGACGAGGCGAAGGGAATGTCAAAAGTATGTTTAGCCGAGAGATGCCCGCCTACTACTGTCTACTGAAAATGAAATATTTTGGGTTTTGGCGGTTCGCGAGCTGAAAAGCGGTTCCGGTGAGTGATTGATGAAACGTTAACGTATCAAAAGCCACATCAATGCTGCGAAAACGTACATACCTGTGCAAAACCGCAGTCCCTCAGATCGAATCTTTAAAATCAACCCGAACAATATATGTACATCACGTATACACAATTTACAATATGCCAAAGCGCAACCGCGTTAAAATTGTGCACTTTTGCCACGGTGTGCACGTTTTCATTTCGAAGCTGGAAAAACGAAACTCACGACGGAAAATTGTTTCAATTTTCACGCAAACGTATGACGACGACTCCGTGCAGCCGGAAAAGTCGCGGGAAAAATGTAAATTTTTCACACACATACATACACACAGGTATGAAGTGCTGAAACGTGCAAACTACGTAGCGACTCGATTAAACCGCGATATACTGTCGCTATTTCAGAGTTGAGTTTTTTGCACACTTTATTTTACGTGTTTAAAATGACTCGGAAAAAAGGAAAATGTTGCAAGCGATATGCAAGCTCGTTTCGTTGCACTATTTGTGCAACATATTCCAATTTGAACGGTTAGCGGTGCGGTTTCTAATGATTAATAACGCTAACTACATACTACATAAGTCAGTTCATTTAGAACAGTGCTGTGCTACGTAATTTTCTCAACTAGCTTTTGCTTTGTAATAAATACAGCAAAAATACGTAATGGTTTATTTAGATTATAATCATTTGATGTAAGAGAGTGATTGAAGCCGTTTTAAAGGTCTGTGACATAAATTAATCTATAACCCCCCCCAACGAATAACGAGTCCGAAAGATCCTTTTGTAAGAGTGAATAAAGAGAGCAATATAAGATTGCTATGAGACAAAACTATTTTATTTCATCAGAGGCTGTATTAGTTAGGTAGTAAAATTTTATTTTATCTATTTGTAAAATTTTAATATACATATGTTTGGTATCCTGAGCTCATCATTATTTTCATAATTGAATATGATGTATGAGTGAAATTTTGATAATCTCTCTTCCATTTGGGTCTCGCAGGGATGTTTTGTATTTGCAGCAGGTTCTCTTATACATATGTATATTGGTACTGGCTATAAGTGCAAGACATTCCCTACTTTGTATTTTACTATTTGATATTTTTACTTTATCTGCTATTGTTTTTATGATTATGAAGGTATAAATGTATTTTTTGTCTGTGTGAATATTTATATATTTCTGTATTTTTTCGACCATTGTGGCCATTGAAGTATAATGTATAGAATAGTCATTCCTAACAAAAGTATCGCTTAAAAGCGAGCCATCGAAGAGAGAGACGGAAAGTCAGAAGAGAGACAAAAGAGTGAGGAAAAAAAAATCGTGGAAGTGATCGTCCCTTACAACAACTGGACAAAACAGCTGACATCTCCGGGCACACGGATTTTTTGTGGCAACATTTTTAGGGGCTGAGAGCAATTCTATGCATACTACTTCAATGTAGATAAAGTAATAATTAGAGGTAGGATAGTCACAGTGCTATCCATTGTTCGGCAAACCTTTAACAATGCATTTACAACCTTTGAACAATACACGGCCCCCTAAGGCTCCGGTGACTAGTAATAATAACTGTTTTTCAATGAGTGAGGCTGGTCCGAACATCTAGCACGTGCACATACAGATGTTCGGACTTTGTCGAACTAATACTACCACACAATTTCACTAGTAGAGCCTATTTCAAAGAGATCCTACTGCTACAGAGATCCTAATGCAACTGAGAAAAACAGCCGAAATCTCCGTCTGCACGGAGTTTTAGTAGCAACATTTTTGGAAGCTGAGAGCGCTTCTACCCATTCTACTTCAATGATTGTGGCGCAATAAGAACTCCTGTAATGCCACCGTTGTCTAAATTTAAACTTAAAATAAAAAATAAATAATAAACAAAATACCAAATTGTTTGGAAAAGTGCAAGTGGTTAAAAATCATCTCTCAAATTTCAGACGGTAAGGAATTTCGTGTAACTAACCAAGTTAAAAAATTTCACTAAATAGGCTTTATTTAAGTCTTTGTTTTCGATTGAATTAAAGACACAAAATTGTATGTAATATCATATGTAGATGCATTAAGATAAACATTCCGTATGATGTTACTGGAGTTATTTATAGACCATTTCCAACATAAACCATAGTAAATAATAATTTTAGACCCAAAACGTACGAGCGTCGATTTGAATCATACGTATGTCGAATTAAATCAAACATACCCATGGATAATATATGTATGTATGTATGAATACTTGCAAAGTTAGGAGGGTCTTGTAGTAAGTTTTCGATATGAAGTCGAGGCTCTCCACACTTGGCCTGTGTCAACACGAGTTACCACATTAAATTTGTACGTGGTGTTGTGTTGTCTTTGAAACATTTTGTAAACAATGGTCTCCGTTCGGCAACCGCATCGGAAACCACTTTCGACAGACTTAACACCACATAACTGATTGAACGCCAAACCTAATTATATATTACACGTATGCATTTGATAGTAATGCGAAGACGGGTACAGATTCTTTGTGCGTAATTGAAATCCGCGATGTGTAATCCAATAGAGATGAATATCGCATATTTGTGTACCGAGTTATGGGATGTTTAAATTCGATAATAGGGGCTTACAGATGCAAATGGCGAGAGACAGAGAGAGAACGGTGTGTATTATTGAATGTTAAAGGAACCCACATTGGTACAAAGCTACCCACTCATCCCTGATATCGCTTACGCCCGCATAGGTCTATCAGAAGACAAACTGTCATCTTCTCGAAGATAATATTTGCACTCGTACATGTATGTATGTACATTAGACTGGAACGAAAAATATGAATTTTGGATTTCCATCGATGAACCTAGTATAAGATGAATTACACTGTTCGACAAATGACGATTTTTTTTTGGTTCAGAGACGAGATATGACTTTTCTTATAGATATATGCCCAGTGAACACGAATCTGGTAATAAAAAATGTTGATTGGCTCGAGATTCGGAGATACATATATGTTTTTTAAATCGCGCGATTTTTCTATTTCTAAGTGTGCTGAATTTTAAATCGGCAAAATTGCGAGCTAAAAACTCATACTGGTGTTGCGTAGGGGTGGGTGGAGGATCCAAGTAAAAGGCCAACAGTCGTCTCACAGCATTTATTGATGATTAAGGAGATACACGCACTGGCAGTGCTCAGTTCAGAATGACATGATATCGCCTAAGTATCGCCTTATAAGGGATAGATCTCTCAGGACATCTTCCGCGTCTAATTTGTTTACCTATTGTTATGGTCACATACGGATATGTCTTCCCACGACATTCGCTCACACGGAACAGGTCAATTCTGGGAAGTGCAATCATTGTTTAGCTTACTTGCACTTAGCCTGTCGCTAATCATTAAAACCACTTACACCGGTCACACGGTCTCTCAGGACGCTACCCGGCCTAATCCGATCGCAATTACTCGGCGGCTCTTTTTAGTATACGTAACACTAGTATTTACTCGTATTTACACGAATCTGAATTGAATTAATACGGATAATATATTAAATTGTCTTTATATGAGAATTAAATAAAATTCCACTTAGGAGAATCATATTTCGACTATTTTTGGGGATTAATAACAAAAATTATATTGATAACTCGCTTACCTCGATAGAATAAACGATATCTGTGACTTGGAGTCACAGATATCCATGCAACACTGCAGAAAATAATTTAACCGGAGTACATGATAAATTATTTTTTAAACCAGGGCTTGAACCCGGAACCTCTCGGTGGTTAGCATTGGTAATCGACCTATGCTATAAGAGAGGGTTAAAAGAAAAATTGGAGGGGGTTGATATGAATGAAGAAAACTTGAGTGTAATGGGGTGTATGTGGTGACGATGCACAGCGAGAGTGAGAAGCGTGCGAAATCAAGTATTCAATATCTTATTAGTATAAATAAAATTTTGAATTTGCTATTTGTGCTAACTGTATGGACCCATCTGATCATTTTCGGAACGATGGTTCTCGTATTTTGCGTCCTATATGTATGCGGGGGGTATATATGGGGGTTAAGATCAATCCCTCAAATTGTCCGATTTGAATTAACGTAATGGACGAGTGTTGGTGAATACAATATAACGAGGCGGCAGAGGAGAAGAAACGAATGAATAATGCAATAATATATATTTTTAAGTACCCGTCTTCGCGAGGCGCGTATTTTAAGATAATCTGGATTATCCTGCGGCTTTTAGAAGTGCTTTGATATCGGAAAAAGCAATTCTGAATTTGCTAAATAAGCGAATATCTTTTCAGCGGGACGGTGTAACAAAAAAGTGGAATGAAGAAAATTAATCCGGATTAAATCTTATTTGATAACGCGGTTAATTATACAAGAAGTTATGTTGATCCATTCAAAATATAGCGCGACAAATTTTCCAAATTTCTTTGTTTGTACTTAAAGCGAATTATTGCATGTAAAAAAAGTTTGTAAAGTTGAACATCAAAGGAAGGAAACAATTATTAGTATTTATTAAGTTTTTTTTTGTAATAATATTTTTATAATGAAAAAAATCGGTCTCCGTGAAGAGACAGAATGTTAAATTAAAGAAAACGCAAATATCGGAAAGCAAAGATCGAAAATCGAAAGATCTTATGTCGAAAGATCAAAAAATAAAAATACTACTTCCGGTTCAGATAGAAATATTTAAAAAATATGAGGTTATAAAAATTATTATTTGTATCATATTGAAAAAAAATTCAGTCCGATTCAGTTAGTGGTTTGGGAGATAATTGAATTCAAAAACTTAAAAAAAGAGGACACCTATAAGGCGAGGTACCATTTCCGGTCAACTTAAAAATTTGAAAAAAATTTACGTCGTGTCGATAAGAATTTCAGTAACCGATACTAAGTTTCAGTTCGATAGGACTAACGGTGTTAAAAATATCCCCAAAATACACACCCACACAGACACACACACAGACACACACACACACACATTTTTTCTAGATCATGAAAACGTGATCAGTGATCGATTCTGAGTTCGAATCAGTCAAAATCTCGAGTTCGAATTTTCGCATGATCACAAAACTTCATCTATTGTTACTACGTACATAGATAAAGTAAAAATGGTGCATGGTAAACGGTACATACTCACTTAATTTGCGTGAGCAGGATACAACAGGAACAAGAGGAACAGGCTTTTCCTCCCGTATTAATGTGCGCGCGCAGAATACGGGAGGAAAAACATCTTTCGACTTAAGATCTTCTCGTCACGTAGACCCGAAAAAAATATAATATATGCCTAAGAAATTATAAATACAAAAATTTCTGTGTATAAAATGTTATTCCAAATAATCCGAACTTACCAACACGCGATATACATATATAAGACAAAGAAAATTGAATAGAGAAGCACTTTAAGGGTGAACCGATGTAAATAAACTCGGATTTAATAAATAACCCTTTCGTGATTACACAGGTTTTCGCCGAGGTTTGGCCAAAACGCATTTTCCTCAATTCTATCCCGCTTTGGGCTTAACTCGGTTGGGGTTTAAAGCCATTTTCCACATTACCATATAAGTCGCACGGGGTATTTGAATAGATATCCGAAGGTTCGGGTAACAAGTGCGTTTTCCAACAAGTCATTAAGGAAAAGCCCTATACAGTCGCCGAACGGAAATTTGATGGTTCGTCACCGATTGACTTAAATGTTTTAAATGGATATTTCATTTGTAGTTTCAAACTATATGTCCTTTAAAGTAATTTAGTATTATATGAAAAACAGTTAATTCGCCTGATTAATGTAAAAATACGTAGCTTAAGATTTCTTGCGGAAATGAAAATATGAAAGTTTCCATTGTGCAAAGATAAATTAATCTAAACGTTGAGCATTACCTTAAACATATATTTACTTTGCAAGCATCATTGGAATTAACAGTTTCGTTTTTAACGGGACATTTTTACATATTTTTAATCAGCATCGTGGACATATTATGTTTTTGAGCGGAGTGGTCACGGCTCGATTCCCACTAGTAGCTGTTGGCCAGACCTTGGCTTCTGACTCTAGGTCAATATGAGTGACCAACGTAAATATTTGTAAAAGTATTTGTCTGGTATCCTGCGCTCATCATTATTTTAATAATTTAATGTGATGTATGAGTGGAGTTTTGATCTTCTCTTTGATCTTCCATTTGGGCCTCGCAGGGATGTTTTGTATTATATTTGCGCCTGGTTTTTATATATGTAATATATTGGTGCTGGCTATAGGTGCAAGAAATTCTCTACTTTTTATTTTATTATTTGATATTTTTACTGTATCTGCTATTGTTTTTTATGCGTATAATCCCTATACGTAGGTAACCAGCTGCGTGAACTAGTGGTTAGCATATATGCTTTCGAGCATAGTCGTCACGGGTTCGGGTCCCACTGGTTGCTGCTGGCCAGACTTTATTTTGTGCTCCAGGTCGATCGTTTCGTTTCAAAGTTTGCCGATTTTTCTGATTTTCCTGTAAATTAGCATTTCCGTTTCAATCTATCTTTCAAATCTCAAGTTATTCAGCGTTTGAGGTTTGTCAACTTCTATAATAAAATACTGCAAAAACTTCTCCATATATGTCAATGTGGATGATGTTTGTATGAATTCGCATTGTATAAAAATGCTTGTATTAATTGAATTGTTTGTATTAGTCAATTTGTAGCGATCTGCAAAAGGCGAGTGTACATTTTCGATCAAATGAAATAAAATATTTTTTTTTTTAGAGATTAAAGATTTTTTGCATAGAATTTGACTAGCGCAATTTTATTGATATTTATGTACATATGTGACAGATGATCTCGGATTCATAGTGATTTTAAGGCTCTAATACGTACCACACGAATATATGTACATATGTATTTGAGGTAAAAAAGTAGAGAAATGAATATTATATGGGATATATTAAGTATATATATTTATATTAAAGCTAGGTCAAATATATGTATGTATACACGTGTCATGTTAATATGAATGAATAATGAAATCTGGAATTGGGACGTTTTACTACCGAAATGGAGGTGAGAGAGAAGTTATTGAAGTGCCACCGACAAATGTTCGCCAGGACATTTACAAAAGGACGTACCTTATTGCCAGTCCTGTGATATCGACGACTTCTTTGAGAACCTTTGAATGCGACTCAACGGCAAGGCAGACTCTTATGTACTTTACAACAGTTCAGAATTTACATTGAATCGATCTCATGTCGTGTTCCCACATCGTACACACCGTGTGTCGAAGGCAAATATGTAATCCAAAGAAAATATTACTCACTCGATATTGTATACATATGTGTGTATGTATATATGTATTGGGTAGGGCGATTTAGTATACGTATTTGGGTAGCGTCATTTCGGGGGATATTCTCTTAATGAAAAAGCGGATCAAGCTTTCGCTAAGAGTCGTTTAAGAAAAGTACAGGGTCACCGATTATACCTTCCCCCGCTCTTATAAATTAAGCTTAATGAATAATTAATAAAGAAGCAACCGTAATTATCTTAACCCGTTTTGAAATAAATTTTCAACCGAAATCTTATGCGTTAATGGGAAAAAAATCATCATTATCATCTTGAGTCTTTTCCCATTTACTGTTGAAGTAAAGCTGTTCTAATTCTTTTAAATTCCTTTTTATTTTATAAATGTATATATTTGTTTATTTACATATTTTCCCACAGTGACATTACAGAATACTCTAGCGCGTCACTGTGACCAGACATTGTATAAGCATAATAAAAATACTATGCATATGTAGTATATAATAATACAGACATATAAGCATAATACAAATACTATATATGTATATAATAATTAGTGAAACATGTATGTTATCTATATATAATATGTATATAAAATTGAATGTCTATTTGTTTGTCTGTCTGTCTCGTATAGGATCCTACACCACTCAACCGATTACGATGGAACTTTCAGGATTTGTTGTATGCATGTCCGGGAAGCTTACTGTGAAAAAAAAACGGGAAAAAACCTCTTAATGATAATATTCTCAATTACGATTTTACCGACGCGAAAGCTTAAAGCGCCATTGTGTAGTCAAGGAAATGTGTTCGTTGGTAACCACGTTACCAGTTGGTGTATGAGGACACGGTGTTGAAGAGACGTTAGTTGAGCTCCAACCATCACATGAAACGGGAACGGGAACGCAAGGGGAACGGGAATTGTATGCCTTATTCTGGCATTGCAACGCATGCCGGGTTCAGCTAGTATATAATAACTTTTTTTGAAATCATATAGAAATAATTTTTTTTTAAATCATATAGAAAAATTCTATACAATCGCAGTCAGCTCACGGGATCTAACCCGGTGAACTATAGGTGCTTAGTATCAACGCAACCACCGAAATATGCAGCTGGCTAATGTACATATGTACAGATATCGTCTATTCAAATATTCTCATTCTTTCTGAATCATTTTGAATACCACTTTAGTACTCATAGTAACCCATCTGTTAACCATTTTATTGGTTAACTAATAGGATGCATCAGAAAGTTTAATAAAAATTGTCCATCATCTGTAAAAATTTGATTAAAAAGATAATGATGAGATGCAATAATTTATAAGTGACTTAAAAACGTGTATATATATGTATATATGAGAAAGTATAAAAGCGGTCATCACTAAGTTTTTATGAGATGAGAGTAAAAAAGGTCTCTTTTACCAATGTTAATTGCGAAGAGGCGTTAGAAAACCGCGTTTGGATAGCTAGCCATCATTAAAAGATTCCCATGTAATTTTTAATGAGTTCGTTAATGATTCAACTCTTCTAAAGATCTAAAGAGTGGAAGTGGTTAAACATCAGATCACAAACTTTTAACAGTCACTGAACTAACAGAGTGAAATTAATAAAAGTACATATGTACATCCATACATACAATATATCAATTCGCAAAATTGCTCATTACATTTTAGTCTGTCCGAACGACGCTGGGCACTTTGGTTAGTTGATTATCAATGAATCGCAATTGTATTCACACATGTGTATGTACCCAATTCTAACTGAGGCTGCCCATGGAATTAAATTAGCCAAGTCTAGCAGTCTAAATAAATTCTTAATGATATTCTCGGAAAATAAGATTGGACTACGTATTGTAGCCGACGTGATCTACATGTTAAATGTCCTATTTATACTTGATATTATTATTTTTATCGCAATACTTTATAGAATAGGGTACATTTAATACAATTGAACATAAAATGTGCGGGTCATTTATATTACACGAACAGCTATTATACGTACGAAACGGCTACGAAGCAGAAATAGGAAAATGCTTCAGTCGGTAATTTCCAAGCAAACTTCGAAGCAACTGCAGCGGATAAACCTAACTGGTGGAATTGACCAAAGTGAAGGTCTATAATAATATTTGCATGAGGAGGAGGGCAAGCAGAAATGTCGAAAACGAGCAAAGTTCCGTCGCACCGAGATCAAGAGTATTTTGAGGCTTAAGGATCACGTATCCGTACACTTCTCAATGAATTTTCACGTTAAGGTTGCATTCGAGCAATATTTGCGGGCTTTGCAATCTGTTCGAAGCTATGGGGTAGAGGCGAGGGGAGGAAAGGGGGGTAGAAACAAAGAGCATTCCATTATATGCAACGAGAGTACGAATACAAATATTTACCCAAGTGAGGAATTCGAATGAAATAACTAGAGGTAATAAATGAAACGACCACTGTCGTGATAATTAAATTGCAACGTTGGGGTAGTGCATCAATTAATGACCGGGTAGTTATTATTATGAAGGCTTAAAACTATATCGAAGACACATATCATATGTAGTTACAATGTTAACTACATACGTGGGATTTCTGCTGCAAATTATTATACCATACCAAAGATGCCATTTTTCAAAGATACATTTACATACTAAATTTCTGTCAACATTGTTTTGTACATTTTTTTTTTACAGAAATTCGTATAGTTTTCGTAAAACTTATTTACCAATATTTCAAAATTGAATGTATGTAAGTCACAAGTTCAACTATTATTTTAACAAAGCTCTGTCAACTATCATATGTGACTCTATTCTACGATTCAAGTACAATTGCTAAGAGGGAGATCGTTTCGGATTCCTAACGATTTATAAGGCGACAAAGTGTAGCTTTATGTCAAAATGTCATTTCTTAATAACTTATAGTAACGAAAGTGGCGAAGAAAAGTAACTATGTACATATAATATGTATGATATGTATGTACATATGTACTTTTACAAGGCTTTTATTAGTTTCACCTAATGCGTTCGCCGGATGTTCATTCCTAAACTCTTCCGATCGCTTTTAAACTTTGCCATTTTGCAAGGTTTGGCCCTTGATAGTGATTTCAATTGTTTCTGCTTACCCGATAGTGAAATTTAATCGTAATAAACATGTTTAAAAATTCAAAAAATTTGGAATTGGTGACAGTTCTTTGTCATTAGCCTGTAGCCATATGTTTGATTTTTTCCGCCCCCATTCGTTTTGTCAGATTTTAATTGTTTAAACGACTATAAGTTCATATTTTTAACACTATATCTTTTATAAACTAAATTAATACACTTGCTTAAGATTATATATAATATATAATAATAATAGATTATATAATCTATAATTATATAATAATATATTATATAATCTATTATTGGACTCGGATGTTACATATATTATTTATTTACTTTTTGTTTTTTTTTATACCTATCTCTGTACATCCTGTCTGTTGATTTTTCAATTAATAAAATTAAATAAATAAATAAATATATATATATATATATATATATATATATATATATATATATATATATATATATATATGTAAATATGTACATATGTATAAAATGTATTTATTCATTTGAGAATACTTGAAAAAAGTGGCAAAGTCGATGGACCCAAGGGGTTTGATAATACAGTAAGTAGTACAAAAATACAAATATGAAATAAGATAAAGAAAAAAAAAAGAAAATAAAAATCAGAAAAGCATTTAATTAGTGAATTGTAAACTTATATGAGAAAATATAAAAGCAATTAAGTTTATATGAGATAAATAATAGTGAAAACAAAAACTGTTACCTCTGTTCAAGTGAGTTGTAAAGGGGCGGTAGAAAGCCGTGCTTGGATAGCTAGATGTCATCGTTTAGATTTAACACAAGATTTCGATTAATTTTTTATGAGCTCGTTAATGATTAAACTTTTCTAGCTTCATGTCGGAGATATTAGCTTACTTTAATGTTAGACGGGTATGTCGGTAAAATGTCAAAGCGATCTAAAGAGTGGAAGTGTATCAAAATCAGAGCACAAATTCTCGACGGGCGAAAATTTCATAAAACTAACCGAGTGAAGCTGAAAAATATTGAAAAATCAATCAAATCAAATATATATGTATGAGGGAATTCTTAATTCAAAAATTCAACGTTGGAAAGGCGGGGGGGGGGGGTTATCTTATGATTGCAGCTACTCTATTTAATGACGAATCGAATATGTGCATTCGTAAGCGAAGGATTGCTATGTACATATATTCACTGAACTAAATACCAATCAAGGATATCGTCATAGTAACATTGTGTATAATTGAATCGATGAAATTATGGCTGCAAATCAGCGCAGATTACATAAACCCTAGCAAATTATCGTGACAAATCGACGAGGGGGTTGGGCGAAGGGGATGTTTCGGGGCTGAAGCTGATTCGGAACCAGATCTTGCGGCGTCTTGTCAAGGAGGCAGTGGCGTGGAAAAGAAGATATTCCGCATCAGTCGCCGGCTTTGTGGCTTCAACAAGACATAATGGATAACAATATGCGGGGCTTAACATCACTCCCTCCCTCCTTCCACCCACTCCCCTTTTCCGCCTCGTTCAAAATTCTGATATGGTAATTTGTGCGTAGTGCGAAACGATGAGATACGTGCTACATATCCACCATATCTATCTTACGTATCCATCAACGGCCTGGAATTGGTTGACAATGTGTCGAACATTGGCGCTTATTGTGATCTTGGACCCAAGTGAGTATACATACATGTGTGATAGCGAGTGATAGTTGAAAATGGAAAATTTCCTAAAGGCTCAATTGATCCCGAACAGGTCTAATGTATTAGAAAAATCCGATAGAACACAGTCATAAAAAAATAAGAATCGTTTATTAATTTTAAATTTGAATAGTGTACTTTTGAATTTACTCACACTGTATTGAAACTTGAATAACAAGAATAGACATATTAAATATAATTGTATGTCCTAAATATAAAATAATTTTTTTTTACATATGTATGTATATACCAGGAAGGTCTTACAGGTAACCTCAATGCGCCTTCCTGGCCAATTACATTGCAGCATTTTTTTTACTATACAAGTCGCTGAATTACGAGACACTGAAAACTCGCAAATTAACGAGACAACTATGAATTGTACATAAATTTTATTGTACATTAATCAATCTCAAATAGTGGTGACATAGTAGGTAGGAAGGATATTTAGCCAATTTTACCGGGAACTGTTTCAACAAAGAAATCAGAGAAAATTGGCAAACTCTGATAGGAAACGATCGACCTGGAGTCACAAATATCCAGGTCTGACCAGCAGTACTACATATATACTCAGAAAAAATCTTTTCAATCGAGGTCAGCTCGTGGGATCGAACACGGCGTCTCTCGACGCTAAGCAGAAGCTTAAGAGGGCTGTACACCCGAAACCTTAATTTTGTTACCGTTCCTTTCTTCGATATATATATTGAGTGTGTGTATATATTGAGTCAATGCGACAGTTGCGCTTCGACCAGATAAAACGTATTTTAAATTGACAAAATCGATGTTTCGTATTCTTCTATTTTCTTCTCCAAAACTGGACCAATTTTTAAAAAAATTTCATCATCAGTATGAGAAAGATACTTTCTGTGCATCTATGGGCGTATTTTTTTTTAAATCGACCGTTAAATAAGCATGCTGGACTCGTTTCGTGGGTGTAAAAAAGAGGCGATTTTATAGATTTTTGGCGGCTCCTAGCTCCTATAAAAAATAATTAATCAAAAAAATAAAACGTTAGATGCACCCCAATGGTGGATATCTATAGCATATTAAAAAATAATTTCTCTAGTGCCATAATTGAGGAAGGGAGAAGTATAGTACGTTTGTATGGACAAGGCGCTGCTGTCCAGCCCTCTTAACGATCGAGCTATGCTGCTGGCTATAAAATAATATCGAAGGATCAGCACAAATTCAAAAGTACACTTTCAAAATAAATAAAAGATTCTTATTTTATCATTACTGTATTGTATCGGATGTACATAAGACCTGTTTTCAGTATTTATATTACATGCTTTTGAATTTATTGTCTTGCCTATATTTGTTTGTATATGCGTTGCACGATTGTGTCGCCGCGCTATTTTGGTTTGCGGGGTTTTTTCGCCGCGCGATTTCACCCAAGCAATTTTGTCCCGCGTGGTTTGGTCGGGACACCCTAAAAGCTATAGACGCCTTGTCTTGACCAACGATCGGCGCTGGGACGATGCTTTCCGCACAAAAAAATGGTTTACTATCGTCAATTAATATAAATGGGTTCAATAAAAAATAATTCACTATCGTCAATAAAGTTCATATATATACGTAGGTATAAAACGCCTTGCATTCCTTCGCCTATGTGTGAGAAGCTCAAACTCAAAATAAAAGCCAACTGCAACGTACAAACGAGCCGAAGTTGATATTGAAACTGACACATTGAACGTACTTCATTAGACAAATGGAGCGAAAACTTATTGAAACACAGAAAGTGTAGCCCGCAGCCACCGGTCTATCTGCGCTCGGGATAAATCTCGTCGTGCTCGAATTAATCCCGTGTCACTATTGGGTAAGTAGCGGGATTCGGTACACTTCCATCCAGCTGGTACACACGAACATACGTCCCTCTTATAAATAGGATCGTCTTTTATTTCGGTGCAAACGTTCGCTTTGTACAAAGGTCGACCGTCTCTCTTTTTTGCGTGTATCCCTCCTCTTCCCGTCCTCATCCCCATCTGCCGAGCGCTGTTTACCATTTCGCTTACATGCAAATCTGCCGGATTTCCACGAGATTTGTCAGAACACTCTCCCCCCCCCCCTCCCCCCCAGCCTGAATTCACTCTGCTAATGTAGGTTTTTTATTCGTTTTTAGAGGTCTAGAGCGATCGACAAAAAATAAACCGCCTGTGACAAAAAACCCTCTTGAAACACCAGTGCGACACACTTTTAATCTAAATCTTCACAATCGGGCAAAATACGGAGCGGACTGAAATGCACTCTTCTTTTGTATGTTGAATATTCACTATCGGTAACGATCTGGGCTTGTAAACACTGAGATAGGATGAGCCTTTATAAATTTGTATTGTTTTGTAGGCCGTTCACGTACTTGCATATAACGTAAGCGAAATATAATACATATATATATATATTTTTTTGTTTTGTTTCGAAAATGTAATATTTGCCGTTTGCTGAATAAATATCGATAGCGTTCACGTATGGAACGTTAGAAAGTGTGTATGGATTTTCATGAAATGAAACAATAATACGCGTAATCGTACACTATATTTTTTATGGACGGGTGTGGGCTTTTTTTGCTTTGTTTATGTCGAGTGAGATAGTGGCGTTTGAGCATTTTTTGCTAAATAATGAAATATTATTTTTCAAACAATACCGTTTTGACTTTATTTTAAATACATTTTTCGTTTTATCGAGGCTACCAGTATGCCGACTGAAATTACTGTCTGATCTCCATATTTTTTTCGTTCGGTTTACAATGACGATGAAAAATTCGCTCATTAGCCGATATTAAAAAGAAAATACGTATATACAAAGATTTTTTTTATCATTAGTTAATACTCGTACATAAACATATGTAGATACAAATATAATCTAAATAAAACATTATTTATTTAAAAAATAATTAGAGCTTCAAATTAGGTATTTTATGAAGATAAAACGCAAGGTTTATATAGAGACCGCTCACCTAGCAATTTATCGAACGATTAGTTGCTTGCTTGGTTGCCCAACTTTGTTTCTGTTTCCTCCGTTTTTGCGGGATAACGATTATTTTAGAATTTTAATCGTTAAAAAAATAATTGTATCTAGCTACGAATTAAGTTTTTGCCCGGATCATTTGACCGATTGTAAATATAGCCAGCAGTTTGGCTTAATGGTAGCGTATATTTAGCACCACTGAGAACGATGGTTCGAGTCGTAAAACTGCTGGTTAGATTTGGGGGTTTTGTGACTCCAAATCGATCGTTTCTCTATCAGTTTGCCAATTTTATCTGATCGTTGTTGAAACGGTTCCTGAAAATTGGTAATAGATCATTTCCTATTGTCACAAATCTGTGTGTATAATTTGTAGAAATTATGCAAAGTAATCTGAAATCTATAGACGTCTCTATAATTTCGTATTTATTATGTGTATAAAAATTGTAATAATAATTGTGCACAAAATCTAAAAATAATCCATAGGTGTCTCTATGATTATTATTTCTGTACTTGATTAATTATTATACTCTATGTATTCTGGTTGTATTCTATGTATTATTGTATTCTGACAGTTATCATATACTTGTCGCACTGGAGCGATCTGTAATGACGAGTGTACATTGATTGTAATAAATAAATACATATGTACATATTGTGTTGTGAATAAAAGTTGTATCAGTTGCGAGACAGTTTGCTAAGACCCGGGCCACACCGAGCGACTTGGTTAAAGGCGACCAGACTAATGTACATACTCGTATGTAGTAGATGGGGCGTGCCATACCCGTCAACTTCTTGGTCGCTCACATTTCCATACATTTTTTCTGGTGGCGCGACAAAATGCTTGATGAATACTCTGTTATATAAGTACCTCGCTTATTTTTCAAGTTCCAATACTCTAATTTCACTCTTCACACGTTCATATATGTAAATAACAAAGCTATAAAATATTTGCAATAAGATATTTGCGATAAGACAAAAATACCAGATATTGGTAAAAAAAACAGGCAAAAATAATCTACCTATATAAACCGCATCATCAGTCAGTCACAATATCAGACTCCGTCAGTATAATCACAACATCAGACTCCGTCAGAACAATCACAACATAATACCCATTGAAAGAGTAACAACATCGATTGAACCAGCATGTGTATACTTCTTTTAATGGTTTTAATGACTTAACATCCGACTCATTGAGAGAGTCAAGTCAGAACATCAGACTGAGTCATTCAGTGCAATAAATTATTATATAAACAGTTCTACGCATATCTAAAGTACATCGTTCCAATATTAAAGTATTCTTCAAATATATCAGTGATAGTTAAAAGTGTATCTTTTAAAATAAAATATAAGAATTTAGTGTTAAAGAATCTCTTTTATTCAGAACTTTCAAACTTTAAATAAAAATAAACATTTATTGGTAAGTTGACTTTTAAGAATCTTAAAATTATAAACAAAAAACTCCTACCAAGAGATATTTATTTATCCACATACATATTATGCCAGGTAAACCCCAATGCGCTTTCCTGGCCAATTACAAACGATCATGCAGGATCATCGAGACAGTGGGAAGCATTTTATAATATCAGCAAATTCGAGATGCTCATAAGCTCGAATTTGAGAGAGAGTATGGTTTTGCGACATGGTTTTAGTTCTTTTAACAAGAATGTTTCATATTTATCCTATTTACCTTAAATTTTTAATAAAACTATAAAACTTAAGAATAGCACGGCAAATATTATAGGTATATTTTAATTTACTGCTTTGAGTTGACAACATTAACTTACAACTATTTCACACAGAAGCGATAACTGTAAACCAGTGGCGTGGACTGTATATTATGCTTTCGAGTAGAGTAGTCACGGGTTCGAGTCCCATTAGAGTTCTGCTGCTGGCCAAACCTTGGTTTGTGACTCCAGGTCGATTAGGTTTTCATTGAAACGGCTCTTGTAAAATTGGCATCTCTTTTCCTATCTGTCTTGCTAATCCCAAGTTATTTAGCATCTTGAGGTTCAGCAATTTGGTTATAAAATGCTGCAAAAATTTCTACATAGATGTCATGGTGGATCTTTGTACGAATTCGCATAGTATAAAATGCTATTGATTGATTATTGTATATGTATAAATGCACTCGTCGCTTTGGAGCTATCTGTAAAGTTGAGTGTTCATTTTCTATGAAATAAAATTATACGTATATGTCAGTAAAAGTTGTTTCAGTCTCATTACATTGTTTTCGGATAGTATCCGACTTGCGGACAGTATTTACATACAACAACTAAAAACTTGACATTTACTCCCAATTTTATTGCATATACACAACATAATACATGTCAGACAAAGCGCACTCAATTTCCTCATACATAATGTCAATACCAAAAGTTTAAATTAACCCTGCGCACTCATACAACGCATACAAGACTAAAAATAGCCACAAGAGACAGTCATTTTTGAACCACCTATTCACAGAACAAAACGCCTTTATTATTATTCAACGTGCGTCCGTAACCAATTATAGCACGCACGGAGATCGTTACGTTTAATTCACGTCATTTTGACGCGCAATGTACATACATACACATGAAACACATACATAAATTAGATATGCGAAACTATAATATAATATTATTTTGTATGCGTCGGAGCTTTGTGTGGCAAATTGACGTGATCCTACGCACGACGAGATTTTAACACAATTAACACATTACTGAAGATGTGTATTAGTGTGATATGCACATACATAGAGGGATGTCAAAAGTCGTGGCTATGCAAGACAATTGAGCGAAAGCGATCAGTTTAATTATTATAGAAATTCTATGATGCGAGTTTTAAGCATTCGAGCCAGCAGCATGACTCGGTGGTTGCGTTGATACTGTTGCGTAGGGGTGGGTGGAGGATCCAAGTAAAAGGCTAAAGTCGTTTCACAGCATTTATTGGTGATTAAGGAGATACACGCACTGGCAGTGCTCCGTCCACAATGTCTTGATATGGTCTAAATACCTCCTTATAAAAGACAGGTCGCTAGGAGCATCTTCCTCGACACGTTTGTTTACCTATTGTTATGGTCACGTACCAGATATGCAGTCCCACGCTTTCGAGTTGTCAGTTCTAAGAATTCTAGTGGGAAGTGGCTGGGTGCCGCTATCGACCGCTAAGTCCATCCATTGCTAAGCCGACTTGCACTTAGTCTGGAGATAATCCTCGAAACCAATTATAACGGTCGTACAGTGTCCGGGATGCGCCGTCTCACGCTCGTCTGGATTCTGGGAAATAGCGGGGATGCCACTCGGCCTAATCCGATTGCACTTAACCAGCGGCTCCTTTTACGCATACGTTACAATACTAAGTACCGAGAGGTCACCGGGTTCGATCCCGTGAGCTGACCTCGATTGAAAATAATTTATTCCCGGAATAATCTCAATGCTGCTGGTCAGATTTGGATATTTGTGACTCCAAGTCGATTGTTTCATATCAGAGTTTATCAATTTATCCGATTTCATAGTTGAAGCAGTCCCTCCATCAAATAGGCGAAAATCGTCCTACCCACTATTTCACCACCATTTGAATATGATTTCAAAAATTTATTATCTATAACATAGATGTCTTGCTAATTTTCTTATACATATATAGTATCTGTATGTACTATGATTATATGTCTCATCACAGTGTCGCGTTATAGTATTATGTAATGTCACTGTGGCTAATATGTAAATAAATAAAATATGTAATACAAAGGCCTGTCAAATATTATATGTAATGGGCTGGCTAATGTTTTCTATTATACTAAAGAAAATTGATTGCATTTGTGAGAGAATGTCGCCTAAATTTTAGGCCAATGTTTATGTTAATTTCTACAAAAAAATAAAGACGGGTGTTGACTTTTACGATCGCCGCTGGTAAGATGGTTGGTTATTTAATTCAGACCAATCATCTCCTGTTGGAGTTTGTTACTTTATCTGACTTAATTGTTCTGACGGATTCAATAAAATCGGCAGCCCCTCCCTTTCTCGCAAACTCAGCTAGTCTGAATTTGTTGATTGTTCCAAGCAATTCACATGCTTGCGGTTTGTAATTGATATCTGTATACCGACATTATATAATGTATTTGAATATGTACACTGTTAGCAGTTGTATCGACCTGTCATGACACTATGGCATACATAATTGAAAAAATATACAGATCGCTTATTTAATTAACTAACCATTTATTATGATAACTAACCGCTTAATTAAAATGTTAATTAATTTTACTTCTCGCTTGTGAGAAGTAGGCTAATTATTCCCTAGTGATTGAGAAAGTGCAAAAAGAATTTCTTCGGTTCTTATATAGGAAAGGATATGGGTATTACCAATATTGATCGACGGTTACCGAATTTTTTTAGAGAAAATAAAGGATATTTAAATAATCGTTTCATAACTTAAAAAAATGCTTAATAAGTTTATAACATTTATTATAAAAATGAATGTTTGTCTATCTGTGTGCCTTGAATATGTATGTAGGCTTCGAAACCACTAAACCGATTACGTTGGAACATTCAGGATTTGTTGTATGCATGTCTGTTGTAAGATTACTGTGAAAAAAAATCGCCCAAAAACGGGAATGAGTGTCATTGCAACGCTATATGTAATTTCAAATGTAGCTAAATACGTCGCGACCGACGAATTCGCTGCCAGCGTTTTTCCGACAAATGGGAACGGGAACGAGAAAGGGAACAGGAACGAGAAAGGGAACGGGAACGAGAAAGGGAATTGCATGCGTTATTGTGGCATTACAACGCATGCCGGGTTCAGCTAGTTTATTATAAAATATAAGCGTACAAAATTTTAAATTTCAAACAATCATATTTATTATTGAAATTGAAAAAAAAATTGAGATAAATTAGCGAGATACGCTCATTACATTACGGAAAAAAATGTGTAAAAAGAAGTACATAGATTTGAAGTAACATATTCTGGACCATATATTATAATAACTGAATAAAAACATTTAAAATTATTCGTCTATTATAAATAGAATATAACTATTCCACAATAGTGAATTTTCATTATAGAACTTAATACGTTAAATGCACAATCAGAAAAATATTATCAACGGCGTATATCCTATTCGTTTTGTTATCTTAACTAGTATAACTCACCCAAGCCGCCTTATAAGGAATATCCAATACAAAAGGGCTTCAGTATCAAGCAAAATAGTGGCCCGTCACCGAAATGAGTTTGAAACGCCTGATATATAGTGTTCATTCGGCTGATTCTATCGTGAAAAGCGTTCGAATGGCCTCGACATCACCCACATCGTTCTCGATACTCACACATAAATATACGTACATATCTAGTGCACGGCGAAGGCTCTATTTCAATTTACCAGCATCCGCGTCAAAATGCCGTGTGATTTGAAATCATTGGATACGGCCTCGGGCCCTATATCTCCCTATCTACGCGGCGGTTAAACATCCCCCATAGCGAACGGGCCAGATTCGGAGGCAATTTTCGACTTTTCGTGTTTTGAAATATTCCTGCTTGGCAAGGAGGAAAATTGTATGGGAGGGAAAAATCAATTCGTCGAAAAACTGCCGCGGAATTTAACGTAAATAAAAGTAATCGAAACATGCCGGGGGTGTTAAGCGTGACGAGTGTACCGCACGCTGGGGCTAAAATGACTAGCCGAGGTAAGATATCGAGAAGGAGATGTAATCATACTCTATGTATGTATGTATGAATGCTGTCCGATGGATGGATATATGGGGAGGGAGATAGTGATAAATAAAGAGGGATAAGATCGAATAATACAGCGATGTATAACGGAGGGGTTTTTTTGTCATAATCCTGACGAAAGTAAAACCTGGGTTTTTGTATGGCAAGGTTGTCCATTTGAAGGCTAATTTACGACTTCTACAAGAAAGAAATCGACTTTTATTTTTCATATCAACAAATCTAGGTTTTTATGAAGACCAAATCTTTGTGTTTCATCATTAGGGTAAGATTTGTCTGTAGACAAATTGGCAGGAAAATCTATGAACATTTGTCTGTCGTGGCTGTTTTTCATATACATATCAACAACTAATCTACCAACAGATGAATTCACAACATACAAAAATTTTTCGTTTGAGAAAAGATTGTTAGGAACAAAATAAATAGCTAATAAAAGCACATTTCGATGCTTTTTTAGTTATTTATTTATTAAAAAAAAAACAGAAACAAACAGCATTACAACGTTTATAGAATTAACACCAAAAAAAGTTTTTAAAAACTAATAACAACAATGAAAACAAATAAAGACAAAGAAGAAAAGCATTGAATAATGTTAGATATGGGATACATACTATGTATATGTACATACATACATATGTATTAGTAAGAAAAATGATCAATAGAAATTTAAAGCAAGAAAAGGATCAATATTAGGGGGAATATTGTTAAAAGAAGAACAAGATCTATATATAAAAAGGAATTACAATGAAACCCAAATTCCTATATGCTTATTATTTAAATAAGTTCCAAATCCAAATTCCTAATTGTTTATTATTAAATCAATATGAAAACGGAAAAATAATTGATGACAATGAGACGCGTCTAAAGACAGATCTTTTGGTGAATAGCGAACTTTAACGCAACTAAGTATAACCCCATCGATTTCTTCTCGTTCAACATAAATTTTTTTCAACCAAAATAGAAAACGACAATCATTTGGTGAATAGAAATCATTCTATCAGACAATTTTTGAAATGAACAAAATTGGATGACATTGAATTTTCAATCAATGGCAGTGAAATATAAAAAAAACGACAAAATACTTCTCACAATGTTGAAACATCAAGTCTTGGGCCACCATATGATTGCCAATCAATTGAGTACGATTATGAATACGACCTCCATTTAAATAGCCTTATTAGCTAATCTATATATAGCTTTAGTCCATATTCTTAAATAAATAATAAATAAATTTTAATTATATTCAAATTAGACTGAATATATGAATTATTTTAAGCTATTACTCTGCTTGAGTTGTGTTGACCAAATATTGATTAGAATATACGTATGTTTGTAAATAAACCTTAACCACTATTAATAAAACGATTAAAAGCATTAACAAACTATGCAAATGCATGATTTAAACGATCTAAAGAACAATCATTAGATCTCAACTTGATAAGGTCCAAAAAGTAATCTTAAAAGCATTATAAGGTCAAGTTTTACAACATTGACGCGGTTAATTACAAGGTAAGGTTTGTTTGTTTAGTTAATTTCAAAATAATAAGTAATATATTTGACGGATAAATGAAAATGTGCTACATATAAGAGGTAAGTAATAAAATAAAAGCATTTAAGTGTAATATATTTAGATAATTAGAATTGGATTACATCAGAATTAATAAAGGCTTTTAAAAATCAAAATTAAATATAAGAAGTTAAGCTTATTAAGTAAAAAGATATTAAATTGTATATTTAATATTTTAGCATGATACACTTTATTATGTCTTTCAAGCATAATAACGTCGGACACTGATAGATACACCAAGCTATATTTTCAGACAGGAAAGTCACTTTGAAATTACATTGCGAAGATGAAAAGCGAATATGGGTTTCGAATCAAAATAGAACATTCGCAGGAAAATTATGAAGTATTTTTAACGTCGACGTTTCCATTCCCGACAATCGAATGCAAATTGCAATATTGAAATGCACTCAACGTGCAAACTCAACTCGTAAAGGCGAAACAGAAGAAATTAGCTTTACAAAGAAACGTCAAGAACAGATCGCAAACCGGGAAAAACGTATCCCGCGAAAATTCCCAACGTTTCCATTCGAACTGTCGATCATTAACTTTGCTCAACGTAACGCTGAAATACTCACATTCGACGAATACTCAATATATTACATACAATATATATTTAGAATTCGGCTCGGGAAATACCTGTTTTGTTATCATGTAATACTATATTGGATATATCGAACGGTTTGTGTCGGAAATGGATTTGCGGTCGACGTGTCAATACGTCTAATATTGTATACTAACATTATTTGCGGATAAAATTACACTGCAAGCCAGTATAATATCATAAGGGTTAAACACACACACGCACACACATTCGCGATATTAATTACATGCATTGTATTATCTCGTATTGAAATCAACGTGTCTACTAATATTATGTTACTATGTATACTATGTGTTGATGAAATGCGAGTTTCGGATGTACTGTTGATTACTGCTTTGAGCTCACGATTTAATTACGCCGTATTTTATTTGGATTAATGTATAAAACTTTCGCATTTTGAATTGTATGTAAATTAAAATATTTTATATACGTAAAGGCTTTTGAATTATATGCGTCAAATAAAAAAATACAAGACACACACACGATTCTGAGTTCGAATCAGTCAAAATCTTCGCATGATCATAAAATTTCATCAATTGTTACATAGATAAAGTAAAAATTCGGATGAGATCAACCCACGACTTTATATGACTGAGGAATATAAGAAGGATAAAACACAAAATTTGATAGTGAAACATAAATATATGTACGTTCACACATACCGGCTTTTTCAATACAAATTGAGCGTAAATGTAGGGAAACTTATACAATACAAAAAAGTTATACTTCCGGTTACTGGATTTTGTTCAAAATTTTTT
Source organism: Arctopsyche grandis (assembly GCF_051622035.1). Taxonomy (NCBI): domain Eukaryota; kingdom Metazoa; phylum Arthropoda; class Insecta; order Trichoptera; family Hydropsychidae; genus Arctopsyche; species Arctopsyche grandis. The sequence continues at coordinate 9,515,418 of NC_135361.1, read as the reverse complement.
TATTACTTAAAATCACTATAAATATTAAACAGATTAAATAACAAGAAGATAAATAATTTAAAAGGTCAAAATAAAATATTGTATTAAAAAAATAATTACTTCCGGTTTACGAATCCTAATCAAAACCTTATCAACTCTAAGTTAGCATATAAAGAATACAAATATAATTTTTCAGCTTGATACGTTAAGGGTTGTGGAAAGAATCTTTTTTTTACTTTTCTAAGGGGAGAAAATCCCAATTTCGGTTTATTAAATTTGTTGATCTTTTAAATTTTAATCACATTGCTACGAGGATTATATTTGAATTTTCTCAAGAACAGCAAAAATATTTAAAGGGTCGAAAAATATAGTAGAAGAAAAATCGAATAAGAGTTTTATTATCCATACAAAAAATACACATTCTACGGAAGGATGTTATTATATTTGTAAAATATTGTAATTAAATAAATACAAATGTAATAAGATAAAAGTTGGAAAAAATTTTAGATTTTTTTTTATTTAGTGTACATATATAGATTTTTCATTCGAAAAGATTGGATATCTTTAATTTAAAACGCGGAATACTGAATGAATGAACCACCAATAAATAGGAGGAAAATTCCATAGCATCGAATATTCTACAGTTTGTCTGCTTTTTCGCTGAAGAAAAACTATAATCCTTCAATATCCGAGAGGATTTCGATCTGAAAACCATTCCGAATGTTGTGATTCCGAATTCGATACAGAAAAAAATAGGATTAGATACGTAACTTGCAAAAAATACAGTTATACCTTCAGTCTGTTTCTACACGGTTGGCTATTTCATATTGTAACATTTTTTATTTAAAACTCACATGTACCAGTAATGTACGTATATATGTACTATATACATACATATATCATTTGTACTTGATTATTTTAACGTTATTCTCAAACACGCATTATCTATTCAGGATCTAAAAGGTCTAACGTTTAGTTTATTTACAATATGTAACCTGTCGCTTCACTGTGCACTCAGCCTAAGTGCTTGACTATTCCTGATTCGTCGCTCCATTATGTACCCAGCATAAATATAATCACCTTTTTATATACATATATGAAATCGAAATAGAGAATTTTCACTTCGAATTTACATACACTAGTGAATAGTAATAATTTTAGATAAAATCTATTATATATGACATACATATATAATATCGCTATTCTGTGTGTCTGTCTGTGTATCTGAGATAACGCTCGCCGTACTAAAATAGTCTATAATGGTTTCCTCGATTGTTCTGATTTACTGAATAAGGTTAATTTCAGAATCCTAGTTCGATACTCTAGACGTGTTGCACTCTTTTCACTTGATCCTTTCAATACTAATTCCCAAAAATATTTTTATCTGCAGCGCGTTTATCGTATGTTTAACGGAGAGCTGAATGAGGTTGATCTGTTTGGTATTTCCCTACATCAATTCAGGTCTAACATCAAGAGAATCTTGACCGATTGATTCATTTTTTCTCCTATTCTATTTTTCCAATATTTCCATTATTTTTATACTTTAGTTTAGTTATGTAATGTGCTATTTAATCATATTATAGCTTTCATTCTTTTCCTTTTCATTTGTTTATTTTGTATTTACCTTTTTCATTTGTTTTATATTTGTAAATTTCAATTTCTTCTTATAACCTTTTCCAAATATTTTAATACTATAGTTTAATTATGCAATGTACTACATATTTTGTCATGCCTTTATTCTTTACTTTTTAATTTGTTTTCCTTATATTTATCTTTTTCATTTTTGTAAAAATCTATTATTGGACTCGGATGTTACATATATTATTTATTTACTTTTTGTTTTTTTTATACCTATCTCTGTACATCCTGTCTGTTGATTTTTCAATTAATAAAATAATAAAATAAAAAATAAAATAAAATAAAATAGTCGTTTTGATTCGACATATATATGTACGTCACAGCTAAAACACTGCCAACAAAACGTACGTATATAATACGAACATAATAACACATAAAAAAAAAACTTCTATATATACTGTTTGCTTACCAATGTTTACTCTAGGCTAATAAGTCTCCGAGTATTTACCGCCATCTATTTAAAATTTATTTAATTAATAAATTTTTCTATTGGTGTTTTATATTGTTTACATGTAGGTAGGTAGGTGGTTTTTACCTTTTTTTTCATATTATAGAATTAAATATCTTTAAAAGGTATTTGAAAAAAATTCGACAGCGTGCGGATCGAACACGGGACCGATACATTTCTTTTATTTTTCTTTATTTAATAACTTGATATGCTATGATATTTCATTGGATACAACACGAGTCATATATATAAAAACGGACGCGATGTATGTATGTGGGTATGTGGCGGAAGCGTCGACCAGTATGGAGATTTCAAAAAAACAAATTTCAGAATGCCAGGAGTATATGTTGTGCCTTGAGATATTTAATAAAATAAAAGCACGCGAACGAGGTGCACAACCAATCAACGTGAAGTGGTCCACGTAAACTAAAACGTTTATCTAATTAGAGCAACGTCGATTCATTTTGACCAATGCGTGTATTGTAAGCATCCACTATAGGGATGTGGCGTGACGAACGATCGTGTTGAGGAGACGCGGGGAAGTAGGGGAGAGTCTGACATGTTCTCCTGATATTGAACACCTGACTTGAAATGGGTGACGTCAGCATCATCCTGCGCTGCGCGGGAGGGTGAACGGGTTGGATAAGCGAGCGTGTAATGCGCGCACTCAACATTTTACTATTAAAACGTACGCGTGCCTATAAATTACCTTACATTATATTTGTGTATAACTTTATTTTAATTCGTGTATCAATTCCTTTCCAAAACCACCCGTTGAAATCAACGGGTAGAACACTAGTGCCGATATACTTTGTATCACGCTGTCTCATGTTGCGTCGTTCTAACGTGTACGCGGATTTCTTTTGCTAGCAATTAACCGCCCAAATTAAGGCACAAAGCAAGACAAACTTTGGGCATAAAAAAAGACACAAATAAAATTAACAAAAATTTCACAAAGAAAAATACGATAAAAACTTTTTTAAGGTTTTTCATCTGTTTCAAAGTTTCAGTACTATTTTTATTAAATTTGACAACATACATACAATATACTGACAAAAGCTCGAGCATCAAAACCACTGTTTGGACTGATTGTATTATGTACAAGCCCCACGTCACTTCACACTTTGTTTGGAAAAGGACATAGATTTCAGCAGCAGAAATGAGTCAAAGCGTCATTATGCAAATTACTTTTTGACAGTTGCATTGTTTGTTTCGAAGAGTGTTCCTCGTCTGAAATCTTTGAATATATTATGATATCTGTTGTGACGATTAAACTCGAAATATTCACCTTAAAAAAAGGAATAAAAGTACGCCAACACGAAGGCGTCAAAAGAAGCAGATTTAATAGGATTATGAGAGAATCACAACAAGGTGGGAGGACGGGATTTTGGCGACTTTTGAAGTACAAACTCTTAGATATACATAAATAAGTATACATACATATACATTCTGTCGTATGTAATCCATAGTAAGTACGGTCGAATATTTATCCGGTGCTAGCCACTGCTCGACCGCAGTGTAGGGTTCAAAACAACCGGTGGTTACCCTACACGTATATATGTTTATCATAAGCCGAGTGTGCGAAATATATGTGTGTATACTAAATAAGTACATATATGCATTTATGTATGTATGATAGATGTAAAAGCGTAATATCCGGTATTAGAGTGCAGCTCGGTCTGCATGTTGGCCCATAAGCAGCTTTCGAGGACGAATCGAACGGTTTTAGAATCTTCACTTTGAATTTTTCCCGGAACTACTGATCTCTCTATAGATATGTGTGTATTTGAATGATAAATTTATAATTTGAGATTATTCCGCTTCCGCGATACATTTTTATTTCGGTTTAATACTTTGAAAGGTATGGCTTTTTTTGCTTATCGGCGCGGATATTGGAGAACCTTTTTTGACTTGTAATAAAATTTCGTCTATATCAGCGGAATTATTCGTACACATTCAGGTTATGAAACCGAATTTTTTTTTTCTCCAATACATTTTCAATTTTATTGTATCAAATCTAATATGTGACCTTTTTGCGTCGTATACAAGATCCTTTGATACCGCTTCAATAAAATTAATATGATTTCAAAAGGAAAGTTTTTGCTCTCGACAGTAAATATTGTGTTTATGATTTCCTTCTTGAAATTGATTTGTATCTCATTCTAAGTTTATTAGAATACAATTCGGCTTGACAGGTACCCTTTGAAATAAGTATAAATAAAAGGTATCAAAGTTTTTCCAAATTACTGAACAGTAGAGAAAACGTGGATAGTAATTTTTCAACGATAATTGTTAAAGAAACTTATTGTCTGTCGTTACTGTAAAGCCCGGACCCTGAGGGGGCCGTTTATTGTTCAAATGTTGTAAATGCATTGTTAAAGGTTTGCCGAATCTTTTTTACAAAGCATTTACAACAATCGAACAATAAACGGCACGCTTCCGGTCCTACCTCTAGTCGTTAGTTTATAAAAGAAAAGTCACACATAATCTTAGTGCGAAAACACAATGAGTGGTATATGGTACGTGTTTTTTTTTTTTAGATACTGTAGCATATGCTAAAAGGAGCCGCCGTTATAATTGGTTTTCGAGGATTATCTCCAGGCTTAATTGCTGTCGGCTAACAATGGAGAACCCTGAATGGACTTAATGGTCGGTAACGGCATTCGGTCGCTGCCCACTAGAGTTCTCAGAACTAACAGCACGAGACCGTGGGACTGCATATCTGGTACGTGACTATAACAATAGGTAAACCAACGTGTCAAGGAAGATGCACTGAACGATCTGCCCTTTATAAGCAGCTACTTAGGCCATACCAAGGCATTCTGGACGGAGCACTGACAGTGCGTGGATCTCCTTAATTACCCAATAAATGCTGTGAACCGACGTTGGCCTTTCATTTGGAACCTCCACCCACCCCTACGCAACAATACTTTTAAACATGCGAAAAAACGCCCATATCACCCCCTGGAGTATTTTCGGTAATATTTTATCCTTGCTTGACAGTGATAGATAGCGGTGAATCACATATTTGAAAAAAATGTAGGAGAAACATATGCACTCTGTACGTGCAACTACACCCAAATTCGGTTTAGGGAACACCCATTGACTTACTATTCAATGTGTTTTCGCCTTTATTCCTCTGGCTTAAAAATATTAAATAAACTTAGCAACAGCCAATGATGACAAGTATAAAACTTGACTGTAGGCACTGCACAATATGCATTTAGTGTTTGTATGGTAATTGGATTATTAGTCACATTGCGGTGGTCACAAAGACAATTTTTGCCATTAAAATCGCTAATGCGCAATATTTGGCACTCAAGTTCTCGTTAGTATGATGGACTTTTCGGTTATAGAGATTTTAGTGACCAGTGCTTTGTGATACAGTAATCACCGAACCGTTTGTATGCTGTGTAAAGTGTGTACATTGCGCTTGCCTATATATTATATACACACATATGTATACACATTAAAACCTTAAAAAATAAAGCATTTTAATAAAAAAAAGGAAAAAAAAACGCCTTTGAACACTGCTCTGATAACTATGAAATAACAGCAGCTATTACATACATGTATGAACAAGCACAGTAGTTAGTATATAATGCTAATGATTGAGATGTCCCGGGTTCAAACCCTAGTTTGACCTCGGTTGAAAATAATTATACGATGTATGATTCGAAGTACTGCCGTGCTGCTGGTCAGACTTAGATATTTATGGCTCCAAATCAAACGTTACCAATTAATCAGATTTCATTTTTGAAGTGGTTTCGCACTAAATTATCCAGCTATCGTATTTGTCACCAGTTTTGAATATAATGTCAAATTTATAATGTACAAGTTTGCCTGTAAATAAACTGTAATGGCATAATGGTATGTACATAAATATAAATAAATAAAATGATAGAAAAAAAGGTTGTAACTATAGTAATAGAATGAATTTTCCAATCGTTACCGAAGATTGTGCCAATACATGAGATCACGAGTTCGGAGTAATAATGTTAATAAAGTGACCAATTATGGTTTAGTAAAATAGCTTCAAAGTTCGTTTACATAATTTGAAAACCCCTTGGGGATTTGTACAAAAAAAACAATGAAAGTATGTAAGTACATGCATTTGTAGAGGAAACAACTTAATTTTTTACGAACGGAATAAATTTTACGGTAGACAACCTTTCGACAAAATAACTCACGGCGTTTTGGCAGCGCAATGTTTAATTTAATCGAACGAAAAATACGGTCGAATTTTCCGCGAAAACGTATTGCGGAAAATTCACGCGTGTGCACAGCCAACGGTATAGTAATATAGAATGGCAGCGGTTAAATGAGAATCAAAGCAATTTGTTACCGAAGAGGCTCCCATGTGCTCAATTCAACGAAAAAGTCTTCGCCGCTCGGAAAACTCGACTACGGAAAAGTCGCATCATTACTCGTTTAAACGAAGAAAGGAAAAATTGTTTTTTTTTTTTTACATTCTTATATACTACATATAAACGGATATAAATGTGATCGCGGTTGACAAAAATTTTCATAATAAAGATCACTTTTTTATCACTGCAAGCAGTACATTTTAGTTTTACACTTATGTTTATTTACATATTTAAATTGGTCCATTCCGATGGAGTGGGCTAAGGCAAAATTCTAGCAGTAAGTTCTCTGCGTTTGAGAAATTTAAATTAAATTAGTTTAACCATTATCAATTGCAGAGACTTTAGAAAATAGTTTTATGTACACTAAATTTTGTTTAGTTAGAAGAAAAACGCAATTAATATAATTATGAACCGTTATATTTGAAAGCGGCGTTGGTCCACTTTTCTTCCGCCACTTTCAAATATAATATAACGGCTCATATCATCTACATATTTTCAAAATTAAATACAATGTAACTTTCCTTAATAAGTTTATTCTGCTTTTCCGAGATTCTGGACATTTGAATTAAAAATAACAAATTTGTTTATTAAGTTAAACTGAAATAGTGTTAGGTCAATTAATATTTAGGCTCATATTATCTATTTTCAAAATTAAATACAATCGAACGTTCCTTACATATGTACATACATATGTACTTAGGTAAGGAGTTCAAGTCAGAATTGTGATATTTTATATCATCACATATGTACGTACTTACGCAGCCCAAACCATATTTAATTACATTAGTTTAAGCCGGGATCATAATTTTGATTCAAATCCAAATCATTGAAATCTTTTTGATTGAAATTTTAATCATGAAATCCCACATATTTGTACATTTGTTGTTGAAATACTGTATAAATTGCCTTTTTATTTTATTTATATTTTAGTACATTATGTTTTTACTACAGTTTTTTAAATACGTTTATATTTTTACTTGAGTTTTTTTATTTTATAATGATTTTTTCCCTTTTCGCCACCCTCTCGCTATGTCAGATTTTAATTGTTTAAACACCTATAACTTTTTCTTTTTTCACTCTATATTTTTTAACTACATTCATTCTTATTTTTTTCTCATCAAATTCAACGGTTAAATTTACAGACATGAAAAAATTGTATTATGTAGGTACATATGTATGTATGTATGTACTTATCTTATATACATACATTGCAACTCCATGATGATTTGATAATTTACGATTGTCAAAATTAGTAGAGAATTACCAAAAGGCAATTGCAAGTAGAGGGCATCAAGGTGGGCGGCGAGACGATCACTAATATAAGATATGCTGATGACACGGCACTAGTCGCTGAAAATTTAGCAGACCTGCAAAGATCTCTAGACCGTGTACATCAAGAAAGCAATCGAAGAGGTCTGCGCATAAATCTAAAGAAGACAAAATTTATGATAGTAGATAAAGTGCAAACAGACACCGGGAATCTAACCTTGGATGGAGAGGTGATAGAAAGAGTAAAAAGATTCAAATACCTGGGTACCTGGCTGAATGAAGAGATGGACCCAGATGAAGATCTAAGAATCCGCATCGAGATGGCTAGAACAGCATTTGTAAAAATGAAGGCGGCGCTTACAAACAAGCATCTCGATCTTCATACGCGGTTGAGATTCGCGAAGAGCTACGTCTGGACAGTATTACTACACGGATGTGAGACGTGAACTCTGAAGACCAAGATGATCAGCCGCGTCGAAGCTTTTGAGATGTGGGTCTATAGGCGTATGCTGAAAATTCCATGGATCAAAAAGATATCAAACGAAGCTGTCCTCAGCATGATGGGGAGAGGCAGGTAACTTGTTTCTGTCATTAAGCGGACACATGATACGGGGTCCAAAATACGAATTTCTCCGTTTGATAACCATGGGAAAAATAGAAGAAAAAAAATGGATTGGCAGGAAGAAGTTATCTTGGCTTCGAAACATGCGCATGTGGACCGATATGAGCGCCGAAGAGTTGTTCCGATCCGCTGAAGACCGGTGCGGATATCTTCAAATAATCGACGAGGTGGTCGCCAACGTCCGTATGCGGACAAGGCATTAACAAGAAGAAGAATTGCAAGTGTATCAGTAGACATCTCGGTACATCAGTAGACATCTCAAAACTACAAATGTACATACATACGTATATTTACCAAAAATCCAATCAGAGCTGCATAAGTGCAAACATAGCAACGCATTTTTCTATGAAAAAATGTGTATGGTAAACGACAGTTATAGTAATAATCCGAGTATAAGCGTGTAACGTGTTAACCCTTTTCCGGTGGATCGTTGGCTAGCGCGCGGCTGTGGCAAAGTGATGAGGATCGCTAAATCACTTAACCCCCGGGCGCGGCGTCTTCGAATAAATTAGATTATCCCACGACGAGGGAAATTGAGAAAAAGAAGAACGATTTATGCCGGTGTCATATGAAAACGCGTCCACGGCCGCCGAGACACCGGAATTAATGGGGCCCATCGGAAAAGAAGTCGAGACTTGGGGGGGGGGGGGGGAACCTTAATCAATTAGGGTCAAGCAGAGGGGAAACGCCCAAATATATCACGACGGTGTTAAAGGTTTACAATGGCACACTCCCCCATCACTATGTATGTATGTTACGTATGTACATTTGTGACATACATATGTTTAAATAATAAATTTAACTACACTAAAATACATAGACATGTTAATAGTTTAAGTACGTGTTCGGATGGAGCGTTGAATATTCAAGGGCAAACGAAAATGCTTTATATAAGGGCGAAAATTCTACACGTCGCGTCGTCTCTGTGACGAATGGGTTAGTTAATTTTATAAAAGCGGTTTTTTATAAAACCTTTTTCAAATTAGTAGAAAACTTCAAAAGATCCAAATTATATTTTATTTTATTTTTATTTTACAAAATCAATTAATCGAGCATACTCGTCTAACAGATTGCTCCAAAGCGACGAGTGTGCTAAAAAGATTAAGAAGTACAAAAGGAAAAAATAAAAGTTAAATAAACAAATTATATATACAAATATACAAATTACATAAGGAAAAGATAACTAAATAAAACATGAAATCATAATTAAAAACACTAACTTAACCTTTCTAAATGGTCGCGACCTCTATAACTTAGGAAGTGGTGCAGATAATGAAGAGAGATGTGACAAATGTCAATGGCACCATCCAGTGAATTTAAGAAACGGGGGCCGCGAGGAATGGGAGAATAACTAAAAGCCACAGTTCTAGCCAAAGAAGTGTGAAAAAGTAATATTAATTTTTTTTTTTAATATGTATATTAAAAAAAGAAAATACAACTAGTGTTGTGCCCGTTGATAATGAAACGGCTGGTTTTAGAAAAGAACTGATATAAGAACAAGGCTATGGTCGCTAATGGTTAATGGTTAATAACTCCACTCCATCATTCCATCCCCGCACGCTCGCCCGACAGTTCACGTATGAATAAGCATGTGAATATGTCTTTGTCAGTGGTCGTGGCGCGAGTTAATTTATTTTTATAAATTTATTTCTTGAAATATCCATATCCAAGCACAAAAGCATCCATACATCCCCTTCTATTTTGATAAATATTATCATATATTTAGATGTGTATATAATGAATAAAATAGTTAAAATATATTGTAGGTGATTTTTTTTTTTAACAAAAAGTCTTTTAAAATTTTCCAAAACGTGTTGAAGGTGAATTTTTTTTAAATATAAACCGACTTGATCTCGATATTGTTTATATTATAGACAATAATGGCATGGAAAATAAATTTAATAATTTGCTCATTCCAACTATTGAATCGTGTGAAAAATAAAATTGCTGCTAAATTTATTTGTTAAAAAAGCTGAATTTGTTTGTTTTCATCAAGTTTTCGGACGCATAGATTGACGGATTATATCTTACCAAAGATTATATTAGGGTGACCACATTCCTAAGACTCAAAATGGGACGCTCTGCAAAACACTGTCTTCAAATTTCCATTAATGTTGTCAATGAATTATATTGATTTGGAAAAATATGGAAATATACGTATTAATAGTAACTCATCTGAGAATTAGTGCAGAGCATCGTAACCTCTGGATATTCGCGGCACACATTGTTTACGACTCGTAGTGTTTGTCAGCTACGTACATACATATGTACTTCATCGGTAGTCGCTAGTTATTCCGTATATGCATAGGGACAAAACACTAACTATCGTCGGTTTTTTCCCTTACATGCGATCTCACTCCCATGCATTAGGCCGAAGTGCTGTTCGGAGAACACATATTACCGCAGGTTACGATGCTCTGCATTGGTGGACGGATAAAACAGGAAAAATCAAACAATTGTACGAAAACGACGGGACGTACTGCCAAAATGGGACGTATGGTCACCCGAATGTACAATATGTAAAGAAAAAACTCGTGTAAAATTTCCAACCTCGATAATTTTTTTCTAGTTACGTATAAGTCAACTTTTCGCAAACTTTAGGTCCTCTGAGAAATTTGATACAAAATAAATTATTGGATTATACAAAACAAATTATCTTATAAATATATATGTACATACAGAATGGATACGATAGAATACATACGTATAAAGATGCCAAAAGCCGACACGAAAACTTAATTTGCGTAATAAAATTACGTAAAACACCTCAAGTGAGGAAGTTTCAGGTTATTTCAAAATAAAGCGAATACTAATTAATCAAATTGAATACATCGAATGTGATAACTTATTTTTAATCGCATATTTAAAGTTTAAATTGCTACTCAACTCGCTCAAAGTTTCATTATGAACGTTAAGGTACGACTATGTTGAATATTATACAACATAGTCGTACCGTAATTATTATAGCATTTAATAACGAGAATTCAATCGAGTCGAGTAAAAGCACAAACTTTCTATAATAATACAATATAATACACGCATAGTTGTGTCACACGAAAAGGAAATATTCCATGTTTGCACTTTATAACACAAATTGAAATTGAGGGGTGCAAAAGAGTAAAAAGTCCTGGCAAAAATAATTGTGGGAGCTATTAAACCGTTTTGTCACAACAGGGTTATGTTTTTAACGTGCCAAATGTCACCTCGACATACTACATAAAACCCCCTAGACTTTTTTCATATATGGAAAACATGAAGTGTATAAAAATTTATACGGATACAAAATACATATATGGCAAAGTTAAAATAGAAAGATGTTAAAAAAACAAATATTGTAAAGAGAATATAAATAATATACATGTATGTATGTATGGACATTCAATGCAGTTACCTTATACGAAATATTTTACATGCCAGTGTAAATCCAACGGGGTATTCAAGCGCAAAATATCACACAATCAGCGCGCAAATAGTCCATTGCACAAAACCCAAATCAAATCGAGGGACTTAATTTCGAATACTATTCGTAATAGAATCTGGAAATGGCGAACCCAGGTGACCTACATATAAAGGTTCTCCATTGAAGGGAAATACCGAATCAGTATCTTCATGCATATTTATACATCTTACACACGCATTCAACAATACCAAACAAATCCTATAATAAGTGAATTTCCGTAGCACCACTATGATATACCCTCACGAATAAATGCTGTTATACGTTAAACTTTGACGCAACAATGCGGAATGAGCGTTAATTAATTTATTTATTTATTTAACGTTTTGGACCATTGTGGCGTTACAGGAAGAACCTAATACGCCACAATGGCCTACATAATAAAATAAGAAAGTTAGAAAACAAAAATAAAATAATAATAGATAGAACAAAAAGCAAAAGCAAAAAATTAAGATTAAAAAAATTACAAAAAAAAGATAATACAGCATTTAATACAATCATAAAAAACTTTATAGTAATAATTAAAATTAAAATAAGTAAAAATACAAAGAAGGGAAGGGTCTTGCACCTGCAGGCTGTTCCGATAAATAAGAACAAGCTACAAATACAAAACATCCCTGGGAGGCCCAAATGGAAGACAGTAGATTAAGATTCCACACATACATCAAATTCAAATTAAGAGAATAATGATGAGCGTAGGTTACCAGATAAATATGTTAAAATAATCTCCGATAACCTACGCTCACTGAGGTGAAAAATATCACATTCAGGCCCAGCAGCAAAGATTTCATTGATAAGTTGGATAGCTCTTGGAATAAGAGCCATTCATTAAAGAACTGTCCAAGCAGGAGGTACAACCATCAAATGATGATGTCTACCACGCACATAGTTATTAGGGACATAAAGTCCCAACTGTTCCAGCAACAACGGGCATGACGTATACCACGCAGTAGCTGGAGAACGAAACGAATTAACATATTATACATATAAACATATTTACTCTATTCAACGACCAATAAGTTAAAAATAAATGGTCCAATATGAGAACCCTGCGAAACACCGGAACATCAGTTTGGACAAGTGTATTTAAATAATATTGTATTTAAAGCGTTTTTAAAGGCTGAATATTTTCGCATCGTGGCTTTCGTTAATTCTTCACAAATATATTTAAAAATACAGAAAAAGAGGCGCCCTTTTAATTATTGCGTTATAAAAAATAAAAACGAGCGTTTTATTATTTAACAGTCCATTTGGCTATTACGGTTGATTAGCCGCGGCTCGTGAGCGGGCTCATTTGGGTAAATAATCAAATATGTTAACGGCGGCGTGAATTTAACGTGGTAAAAATGACCGCTGGAGACGCGCCGAGAGCGTGGGAGGGTCGGGGAGGCTGGGGGGTGGTTTCCTCCCCCAACGAATCGTCCAGGGCCGGTCAGGGCGGGGAGAGTGCGGAAATTTTCCCGAAAATCGCATTAGCTCGACGGTGCGCCGTGGGCGGCCTCAATCTTATATACCCTTAAATTACAAATTGCCAACTCGGGTCGAATTAATGACCAGACTGAGTGGGTAAATTCGACACTCCGAGCAACCGAGAAATCGAATATTTACCCAGAAGGGCAGTCGATATGCAACTATGGGCTCGGTTTTAAATCGGTCCCCGATCGTTGTGTCGTCGTGTCAATAACACGTTAGGTTATGATGGAAGTCGGGTATGAAGATGTAAAGTTACCAATGACAAATCTGCCGATTAATCTCGGGCTACGAAACTGTCGTGATTTGACGTTACGACGAATCTTATGAAAGACAAATCTGTCGACACATTCTTATCATATTGAGATCTCGAATGAGTGCTGCACAAAATCCCGTTTTGAACCATACATATGTTTGTACATATGTATCAGGTCATAATTTCGTGCGTATTTTAAACATGCACGGGATTCGTGATAACTCATTACTAAACCAAAAATATTTCGAACCTGTTGAAACTTGTCATCGCTTCACTAATGTATTAATCAGTCTGTCGCCAATTTTCGTAAACATCGGACACATATTAGTACCCATAAAAAATTAATATCGATAATCAATACAAACGTGATTTTTATGTGTACTTTTTATTTTCGTGTGGCGAATCTGCCAGATCTGCAGCGATAAAAGTGAAAATACTATCAGTGTAAGGACTTTAAGAATTTTAAAGTTGGAAAAAGCAGCATTTATGATGAACTCCGTTCAGGGCGTCCTGTTAATTTTGATTACGATTTCTTAAAAATCTTGTGGAGTCAGAGCCACAATTAACAGTGGATCAGATCGCAGAAATGATTGGTTCATCTCGAAGACTTTCTGAAAATCTTTTATTAAACGAAACATTATTTTTCAAATGTCGTTTTGGGATCAAAAATGGGTTATTAAAATAATTCGGATGATCGTAATATAAATTTTCGGTCGATATTTTAATCATATATTGTAGCGTGGAGGTGAAGAGGGGTTTCCAGGATCGGAGAGAAAGACGCAGTAGGTAGAGTTGTAGAAGTGGTTTATTGGTGTGCACTCATCGGCTCTCCAGTTCCGAATGCTTTCCAGTTCGAGAGCGCCCAATATACTCATCGGGCTTAATACACGAACAGACATAATCCTATTGGCCGTTATATACGACTCATACGTCGAGGTCATTTTGGCGCGAACGAGAGATCAGGTGATCAGTGCTAGTAAACCATCGGTCCACGAGCGCCACTCACCTAATCTCTACGTTACAATATTTTGTCCATTGAAGAAGACCTGCAATATATGTACATACTCATATCATCGACTTTAGAGAGTGTCAGTATTGTGTATAAAATGCATTATGAGCATTTAGAATTGTAAATGGGTTTTTGAGCTCCTATTCCTATTTTGTTGTACATTAACATTAGAATAATATAATACAATGATTAAAAATAAAATTGTAAAATGACCAATAGATCAGAAACTATTCTTCTTCTTGTTAATGCCTTGTCCGCATCCGGACGTTGGCGACCACCTCGTCGATTATTTGAATATATCCGCATCGGTCTTCAGCGGCTCGGAACAGTTCTTCGGCGCTAATATCGGTCCACATGCGCATGTTTCGAAGCCAAGATAACTTTTTCCTGCCAATCCATTTTTTTCCTTCTATTTTCCCCATGGTTAACTATTAGAATAACCCATCCCATGGTAACTATTAGAATATATAATATACTAGCTGAACCCGGCATGCGTTGCAATGACACAATAACGTATGCAATTCCCGTTCCCGTTCCCGTTGCGTTCCCGTTCCCGTTCTCGTTCTCGTCAAGTTTCACATACATGTGTCATTACTGGCAAAACATGTTGATCGAAGATCTTTTTCAGGCTAAAATATATATATCTACAGAGTTAAATATATAAATAAAGAGTTAAAATATGGATATATTAAACTAAAACTTGCAAGGCGTTTGCGTATTGGAACAGTTTTTTTAGTTTATTTTATGGGTGGTTTGTAATAATGGGTTTGGTGCATCCGCTCTAAAATCGCCAGACAAAAGAACGACAGATTAACAGAACGGCAGCTTTAAACGTAATTCTCGTTTTCTCCAATGAAAGATTGCACATCAGATGAAGAGTAACCTTTTGATGTGCACAGATGCAATTATTAAAATGGTAATTATTAAAATTGAGTTGGATCTTTCTGGCGAGTTTAATAAGGCAAGATTCGGAACTTATCTAATTTTGCCTTATTAAACTCGCCTGAAAGATCCAACTCAATTTTAATAATTGCATCTGTGCACATCGAAAGGTTACTCGTCATCTGATGTGCAATCTATCATTCGAGAAGACGAGAATTGCATTTAAAGCAGCCGTCCGTTAATCTTTCGTTCAATTTGTCTGGCGATTTTAGAGCGGATGCACCGCATCCGTTTGTAATTGTTGATATACATTAAATAGGTATAATATATAAAATACTAGCTGAACCCGGCATGAGTTGTAATGCCACAATAACGCATGCAATTCCCGTTCCCGTTCCCATTTGTCGGAAAAATACAGGCAGCGAACAAATTTGAAATTATTGCGTTGCAATGCCAGTCATTCCCATTTTTCCCATTTCCGTTCTCGTTTTTGGGCGATTTCTTTTACAGTAAGCTTCCAGGACATACATACAACAAATTCTGAAAGTTCCATCGTAATAGATTGAGTGGTTTAGGAGTATATATGTATGTATGTACGAGACAGACACAAACAGACAAACACCGGATATTCATTTTTATATATACATATGTAGGTAAGATGTATTGTGAACATAATTTACAAAAAAATAATTTAAAAATGAAATGCCAATAAAACTGGATCGAATGCTTCCGAAAGCAATGGTTTTTATATTCAAAAGCACTTCAGTGTAAGTAAATTCAATTGCGGTTAAAATTAACGAGCGTGGCCTACTCGGCATTAGCACTGTTCGAGCCATTCTGAACCGCGGTAGAGTATAGAAGTTTGAATCGTTCGAACATTCAGACGAAGAGCGAACGCAATTGATAAGAGAGGCCCATCGAGTATCTCATAAAAGCGCGGCAGTATTTAAACGACGGCACAATCGTTTTGTTTTCCGCGGTGGGTTCTCGTTATACGCGGGTCGCTCCGCCGTTAAGAGGGCGGGTCGGCCTCCCCCCCAGACACGTTCAGGGCGGAAACGCATGAATATTTAAGGGATGCGAAATTCGGCCGGTACCAATCGGCCGCCTCGTGCTTAACACATAAAGGTTGTTTGTTGCATTCCTTATGATTTGCACTGGTCTGGTGGGCGGAGGGGGCGGCAGGGTCGTTGAAAGCCAGGGCAATTTACGGTAGAAAATTGCCGAAGTAAATAAGGAAGTAGGCGGGCAGGTTCAAACGAAGCTTCTGCGAACGGAAGTAGGAGTGTAACGAGATTGTTTTTATGGATCGCTATGTTTATTGTCGACATACAAAGTATCATTCGATGTGTTTTAATGCAACTTCAATCCAAATTGAAAGCAGTTTTTATTTTTTATGTGCTTAAGAGGGCTGGACAGCAGCGCCTTGTCCATACAAACGTACTATACTTCTCTCTTCCTTAATTATGGCACTAGAGAAATTATTTTTTAATATGCTATGGATATCCACCATTGGGGTGCATCTATCGTTTTATTTTTTTGATTCATTATTTTTTATAGGAGCTAGGAGCCGCCAAACATCTATAAAATCGCCTCTTTTTTACACCCACGAAACGAGTCCAGCGTGCTTATTTAACGGTCGATTTAAAAAAAAATACGCCGAAAGATGCACAGAAAGTATTTTTCTCATACCGATGATGATTTTTTTTAAAAAATTGGTCCAGTTTTGGAGGAGAAAATAGGAGAATACGAAACCTCGATTTTGTCAATTTAAAATACGTTTTATCTGGTCGAAGCGCAACTGTCGCATTCACTCAATATATATATTGATATATATTGTCGCATTCACTCAATATATATATATATATATATATCGAAGAACAAAATTAAGGTTTCGGGTGTAAAGCCCTCTTAATGTGTCTTTTTATTTACATTTGTCCTATGTTCCAGCCCTGAAAATAAACGAATTCTGACATGGACAGGATTAGAAGAAACATGAGCTCAATCTGAGAAAGAATAGACTCCAGTGAGGGCAATTTTAAAAACTGAATTATATTTTTATTTATTTTATTTTTTCATTTGTGTATTGATAAACTGCATAAAGTGCAGAATAGAGCAAGTATGTTAGATGAATTGAAATGGTTAGATAAAGAAATAGTCTTAAATTAAGCACTTTAAAATGTGTATATACATAAGCGAGATATTCAAGAATCTATTACCCAAATATTTTAATAATCATATAGTTAGGAATAGAGATATACATAATTAAAAAACTAGAAATAGGAATAAATTAATTATAGGTAGAGTTAAAAAAGCAAAAACTACAGGAGGTGTTTTCCAAACAGGTGTTCAAATCTATAATGCCCTTCCTGAGAGCATTAGAAGTGCTAATAACATTGGTGCTTTCTTGAAGATGTCTACGATAGACAAATCACTAACTAGACAAATCATATCTGTGGGTACATTTCAATCTACATATGTCAATTTTCGGGTGTGGCCAATTTCGTTCATTATTCTCCTTGTATCCATATTTGACAGATCGAGGCAAATAAATACGAACCATCGAATTTTCAGAATTAAATTGCAAAATGATTTTTTTATACCTGTCAGTTATAGTATAAATCAATCAACACTCTACCGGCAACTACATCCAATTAAACGACTCGAAAGTTATAAATCGGTGACACTTGTAACCCGATTAGAATAATATAGGATTAATAAACTGAAAGTGCGCAAAGCCGTTAATCGGCAGCTACACTTGTAATAAAGACAGATTGCCGGTTCTTCAAATTGAAAACCCTTCAATAAACCGTGTTAAAATAAACCATGTCTACGAGCGAGACATGAAAGTATTCCGATAATTCGACACGTTAACCCCCTCCCCTCCCCCCCAACGGTGCAATCAATCAAAATTGGGGATTGATTGCGCATAAATTATTTTATCACATGTTTGATATCCGATTCGAACCCTCGTCACACGTTCAACTCATTTATCACACTTTGCCACTGACCCCTACACCCCCCTTCCCCCACCACGCCTAAACGTCGCGTTTCAAAATTGAATCCGCGAAATAAAATGAAAAAAAAAATCCCTAATCCACGCCGTCGAAGTCGAGACGGATTCTACCCTTAAAAATGTACCATAGGTTACGTAAAATATGTATGTTGTAGATATATATGGATAGGATGACCTTACGAATTCCATTATAACGAGAAAGGGGAATGCGGCTGTTGTATAACGACACATATATTCCATTTTATTTTTGGTGTGCAGCAAAATATACCAAATTAATAATATAAGAAATTACATAGATCCAATGGTGTTGAAATTGGTATAAACATGAATAATACATAGTATAAACATCAATATGTACATACATGATGAATTCAGTTTTAAAATCCAGAATGTCCAGCATGTTGACATCCTTGGGTCGAGTGTAAGTAATAAATGGGATAATATTTTTTGCACGGCTGTAAAATAAGTTTTGACAATTTCAAATTAATATCTCTAAAATAGCTCGCACGACCCAATCGGAGTCCGCCCGGCAAATTAAACGTCAAATGATTTAACCTTTTTATTCTAATCGCATCGCATAAATTTACAAATAATAAATTGAAATCAATGTTTATTTGTACAAACCTTTTCTATTTATAATAAACTAGCTGAACCCGGCATACATTGCAATGCCACAATAACGCATGCAATTTCCGTTCCCGCTTCCATTTCCTTTCCCGTTCGCGTTCTCTGTTCTCGTTCCCATTCCCGTTCCCATTTGTCGGAAAAACGCAGGCGGCGAACACATTTGAAATTATACAATTGTTTGTTTATTTTACCTAGCAACGCAGGTCGCGACACGAAATCATTTGAAATTATTGCGTTGCAATGACACTCATTCCCGTTTTTCCCGTTTATGGGTAATTTTTTTCGTAGTAACCTTCCCGGACATGCATACAACAAATCCTGAAAGTTCCATTGTAATCGGTTCAGTGGTTTAGGAGCCTATTCGAGACACAGAAACATACAGATTCACTATCGAATTTTATTTTTGTTACTGGCAACTCATTTGACATTTGATTTGCCGGGTGGACCCCAATTGGGACGTGTGAGCTATTTTAGAGAGGGGCACTCTTTTTATTTGCAGGGCGAAATGTTTTAGAGATGGTCATTTGCATATTATGTCGTGGTAAATACCTAATTTGTTTGGAAATAGTGCAATTTAACCGGGATAATTGGCACCCGTAATAAATATTGGTTTAAAGCGCTGAACGAGTCTCATTGACTAAACGTACCACGGCCATACCCATAGTAATACGATGATTATGTCATTACACAGTTTCAAAAATGATTTTTAGTTCGATGGTTTACATTGAGTTTGTTTTTGCCTATTTGCCACTTACGAAGTCGTAAATAAAAAGATAAACTTTATATATTATATATAAAACTAGCGAAAAAGTCTGACTCCGTAAGGGATAAACTTGTATGTACATAGATACATATACATAGTACATACATATATGTACATGATAGATATAGCGATCGAGTAATATATCGTATTTTACAGTATATGTATGTATGTATGTGATATCCAACTCGTGAAACTCCTCATTTTCTGAAAATGAAATAAGTGATAGTAAGAAGAAGTTAGTAATAATAATCGTAAGTGAAACGTAAAAGAGGTTAGTTAAAATGCGTACTTCATGAAAAGTGCATGTATTATTTGCTTATTTCATGGAATCTCTCCTATGTTTTTTTTTTAACTAAATCAAATGGCATTTCAAGGTATAAAAAAATCTGCCTATATAATAAATAAAAAAGGAAGGGGTGTACAGATGTACATATTTACCAGTGTACATACATATAACATACAGCAGCATAGATTATCGTGTAATGCTTTCAACTGAGTGGTCACGGATTCAATCTCAGGCTCAGTGCTGCTGCTTAGACCTTGGACATGTGACTCCAGGTTCAGAAACGGTTCCAAAAATTGGTAACGTTGTCCTATTTCTCGCATTAATTTGAGGTTTCAGCTGATTTATAAAATGCTATAAAAATATCAAATATATTTAATTTAATAATTATATTCAACTACCTACTACCTACCCTACCCACTACCTACGCTATCCACTACCTACTACCTACCCACCTACATATAAACAATATTAAACACCGATAGAAAATTTTATTAATTAATTAAATTAATAATAATTAATTTATTTAATATTTTTTAAATAGATTAATTATTATTAATATAGGAAACATTAATAGCGATCACTATATATAGAAGTTTTTTCTTTTGTTATTGTATTCGAATATACGATTTGGCAGTGGTTTAGCTGTACGTACTTAACGTAGCTTAACGTACATACATATGTCGAATCGAAACGACTATTATAGTACGGCGAGCGTTATCTCAGACAGACACACAGACAAAATAGCGATATTATATATATGATAATACAATACACTACATACCAGACTTACAGCTTTTTTTTTTGTCAATTTCATGAATTGAGCAATTTAGCATATACTAAGTACTATACATATTATATGTATGTATGTATGTACCGATGTAACGTGTGCTGAGAACATAAAACATCATAAAAAAATTTAAACTCCCAACATAAGCCCAATATAAAGCAATAATTATGCGCCCCTTGAGAAGTGTTCCGTTTTAACCATTTTATTACACCCGAGCGACCGTTTTTATTGTAAGCGATAAACTTTTCAACGTTTATAATTACGCAATCTTAAGTTTACACGCTGTCGGCCGAATTGATCGCATTTTTATTTATTAATAAAAAATAAAAATAAATTCCATCTATGTATATGGTATTGTGAAAGCATCCGTCAACGTGGAAAAGTCGATTTTTCGTTCGATTGATTTACAATACTTTTCGCTATAAATTCACCAGAGAGGGGACGGAAAAAATATCACAGTCAACAACAATGGCGAATGAAAAAGTTTTTCTTTCGGTTGAATTTTCGTCGACGGGGGAAATGTTGCGAACGGAAAATAATTCCGCGGACAGCGAGAATGGTCATCACGGGCTCTGTCATCGATTTCCTCGAATTTGAATATTTAGCATTGAGTTATATCTGGATGAGGCAGATTAGAGTGACACTTGTGATAGGCGCTCCGAGCGCCGCCTGCCAACTTCCATAACGAGGATACATACACAATATTCATTTATCTTGGGAAATTCTTTTCCAGAGATGGAGACATACACCCTCTCCCCGCTGACAGTTTTATTAATAATACATATTTATTTATATATTATACAAACAAACTTTTTTTTACTAGAATGTGAAATTTTTTTAAGTACATATGAGGGTCATTTTTATTTACCTATATATAAAAATCGTATATAATATTACTAACATATCGTATATATTTAGCCAGCAGCAAATCTCGGTCGTTAAGCTTCTGCCTAACACCGAGAGGCGCCGGGTTCGATCCCATGAGCTGACCTCGATTGAAAAATTAAAATAATTTACTGTCAGTATATTTCATTCCAAACTCGTAAGTACCTCGGAAGCTATTTTTACTTACCTCCTTTACGTTTCACATGGCTTTCATGTTAGTGGTCATTTTTATCTCTTATCCGATCGTTTTCATACTTTGCCATATTGCTCATTTTGGTCATCAATATACGTTAATGTATCGTCTGCCATTACGTTGGAGATAAAATATCGTATACAATGCGTATCAAATATCCAGAATCTCGGGTACGGTGACATCTATGACGGTACGGCAAGCTACCATAATCTATCTTCAACCTTTTCGCCTTGATATGGCCGTTTTAGATTTTAATTGTTGAAACGCCTATAATTCGCTCTATATTTTATAAAATTTTCTCTATAGGTTCTCGTTATCTCTAATATTTAAATATTTATAGTTTTAACTCTCATATAATCGTAGCTTCATGTAATGTAATACACGATATATATTGAACCAATTTTAGATCATCACATACATACCAAGGCGGCCCATACCTCTTAGTAATATATTTAATTACAGTACTTTAAGCCGGGATCGTAATTTTGATTGAAACCCCAATCATTGAAATCTTTTTGATTGAAACCCCAATCATTGAAATCTTTTTGATTGAAACCCCAATCATTGAAATCATTTTGATTGCAATTTTAATCCCACACATTTGTTGTTGAAATATTGATTAAATTGCCTTTTTATTTTAATAATTTTATTATTTGTTTATATACATTTATTTTACTTGAGTTTTTTTTAATATAGATTTTTTACTAAAGTTTTTTATATACATTTATTTTTTATATTTTAGTACATTATTTTTTATATAAATTTATTTTGTTCCTTGAGTTTTTTTACTAAAGTTTTTTATATACATTTATTTTTTGACACCATTTCATTCATCAAGTCGATCAGCTATTCCATCAATTAATTATGAGCTGAAAAATGATAAAATATTTGCAAAAGTTATATATAATCCGGATTTCTCAAAATTAAGCGAATTTTAAATTGAAAACGTAAACACACCATTGTTGATGTCTGTAAACTGTAACCACATTTCTTCGGTTTTGTAAACTGTAACCACATGAGTATTGTTCATACATACGTGTAGATAATTAATAAAATATTAAAATAAAATCAATAGTAACAAAATCTGATTAAAAACCCCATGGAAAACCACAGACCATTCTCGTCTGGGCAATCCTCTTATAAGGAATAATCCATTCACTCGTTACGTCATCAAAAAATCGTTTAAAATCGTCTTACGATCTCAAAAAATCAAGACAAAATTATGTTAACTAAAAATCACCCTCCTGTAGGAAAATCCTGCATAATGTTACGTCACAGTATGAATAAAATACAATTTTTCCGTGTTTGTATCGCAGTTGAAACTCGAAACTCGAGATACCTAGAAACTTGTCAAGTTTAATTAGAGTACTGCTAGAGTACTAAGTAACTTTATGGGTAATAGAGTGGTAAGTAACTTTATGGGTGGGATAGTGTCGTGTGCTTGTGTGGAACGCATTTTCACAATATGCTACCGGTTTAAAATGCCAGGCTTAAATTCAGGTAACACTTTTCAAAAAAACATACTGAGTTTCAGAAATAAAGCTTAAATTTCGAAAGAGTAGAATATCAACTAATTCCATACAAAACTATTGGAACAAATATCTATGTACATACATACATATGTACATATATGTTTCAGTGAAACTGTTATTGTCAGTTAAATTACAATTTCAATGACTCAAGCAGGGAGTACGTATATAACAATAGATTTACAAATTCACTTCTCAATGTCTGTGTTTTTGTAAATCGATTTACAACCAACCCTAACAACCTAATCTCAAATAATAAATAAATAAAACCAACCAAAACATAACCTAACCTTAAATAAATAAGTGTTGGCTGCTAAGATATTGTGATGTGTTTGCTTCCGCTTCCAGTCCCACACATGCGGCATCAAAAAAGTGAAATCTGTCAAACTGTCAAAAATTATAATTTCACTAACTAATTAACTAATTAACTAGGGGCCAGTGAAAATGTAATTCGATATGATTACACTGAGACGTCAGTGAAATTTAAATGTAACATATTTATTTTTTTTATTTTTATATAGATAAATATGTAGATATATACCAAGAAGGCCTGACAGGTAGACCCCAATGCGCCTTTCTACACAATTAATTACAAACATTGCAGAATTTTTATTTCATAAATCACCGTATTTTGAGGCTGAAGAACAGGAAATTAACAAGAATTAAATAATTAATCCATTGAGACATCTATGGATTTAGACCTTTTTACATATTGTACATAAATCAAATTCAGATATTTGTGGCAGCAGGTAGGAAAAATTTTGACAATTTTGAGGAACCGTTTCAACAATGAAAATCAGATAAATTGCCAAACTCTAATAGAAAACGATCGACTTGGAGTCAGAAGTATCCAAGTCTAACCAGCAGCATTAAAGATTAGCACGGGATCGAGCCTCTAGGTGCTAAACTTGAACGCAACCACTGAGCGATATTTGTTTTGTGACTTCTATTATTGTTTGAACTTTTGCTGCTATTATTTTGTTTTTATGTATTATGTATAAATAGGTATTTTTTCTGTATACTTATATAATTATATTCGACCATTGTGGCGCATTAGAAATTCCTGTAATGCCACAATGATCTAAATTTAAAAAAAATCAAACATATAGAAAAATTATATTGAATGTAATTGTAATTTTCAGACGCCAACGAATGTATTACACAACCAGACATATGTGGCAATGGAGACTGCGTCAACACTATCGTAAGCTTTGGAAACTCTGATAAGAAATGATCGACTTGCGAGTCACAAATATCCAAGTCTAACCAGCAGTATTAAATATTAGCACGGGATCGAACCCAGTAATCTCTCGGTGCTAAAAATAAACGCAACCACCGAGCCACACTGTTGGCTCGCTTTTTTAACTATATATGTGTATATAAGTAAAAACCTGCAATGGTAATAAATTGATTAAGTTGCTAATAGTCCATTAGACAAAACAATGTTGGGTCGGTTTCATAATTGAAAAACGTGATTCTTTGCGTGTAAAAATTGGAGTAAGCGAGGCGTTAAGAAAGTGCATATTAGTAGAAAATTAAAGATTTATATCAAATTCAATAAATTCATTGTGAACTTTCGATGATAAAATACAGAGTTAAAATTGGTGGAACGCTGCTTCAGCGTTCGAGTTCACGGTTAATTTTCGAAGATTCTGAAGCAAGATAAACAGAATGATAGATGCAGGCGATAATTTTCGGCCACGGCGTTCGTGTTCGAATCGAAAAGGTCGAATTAAAAGTCAATTGCGTATTTCCTCAGCAAAAGGCGCTCCTTACCTGGCCATTATAAAACTCATTTGAATTATCATAAATTACTTTCACGTCGGGGATATCTCTTCTATGAGAGTCGCGGGGGAGGGGGCAAACGGGAATACGGAGGGGGGGGGAACGGGAATACGAAGGGGGGGGGGAAACGGGAATACGAAGGGGGGGGGGGATGTAATGGGAAAAAAAATAACGAGATATCATGGTGAATTTTAACGTTCCGAAGCTCCGTCATAAATTTCATTTTCGCTATACGTCTCACAATGTAAATTATAACTCTATTCAATTTATTCGTTCAGATGAAATAAAATATAAACGCTTATGCGTAATATAAACGAGCATTTAAGATTATAGTCGGAACAAATTATTTTCACTCGGGGTCAGCTCACGGGATCGAGCCTGGTGACCTCTCGGTGCTTAGCATAAACGCAACCACCGAGTTATGCTGCTGGCTAGACCTTAAATAAAAATAATTATGATATAAAAAAAAATTTGTAATGTATTTAATAAAACTGTATTAATAAAATAATGTACTAAAATATAAATAAAATAATAATAATAAAAATCCAATTTAAACAATATTTCAACAACAAATGTACAAATATGTGGGATATCATGATTAATATTCCAATCAAAAAGTTTTCAATGATTGTGGTTTCAATTAAAATTATGATTCCGGCTTAAACTAATGTAATTAAATATATTACTAAGAGGTTTGGGCCGCTTTTATATCATCACATACATTTTTTTTATTTTATTTATCTTAATATTATATATAAAACTAAAAGGAGGTTTGTATTTAAAAAAGTTTTTATTTTAAAATTATAAATTATGATCCCGGCTTAAACTAATATAATTAAATATATTACTAAGAGGTTTGGGCCGCTTAAGTACGTATGTGATGATATATGATATACAAATTTCTTTATACTTTCATTATATTTCTCAGAGTATGCGTTGTATCACTTGCTATGAGTATTTTATAATATGTACATGTACAATAATATGTGAATAAGAAATCCTCGGGTTTAATTTGAGCAATAAACTTTTTATTCAACTTGTTTCGATGCGAGTACAAATCTCTTCGGCGGCAAAAAAATTAAGCCGGAACGCGACGCCGAGCTGAAAATTAAGAAGCCTCTCGCAAATCGCGACGCGAAGGAAATTGCAAACGACATGATTCAAGTGAAATTTTGCAAATGGCATCGAACGCCCGAAAGCATTACGATGCGACGCAACGTCGAGTGGTGAAAAATAAAAATAAAAAAGAAAACTGTCAATCACACGGCGACGTGCAAAATCAAGATACATTTTCTTCGCTATTATTTGCTCTCCGCTCCTTCGATAAATAACATGTCAGCAACACAAAGAGGTTGCAGTCTATAAATCAAACGCGCTAACGCCCGCCCGCCTCCCCCTTTTCCACATTTGAAATTGGATATTTCGTCTGCAAAGCGAAAAAAAAGTGTGTGTCGTTCATACAATATTACATACATACACTGTTCGAAACCTTACTTGTGTTTATTCTGTATTTACGCGAAGTAAATTTACCGCTCGACAAGAAAAACAGAAAAACGAGAACTTTAGACGCGTAGTTTGTGGATATCGAGCGGTCAATATATGTATAATACATACTATATGTACGCACAGGTCGACAGTAAGTAAATACTTGTGCGCACGAAGAGAGGGGACATTCTGCACAAAAGATCCAAGCTACATGATAAAAATTACGACAGCCATGTTTATATAAACTACACTATAAAATTGGGACAAGGTATGCTGTCGCTACACAGAGAAACAAGGCACACATGAACGCACACCGATGAAAACTGAGACACAAAGCGTTTCATCAAACTCCACAGATGATGTATGCCAGTGCTTACCTTATTTAATTACATATTTTTGCCACAGTTACATGACAGCATACTCTAAAACGTCACTGTGACCAAATATATAAGCATAATACAAATATATATGTATATATGTACATAGGTATGTAAAATTGAATGTCCTAATTTGAACATTGAACTTTTCATTGAAACATTAAAATTTTCAGCGTGGCGGGCTTTCAACAGAAAATACGTCAGCACTCAAAGAGTTAACCTTATTCAAAAGCTGTCAACGAATTATTACAATATATACAGACCCACGACAGGAAGTTCTTACCACTAGCGTAAAACTCGTTTTTTGTCGATTTTGTTAAATTTTAAAACAGGAAATGAAACAAAACTTTTTATTATACACGCATAATATATTCATCAATAATATTTACAAAAAAAAACTGTAATTAACTTAATATTTAGTTATCCCTCCCCTATTTGTTATAACAGCCCGAATTGATCTCTATGCATGACTGTATTGTTTTTTTGATTTTTGAATTATTTTTCCATGTATCTATTATTTTTTCTTTTAAATTATCTAACGTAGTATTAGGGCTGTTATAAAAAATACTTTTTAATACCCCCAACAATTTTCAATCGGATTTAAATCCGGTGAATTACCTGGCCATAACAAAATTCGAATATTTTTTGTGGTCAGGTAGTTGTTAATTGTTTTGGCCGTGTGACATCTTGCATAAAA
Source organism: Arctopsyche grandis (assembly GCF_051622035.1). Taxonomy (NCBI): domain Eukaryota; kingdom Metazoa; phylum Arthropoda; class Insecta; order Trichoptera; family Hydropsychidae; genus Arctopsyche; species Arctopsyche grandis. Next base: position 9,487,591 of record NC_135361.1, on the reverse strand, counting down.
ATGTAATTATGTGCATCCATCCCCTCTGATTCAAAATAAGGCAAAAATCCTTTCAAAAATATTTTTATAGCGAATTTGGCGGATTTGAATTGGGAACTGTAGATATGCATATTTGACAAACAAACAAACAAAATAATCCATTTTATCTACTGGATATATAAATATATGTATGTATGTATGTATGTATGGATACAATTTCATTCGCTAGGTCTATAGTTACTTTCATAACAGTGAAATTCAACGACACAACTTGAAGCACATCAAAAGACTTGGAGTTAACGAATCTATCGTTAAAACGTTAATGGTATGCAATTTTCGTTCCTCGTATGAGTATTGTATATCTTTCTCTCGGAGTAACACATTTATGTGTGGTATCTAGATATACATATTGTGCGTACATACGCATATAACACAGGCGATTCGTATCGCAGAATGAAATAGCATTTTCGTTCATTGCGTGTAGCGTTTTAACGAGCAAACCTCAAAGCGAGAACGTCGGTAATAAACATTTGCCTAAAAAAAAATCTTTTCAGGTAAGGCAATTTTCACGAAAAGTCGATGTCACCTCGCGAAGAAAACAAAATCGGATTATTTTGTCGAAAAGTGACCGAAAAATGGTTAGAATGCAATTACAATACAATTTTTTTCATTGTAAAGTCATCTATGAAAGTCATATATGAAATCCCGTGAATGACCGTTATGTACATATCGATCAGATAAATAAAACTTTGGGATTTTGGTACGTAAACAAGGCCTTCCTCAGTTTTATGTTTAAACACAACGGACGAATCACTTCATCTCTGGTATTTTAATCAGATCCATTATATAGTTCAATAAACACACAGTTATTATTCTAAGTAGACGTGTGCATATAATTCTTAATTTTAACATCTAGTAACTTTATGATCCAACGGTGATTCAGTAGAAATAAAACCATGTTCGAATTATCAAAAAAAAAATTATCTATTCATCATGAACATAATAAAAATTTCATTTGTTTATTATTTCGTATTGAAGAAAAAATTAAAATTCCATCCGAATCATTCCCTCATAACTTTAAGTACATATGTGTGTATTATTTAAGCGTCGGTTTTAATGAGCACACAAACCACTCAACGCCGGTGAAGAAGAGTAATGAACCCACTCGTCCTGTTGATGGAAACCTGAAAACTGTAGTAAAATTTACCACAACGATCGAATTTATTATTATTCATAAAACTTAACGAAAAATTCCATGACCCCTTTATTGCATTTATCATAAACTAGTGGTTTTACCCGGCTTCATAAAACGCTTAAACATGAATTATCTTATTATAGTAAACATTAATTTGTTTATTATTAAATTTGTCTGTATCTAAAAAAAAACAAAACTTTATATATTGTTACTACGTACATAGATAAAGTAAATAATTATAATAATATAGTAAATAATTATAAAAATAGTAACGTGAGCCAATCAGAAACGAACGGTTTCCTTTATATAATACTAGTTGTTTTACCCGGCTTCGCTCAGTATTTGTAATACAAACAGCGTAAACATGGCGAATCTAATAGTAAATATTCATTTGTTTTTTTATTAAATTTATATTTTTATAAAAAAAATTGAATCGTCTTCATAGAAATTTTGACTTGTTTACATAGTTTCCAACCAAAGATACATACATACATACATATGTACTTATATAAATACAAAGTCTCTTTTGAAATTATAATTATATTATTTATATTATAATTATATTATTTCGAAATTATGCTGGCTATAATTTCGAAATTTCGAAATTATAGCCAGCAGCATAGCTCGGTCGTTAAGCTTCTGCTTAGCGTCAAGAAGGTGCCGGGTTCAATCCCTGAATGAAAATGAATTTTTTAGAGTATGCTGTTGGTCTGACCTGGATTTGTGACTCCAGGTTGATCGTTTCCTATCAGTGTTTGCCAATTTTCTTTGATTTCATTGTTGAAAAAAAAATTGGCTAAAAATCCTTCCTACCTACTATGTCACCACTATTTGAAGTTTGATTGATGTACAATAAAATTTATGTAGAATTCATAGATGTCTCGTTAATTTGCGAGTTTTTCAGTGTCTCGCAATTCAACGACTTGTATAGTAAAAAAAATGCTGCAATGTAATTGGCCAGGAAGGCGCATTGAGGTTACCTGTAAGGCTTTCCTGTAAATAAATAAATAAATAAATATATTAGATATAAGGGAATCCGAAACCCGAACAGAAAAAGGAATCCAGAATCGGGAATTAAAAAGGCATCCGGATCCGGAACTGAAAAAAGAATCCGGAATCAGAATTGAAATCAGAACAGCGAATCGGAATTGAAATCGCGGGTGGAAATCGGAACTGAAATCCGAATCTAAATCGAAATCTGAATTGAAAATGGAATCGAAATCAATATCGTCGTCATAGAAAATTAGATTTTTTCGATAGCGTCACGGATTCTACCACCCAAACCCAACATCAAACCTTACATACAAAATCTCTTTCGAAATTATATATTAGATACATATAGAACAATGAAAAGGCAATCACTTTCAGAAATTTCGAACGTATGCGCATACATACATACGTTCGACGAAAACCCCTTTCGATGCAGTTCACCGTTTCGATTCGATTTTCCCGGAAGTGGAAACACGTGTCGCTCCTAAAATATGATGACGCGGGCGGGGCCGCTGGACCAAATCGCAGCGGCACAGGTAAATTGAATGTGACGTCACAAGATGAAATTGCCACGTGTCGCGACACGTGACCGTGGAAAAGCTGAACGTTTTAAAATAGAATTAATTACGTGCGAATTGGGGGATTTAAAAATTGGCAACGGTATATACATATATCATACGGCATTGGAATAAGAATTGAAAGGTTCGTTGTCGGTATATATACAAACATAGGTATGCACATATGTATTAGTATACTTACATTCTGATCTTAGCTTGCGTAAGCATTTAGCATTAAACCACAATACAGTAATTAGAACTATTTAGTAAATACATACTATTCATCGAGGACAAAATTTCAATGAATAAATTGAAGAAAACTATTATTATTAGAAAGTATTTGAAATTTTGATTGAAAATCAGACGAAAGTGTAAGGAAGTCGTGATGAAGAGGATGAGGCAGAACAAGTGATGGAAATTACTGGCCATCTTGATACTTGTCCTGAATATTGAGAAAGAAACCTGTCGGCCCATATCAGAAACGCTATGATAATCATTATTAGACTGACGAAGCGGAAGATTAGACTGTTCTGAGTCTTGAGGAAAATACATTTGTAAATACATAGTATATATATGTATATATATATATGTATATGTATGTTCGAGATTATGTATCACATGCGTAGAAATAATATATTTAATAGTTGCAAATTAGTGAAGACTCGCAGTGATTACAACAAAATATTTTGATTTAGTTCGCTAATTTTAAAGAATAAGATATATGTACATATGTATGTATAAAGTGAATTATAAAAATTTGTAAGAATAATACAAATGGTTTTTGAGCTTTTTTTTAATTATGACTTACACTAACATAAAATAGGATAATATTATAAATACTACCGAGAAAAATAATGGGTAAAATAGATTACGATCATTGGATCAGCGGCTTTTAAAATATGTAGTCTTAAGATGTATTGTAAACATAATTGGGTATAACAACTCCCTTGAACTTCGGAGAAACTTCTCATTAATTCGTTTTGTTCTCCATCTTCTACGTGGTAATACGTCATGCCTGTTGTTACTGGAACAGTTGGGACTTTATGTCCCTAATAATTATGTGCGTGGTAGACATCATCATTTGATGGTTGTACCTCCTGCTTGGACAGTTCTTTAACGAATGGCTCTTATTCCAAGAGCTATCCGACTTATCAATGAAATCTTTGCTGCTGAGCCTGAATGTGATATTTTTCACCTCAGTGAGCGTAGGTTATCGGAGATTATTCAAACCAATTTGTCTGGTAGCCTGCGCTCATCATTATTTTCTTAATTGAATGTGATGTACATATGAGTGGAATTTTGATATTCTCTCTTCCATTTGGGCCTCACCTCTAAGCTAAGGCATAGAGCATTTGCAGTTCTATAGGTGATCCGTTGCTGCGTGAGACTAACGAGAACTGAGCATGCTGTCGCATTCGTGCAATGTGTTGTAACATTGTAAGAACGTAAAATAATTTCTTTATTGTTTTTAAATCATTTCTTATTTCAATATGTATATAATATTATTACAATATGATTCAATGCAAGGTCTTCAATAATATTACTGCAAGTTTTACTGTCCATAACATGACGTTGATAATTACTTTTATCGTCTAAAACAAATCAATTTCTATAAATACAAAGTAAATATTACGTATTCCATAAATAAATTAATAACATCAACAACTTACGTATATTATATTAAAATTTTATTAATGTAAATGTTACAAAATACGAAACACGAACTCAAAACTAACAAAAAATAAAAGTCAAATTCTACCGACCGCTATACGCACGATGTTGTATTTCTTGACCAAAATGCAATGCGAAATTGAAACGAAATGTAATTGGCCATCGCAGGTCGAATTGGGGGTGAATACGATAGCATGTACATTTTATGGAAGTCTCGTGCTAGATCGGTTCAAATATACTTAGGTTTAAATAAATACAAAGAAATCATTTCTATCATAGTATTATTTGTAACTAATTACCTATTGGTATTTGGTAAGGACTCTGAAAGAATTTTGTTAATTATCAGAGAAATGTGCAAACGCATTACTGAATTGTAAAAAAATCGAACAAGAATAAACTGCCACTTCCGGTTGAGGGATGCTTACCAAATTGTAAACATAACTTAGTATTACGCTTAAACTTCTAGATATGAAATTTCAATTTAATAAACCAAAAGGTTTCTGAGAAAAACATAAAAAACCTCGATTCTCTGGAGTAAAAGTACTAGTTCCGGTTCAGACAAAAATATTTAAAAAAAAATATATATAGTTATAAAGATTATTATTTCTATTACATGTATAAAAATTTCAGTCCGATTCAGTTAGCGGTTTGGGAGATAATTGAATTCAAAGACTTAAAAAAAAGAGGACACCTACATATGTATAATGGGAGGTACCATTTCCGGTCAACTTAAAAATTTACGTCGTGTCAATAAGTATTTCAGTATCCGATACTAAGTTTCAGTTCGATAGGACTAACGGTGTTCAAAAAATTCCCAAAATACACAGACACACACAAATTTTTTCTAGATCATGAAAACGTGATCAGTGATCGATTCTGAGTTCGTATCAGTCAAAATCTCGAGTTCGAATTGTTCATAAAACTTCACCTATTGTTACTACGTATGTATGTACATATGTACATAGATAAAGTAAAAAACAAATGAGATAAATAACAGAAACCTTCTGTTTAAAATTGAGAAACGTTTATCAGACCTACATACATACATACATACGTAGGACTTTTACAACAATCATATCTTCACGTGACTCGCTCAGAAGGCCATAAAAATAAAATTCGCAAAATTGATTCCGGTTTTCACGTTCCAGTGTCGTCCTGGCCAGACTGCAACGTCGCGTTCAGATGCAGGTCCAGCGAGCAAGCCTTGTTCAAGGGTTACTGACACCGCGAAACACCACACCTTCCCAAACGGTGCACACCTGACGACAAGGACGCATAACAGGTGTGCACCCATACAAAGAATGACTACTGGATGTGGGCTGAGCCCTCACTACCCGCAATTAGTCCGACTGAATATTAAGTTTTCGAAGAAAAATTATCATCACCGTACTATATACATACATATGTAATACGTATTTGGAACAACAGGCCCAAGTAATGAGTCGTGTAACTCATATTAGACACTAGGCGACTGTTCTCTTTTGTACACCGAGAATTGTGTCCTATTGTGACAATATTTAAATGTCAAGTTTTAACGAGGGGTCCGGAGAACCCCAATTTGTTTTCCGACAGAAAATCGGAAGTATTGTCGAGAGGAGAGTCCGTCCGTCTACGGCGAAAATATCGCAAGTGTTAATAATAACGCTGATTTATATTATATGATATAATAAACGAGTTGTATTATACATACATACAGGTATATAAAATACATAAACATATTATGAATAAGATATATCTTTGATGAGTGTAATAAATAAAACGGACCGGTCTCATTCTTTCGAAGGTCTTTTGAATGAAAAGATTTGGAATTATCAAATCATTATATGGTAATAGGAGCTCGTTTGCATGCAATTTGAGCCTTTAGTTAGACTCGTATATAAATGCGTGCAGTTAATTATATATTAAAAGTAAACGCAGTCTATATACAATTATGTATGTACGTAGAAGTTTTTATGCCATTATTAAGAACATTGCATAAGTTGTTTCGATATCGAATCGAGGTCTCATATCTGTTTTACAAAAACAGAAAGCAAAAGATCATCAAAAACAAATTTGATACACATTGAATTAACCACTTAACTTTAAAACAATATTATATCAAATGTCAATACAATAATCTTGAAATTTTAGATTATGATTTGTTATATTGTTGTTTTTAAGGAAAAATGATTGAACGTCGCTATGCATAACCAGGGGTTGCCAAGCTATGAATTCTAAATAAAACCAAATATAGAAAACATAAACTCCAGTAAATTTCTATAATGCACAAAAACTGTCAAATTTGGCCCAACGTTTTAGTTGTTAAAATAATCATATTTGGCCTTTGTTCTAAAAAATTTGGAGACCTCTGGCATAATGGTTTTTCGAAGATTGTTTAAGAAAACAAACACAATTAAGCAACTTTAGCAATATATATTGATATTGGTATTCTAGATATACAAATATGTATATACCAGGAAGTCCTAACAGATGAACCCCAATGCGCCTTTATGGCCAATTACAAACATTGATATAAAATTTTTAGAAAAATTTTTTAACAAAGCATCATAGAGACATCTATGGATATACATATAAGAACAAATTTTTGAGAAACTACATTTTCGGAGCATTTTTTATATATCAAAATCAAATCGTCAAATTTCGGGATGCTGAAGAACTCAAAATGTATGGACTAATTTGTAGCAATTTATACGAATCAGAGAAAATCGAGAAGTTGAATACTCGAAAATTGTGAGAAATGGGTAAATGTTGCCAATTATTTGAAACTATTAAAATGAAAATCATATAAATAGGCAACAACTCTGATAGGAAACTATCGACCTGGAGTCACAAACCATGGTCTGGCGAGCAGTAACCAATAAAACTCGAACCCATAACCACTATGTTCGAAAGCATATATGCTAATCACTAATCCACGTTGCTGGTTATGAGCCATTATATTCGAAAGTCCAATTTTCAGTTCCAAAAACACTCTTTCTGTTTGACTTAATTCACAAATTGTCATCACTTATTTTAATTCGATATGTCTAGAATTTCGGAAAAGCAGAATAAACGTATTACAGGCCACCAGTATTTTTAAATATTGTATATAGATATTTCTCGAAATCTAGAAAAGTGGACTTATGCCACTTTTAATCATAACGGCTCATATATTAAATCAAATGGGTTAATTCTTTTTGCTGAACATAAATAGAATATGTGAAGCAGTAAATATAAAAGCAGCTACGTGTATGAAAGCGACAATCGGATATCCGATTTGTTTAAATTACAATATGATCGAAAATAATTGTCGGCTGAATAATAAATATGAAGACGGATGTTGAATAATACATGCCTTGCGGACGGACGTTTCTCAAAGTTCAATAAAAAAAGCAAAAACAAAAAAAAATACAACCACTACATTAAAAATAACGAAAAATATTGTGTAAGACGGCGAGCAATTCATTCGATTGGATAGCACCATTGCATAAATTATACATTCATACATTCGTGGGGGATATTGTGATGTTAAATAGTAGTATGTATGTATGTATTTATAACGCGTATTTGCAATATAATCGCCAAAACACAAACAGGCAATCTTTAACAAGAGCGTATGAATAATCGATGGTGGGCCGACGGGGATTTCGGTCGGCAAAGTCCATTAGCTTAACAGCTAAATCGCTAAGTATTGATGAGGACACTTATTTATTATTGATGGCGCGATTAAGAAAACAAAAGGGAAAATCTCTATCGCGTCCGAATTCGACCCGAATTTTCCGACCTGAGGGAAAACTCCCGAGGAAAATGAGGAGGAGATCAATTACGCCGCTGCGGAACCGCTTTTTTATATTCAATCAACGCGGATCACTGATCAAATTGATAATATCCTAAAGGAGGGGGCCAGGGTTGTATAGGGCGCGTCCCTAGATAGGAGACTTTGCCGTATCGAATTTATCCCGGCGTATGCATGAAAGGGCACAAATATGCACCAGAGGATTACGTAATATCTATACGTGTAATACTTTATCTTTATTAAAGTTTCGCTCGAGGATATTCAAAAAAAAAGTCGGGATTCAATTACGGCCTTTTTCGTCCTGGGATTAGAGAGGGACAAGGTTTGTTTACAAAAATAAGGAAATTGTTTAAGAGTGTTTGTCGCGCAACGAGGAATCTTTAATTAAATCAATTTATCCAGACTACAGCATCTGATCGCGCAATAGAGGAGTCGATAGAAACACTAACCTATTTTTAAAAAGTTATAAAATAATACAATACATATGTACATACATACAAAAACGGAAGAGATGTTTTTTTTAATAAATATAACAATTATCAAAAGTTCAAGGACGCAATTAATCAAAGCCACACACATACATTTGTACGTGGACGGCCGAGCGAGTGACATGAGCACATATTTATTTATTTTTATAATAACAATAACAATAATATGACCAATATGACCTGAAAGGTTGCCCCAGAGTGTCACACCAGTCTTACAAAAAAATAAAATAACAAAGAAAAGAACAATAAAAAATAACAATCATTCATCTCATTCAAATAGACTTGTGTTGAATCTCATCAACATGACAATTGAACAGGTCAAAATGTTCATCTATCACAATAAGGAACCGGAAAGCCTTTACAAGAGACGAGTTATTGAAAGCAGACGTTTTCGCAGGAATAGGTTGGAAAAGTAAATGATGACGCAAAGCTCTACCACATCCAGGCGCCGAAAATTTAAATTCTAATAAAATCAAAAGGTTGTCAATTGTTCACTTCAATACTCCAAAGAAATATTTGGCAATAATTCTTCTCGAAAATAGTGAGTCAAGGCCTAGCATACCTTGTAAAAAGTTTCGAGTTCTTCTAGGATTCAAGTATACAAATTTCGAATTCTTCAGCATTTCGAAATTTGACGATTTATATTATATATAAAAAAAGTTTATCAAAAATTTATCCATACATGTCTATATGATGCTTTGTTAAAATTAGTCTAAAAATTTTATATCGATGTTTGAAATTGGCTAGGAAGGCGCATTGAGGTTTACCTGTTAGGTCTTCCTGGTATATATGTACATGCAATATGTATATGTATATGTATGTATATCTAGAATAAAAAATATAATAATATGCCCAGAGATACAGAAAGATCCACAAGATAAAAACAGCATCATCACCATAACATTCAATATATTATACAATATGCGTTGTTACAATTAAAAAATTTCATAATAGATTTATGTTTTATTCACGTGGGTTTGTGAAAATATTCTTAAAAAACAATTAAAATCTGACAACTAGTGGGGGCGGAAATTCAAAGAAGCGTGGACAATCTACTAATAAAAAAAATTCTGGATCTTTGAACATGTCTATGATGATTAAATTTCTCTAACGACTTAGCGAAAACAATTGAAATTTCTATCTGGGGCCAAACTTTGCAAGTCGGCAAAGTTTCAAAGCGATCGGAAGAGTTTAGGAAGGGGTGTCTTACTAACGAAGTGAAACTAATAGAAAACCTTTAAAAAGTAAAAAGTTGCAATATGAAAATGCCATTTGTATATAATTTTTTAAACAAACCTCGTATATACATATATATGTATGTATATACATATGTACATAAAAATATTTTTTTATTCCAGACGATAGGATTTTTATATGGATGACAGTGCAATTCCTATCATCCATATAAAAAAATACATAATAATAAAACAAATTAAGAGAAGGATATTCGCTTTACCCACGAACTCAAGAGTAAAAAGCTTGTAAAAAAAATCATTTATTGGTAATTAATTAATGATCGATTTATAAAAACAATCAAACTATCATATTTGTTTAATTGTTTTATTATTATTATCACACTGCCATATTTTAGCACACGTGCCATAGTTTCGCTACTTTATAGATTTTTTAAACAAATACATACATAATACATAGTAATTTAAATTAAATCAACTACGATTGAAAAGATACTTCAAAATTGGGCCTCAACAAGTTTGTGAGAGATGCTGCATAACAGGTTTCATAACACACATACATGAAACCTATAGTTAAATCGTAACAGACGTAACAATGTGACGACTGCGATTGATATAATATCATGAAAAACTTTGAACATTACCATGAGTTGGATATATACAAGTGCTATTTAACCGAAGACATATGATTGTATGTATGTAACTCGCCCCGGACATTATAGATAAAGATTGACCCATTTCGTTTGACCAAAAGGCTAAAAAATAAGGTGCTCACTATCCTTTGTCGATCACTGGTCTAGATAAATGCTACATATCTGAGATTGACGTAAAAAAATAACCATTGTAAACCGCAGTAAGGCTAGAAGCTAGATGTAACATTTACCACGGTGTAATGACGTGACCTCGTACCAGTGAGCGGATATCTTTTTTACGATCGTAAGGTCGTAAGGTTTTTTTGGGCCCCTTTTGGATTTAATATAATTGTTTAGTGATAAATATTTAGTTTTGATACTATTGGAGTTTATATTATCTGAGATTTTTTTTTTTCTTTTTTGTGTAAATAATTGAGTTGGGTTGGAAAAGTTTTGTGTTCTCGTGAGAGGGTTTCGTGAAAGTTTTGTTTATTTTTTTATGACTTATTAAGACATTCGTCGTGACGCGTTGAAGTCTCCGACTTGCTTCAAGGAATAATGGAAATGTTCAAAATGTTCTGAAGATGTTTTCTCAACGTCTTGTTGTTAAGGACGTTTCGCTGACTATTGGAGTTCTCTTCTAGTAATTATGTCAAGTGTATTTCGAATTCAACAAATGCCAAGGAAATTCGGTCAGCGAAAATCTAACTGTAGACACTCTTTCCGTCCTTTAGGATAAATGAATGATTTTTTTTTAAACGCGTGACAGCTAACAAAATTTTATACAAAAATATTTGAAACTTTCACGAATTCCATTTTCAATTTTTTTCCCGCTAAATGAAATATTAATGGAGCAATGCGTAGTAACTCAATAAATATTTTTCATCGGGTTTCAAACGGATTTCAATTTCCGTTTCCGTATTATTTTCGGTTCATTCCACCGAGAAGATTTTTTTCCAATTTCCAACAGATATCTATAACGTCCATCACACACAAATCTCGGTATAAATTAGACGAAAAAAGCAAAGATTTGTATTATATATTTTTTTGGTAGCACAGTTGCGTTTTTCCGATATTCTGGATGTAGAGGTCTTGTTTGATTTTCTCTTTTTCACTTTGACGTGGTTTTTTTTCCAATGTAAAACGCGTCAATCATTCTGTCCGAAAGATTTTCCTACGGTCAAGGCTTTCCGTAATTGCCTTTGTTAAGAAATCTGCCCATAAATGATGATGTTTGGATTTCCGCGTACATCTTATACACCCATATACATTTAAAATAACTTTATTCGTATAAGTAAAAGAAAAAATATACATAAAAGTCTAAAACAACATTTTTGTAGTAAAATAATAAAAAAAAAAACTAAAACTCAGGAAAGGAAAAAGTCATTAGAAGCAATGAGGAATAATGACTTGACGCAGCTTAAGTGGAAAGTCATGAAGAAAGAGGGAAAAATAAATGGTAATTTGTAGAAAGTAACAAAGATCCATTATATTTTATAGAGGTCTGCGGGTTATTTTAATCAGCGAGAAAATGGTATTTATTTTAACAAGTTTTCGAAAAAGTTGGAGCCGACAATTCGACCGCATAAGCACTTATAAAACACCTAAACCATAATATTATCTAATAATATAAACAAACATACGAAATATGATAGATAGGACAAGACTGCTCATACGTGAGTTCACCTTTCGTATCAAAAACTCGTACACACGAGTAGAAAGGAGGGGTTTTGTGTAATTTCAAGTCGAGGGCCGATTCCGTTTCTACTATAATAAATATGCGTTAAAATGGACACAAAGGCTTCCGATCTCCGATAAAGGTGATTTATTAAAATATTTCTAAAGGGATCATAAATCATTAACTTTTACACGAACATCGTGGAGTCAACACGCCTTTGGCCCTACAGGAAAAGCGAAAATTACGCGTGACTTCCAACTTTTCCTTCACACGTAAACTTTCGCAATTAAATTAGTACGATTCCATTTGAATCAAAATTTACATTTATTTCCCCTGCCATACATACGTAAGTAAATACATACATATGAGCTTATTTAGAACGCGATGCAAACACCCACGTTTATAAGATTTATATTGAAAAGGTTTATTTAATATATCGGTAAATGCGTCGTTGTTATTATTACAGGGTTAAAACGTTATCGGCGAAGTTCAGAGCCCGAGTGTGACTTTTTATGGTCTCAAAATTATTTCTGACGTAAAGTTTTTAATTATGCAAATAGCATGAAATTAGTAAAAAAAAAATATTATAAATAGAAATCGAAATTTTGTCATGAATTAACGAAAAGTTTGATTTGACTTCTTTCAATATTCGTCTTAAATTTATCTTCAAACTTCGTTACATGAAAACCAAAAAAAGGTCTACTATTTTAAATTTAAGCCAATTTAAAATGAAAAACATAAACCTATTTATTATTATGTAAATACTTGGGTAGTAAGTACCCTTTGATATTTTAACGGGTGATTTCAGAAAAATAATTAATAATTAAAATAAAGTTATATGTATAATAATAATAAAAAACAACAGCAATTGTCCTCGTAATCGTAACGAAGTCGGGAATCGGAACTGAAATAGGAATCGGGATTCGAAATCGATATTTTGAATTAATTAATTTTAAAATTAGTTTTCTTTATACTTGTCGATGCACTCACCACAAAAAAACATACCTACATACCCACTTATGCTTATTTTATATAAGTACATATATTATATCCAATAGTTAATATATGCGTAATTTCCATGTACAATCAGTTAAAGTCAACGCTAATCAATGAAAACCAAAATGGTATATGGCTTTGAATGCAAAACTTTGAAGTGACAGCAAAACGTAAAAGTCACAGTAAAATAGAAACGATTGAAATTTAAAATTTCAAAGGAAAAATTAAATTACCTGTTCACTTTTCCGACTTTTCTTGGATAATTCAAAGGAACAAATCGTAAGTAAGCAATACCGAGCCGTTCGAAAGAATCGCCTTCAAAAACGAGGAAATTTCCGGATATTGCAAAAGTATAAAAGCACTTTTATACATATGTACGTGGCAGTTTTCTACCACACTGTGCCTCATTTCTCTCAACTTGGAGAAAATTTGAGCTTTCGCCTTTTTTGTTTCAATGCTGAAATACACTTTAATAACGACCTTACTTCACTTCAATATTCGCAATTTAAACCGATGCGACGCCCGCAGAGTAAGACCTGAGCCGGTATATTTTCTTTAATTACTTCCCTCAGTCACAGAGAAAATTCACTTGTCGCTTTCGCAGACCTTCCACTCGGAAACTGGAGGAAGGAGCGAGGAACGAGGGCAAGGTAGGGAGGTTAACCACTCGCGGGTACGCAAGTGTAATTAAACTTTTAAATAAGCCCTTAACGCTTTGCTGGACAATTGTATTCTACCTGGCCGTACACCAGAGTTATTTAATTTGAATTTTAAACTAGAAATATACTCTGAGTGGGTGCAGTCTCTCTTGCATTCAAACATACACCCACCTACCCGTAAGGATATGCATAATACTTCTATAAATATACTCTAAATCATTTATATTGACTCTAAACGTGGCTGAGAGCCAAGCCATGATATAAATTTCTCATTTAATTTATCTAATATATTATTTCGAAAGAGACTTTGTATGTATGTAAGTTTTGGATGGAAACATCAAAAATGAGATCGTTGAATATATTTTTTTTTGGGTTCAAATAAATTTAATAAAAAAACTAATTAATGTTTACTATTAGATTTTTTATTTGTTATGTAAGCCGTTGGTTATATAAAACTATGTTTTATATAACCAACGGTTTACATAAAAAATTAGATTATAAATACCGAGCACAGCCGGGTAAAACCACTAATACATAAAAACTAAAAATTGAAGACAGTGATTTTTGATTTTTCGATCTTTTTTCGACACGTGTGATCTTCCCGAGATTCAAGTATAATCCTTGTATTAATGTGATGAAAATAAAAAAAAAATTTAAATTTAATAAACCTGAAGTCGGATTTTTATATTATATAATCAATGGAATACTACTACTAAAAATACACAAACATATTCCTAACATTTGATATACAATGTAATTTATTATCAATATGATAAAAACAAAATATTTTTTCCCTAGAAGTTTACAGACCATCTGGAGGTCCATAGATTATAATTCGAGAACCATTGCTTTAAATGAAATATCGGTTTTTTGGTATCAAATAATCTATCAATCTCTTTCCGCCAATATGAAAAGTCAGCGCAGTACAGGCGAATAGAATTAAAAATATCGGAAAATTTGACGTCGCATGTCAATGTCAACTAGTGACGTTTTAGCAAACTATATTCCATTATTGACATTAAAGAAATATAAAAAAAATATTAAAAATTATTTAAGCAGCACATAATGCATGTGTATATTATATACATAATGATACCCAATGCTGGTAAAAAGAAAATAAAATAAATTAAATATAAACGTTGCAAAGCAGCCCATATGAGCGCTTTTACAATTACACAATGAAAATGTATGTATTCAAAGGCTTTAGTTCGAAACTGGAATTTACGTTTTAATCCAACAGCTTCGAGTGAAATTTTCCGGCGTCGAGAGTTTGACCGGTGTTAAATAGTCAAATGAACAAGTAGCACAGATATTTTACTAACAACCCTTCGCGATATGTTCTTTTAGCAATTATCCTCGCAAACTGCGCAAATTAAATTGAGCGAAAATAAGAAAAATCAGTTAGCGGAGAAATCATCTTACAAAGAGCACAGTGAAGCCATTCGAATATATTATAAGGGTCATTTTCGAACGGATTCTGGATATAGTATTACCGTCGAGAACTATTACGCACTTACTATGTATGTATATGTAGAAAGGAAAATAAGAATAGCGATGAGACGAATAATGTACACCAGGCATGTTAAACTCACATCAGTTGACGGGCTGCTTTTTATTTATTGATTTTACCCTATTAAATACGAACAAAAAATCTAAACATAAAGAACTTTTTATGAAAACCCACAATTCCCTCCATTAGATTTTTCGAAAACTTTTCTTTATGTTATTTTTGACGTAAAACTTCATCAATTCGCGACACGTAATATGTACATATATCGCCTATAAATCACTATAAGTCGGAGATCATCTCTCGCCATTAAATAATGCTAATATCGTCAAATAAATCAATAATTACAGTTTGTAATAATAAAACATTAGTTGGTCTGGGGACTTGCAGTAAGTCCGCAGTATTGTGTTATGTGAAAAGTATACTACATTTTGTATTTAGTCCCGTGAATTACGGTAATATATTAATATTTATAAAACAGCAATTTTTTTAACAATAAAATAATAGTAAAAACTGTCGAAAATTATTGACGTATTACCGTTGAAAATGCTACAAACGTACATATATGGCTTTTGTAATGAAACTAATCACTACATGTAATAAGTATCATAAAAGCTTTTAAAAACTAGTAAATTATAAAGCTCGTAAAATATCGCAGTTCGGAATAGACGTCTCAGTCCAAAATCAAACCAGAAAGTCATTGGCCATTTAATTTTAAACTTTTTTTATCAATTAATATATAATCTATAAGTGAAGTAAAAATATATAATGAGAGCCTATAATGCAAATTTTATATGATGTACTGGGCAAAAGATAAAGCTTTAGGCGTTTAAACAATAAAATCTGACAAAACGAATGGGTTTTCAAAGCTATACACCCTATATTTCTTGTATTCCTAGAATGAACTACAAGAAATTTATTTTAATAGATTTTGTATGATTTATAAAAGGGTTACATCGTAAAAAAATACATTTATACATTTCTACGTTCCAAAGTATGATTTAAAGGCGGTAGCGATAAGTCATGTTTTTGAATGTTCGCTTGCATATTCTTGTTGATCGATGAATCAATGCGAGAGAAAGAGACGGCTATATTTTCGTAAGCTATTGTTTTCGTCGCTTTTGGCGCGTGACTTGAGTCGCCCGTGGGCCTTACCTATGCGTTAACACATGCCAATGCTTGTCGTTATTTTTTAATACAAAAATAGTCAAAAAAATGCTATACAACTAAAACTTTTTATGTTGATGTATAAAATGATTAATTAGATATATATTGAACCCATTTTTATTGAAAAAAGCTGTAATTTGATTACAAAATACTAGGGTCTTACGTGACCTCTGTTTGGGGCACTCTTTCCATCTCGACGCTCCGTCCTTCAAAGGTTAATAAAATCACACTGTCTAAATATCTAAAAACATACTGTATCTAAATCTAAAAACATACTGTAACGTAAATATTAGGTTATTGGTGATCGTAGATCACTGATTTACCATCATCAACGCCATTAAGGCCTTGACGTATGAACAAGCTGTATACAACAGCCAATAAGGTCTCGCGACCCATCGACCAATGAACTCTGTGTGCTGAGAGTACACGCGTGTATAAATATTCGGCGGCTTTGTTCGCTCCTTCATTCGGAACCGGCTCGTCGACAGAGCAACAACAAAATACCTCTACCACTACTGTGCATATTTTACTCCGATCTCGGAAACCCCTCTGCACGCCCACGCTACTATACAAATGATTCTTAGATATGGATCACAGTTTTAAGTGACATTACAAATAATTCTGAAAATTCAATTTCCCCAACGAATAACAAACACCGAGCCGCAATCATACTACCTACGGCCCGCAAGTGGTTCGCGAGTTCAACACTCCTGTCTCCCATACAGACTGATGTTCACATACATTTTTCGATCGTAAGAATTGATGTTTATTGCGCCTATCGGTTTTCCGCACGCCGAGCCAATATTGTCGAGTTTGCACGTCGCTATTTGCTTATTCGATTAATTTGGTCCGATGTGCGATGTAATCGTGCGCTCTAATCATCCCCCGGGGGAGATTTAAGACGTTATTAAATTGCCGCACTAGATCGACCGATAGCTCGGTGTATATGGTGCGTGAGTGCCACCAGACGAGGTGATAAAATATTGAATCAAATTTCCTGCCAAACTCCATTACGAGTAATCTGAAATCGAATAAATTTCGCATGTTGATCGAACTAATACCTCGCCCTACTCAAGGTTTTGCCCATCCCTCTATCTTGCTCTCCCCATTCTCGGAGTATTCGTAAGCTACCATTTGCGCCACCCGCCTTGCCAAGTATAAGGGACAACCTTCAACAATGAAGACAATTCGAGATTTATTTTTTTTAATAGCACTTTGAGCTTTTAAGCAGATTATAAAGTTTCCGAATTAAACGCTTGAAAAAGTAGAATCGAAATGAGAAGGCTTTTTGTTTCTGTTTTGTAGACCGTTTATCCTAGATCCGTTGAATGTGCACGCTAAAATAATTGTGTAAGTAAGTTATCTTGTGTGATTTGAAATCATTTTGGTATATATTTTATAATATAATAATATATATAAAATCGGACGCGATATATGTGTGTGTATGGGTATGTGGCGGACGCGTGGACAAGTATGGAGATTAAAAAAAAACAAATTTAAGAATACCAGAAGTAAACGATATGCATAGGGATGTGGTGTGACGACCGATCGTATCGAGGAGACTCAGGGAAGCGGGGACCTAAGCGTGTGACATGTGCTCTTGATATTGAGCGACTGAATTGGAACGGGTGACGTCAGCGTCAGATGCACTGCGCAGGAGCGTACACACACATACATATTCACGAAGACACACACACACATTCATTCATCATTTCGACTTGGGCGATCGGCACATTAATACGCGAGCGCCTATAAATTACCTTACATTATATATACAATTAACATATAACTTTATTTTAATTCGTGTATCAATTCCTTTCCTAAGCCACCCGTTGAAATCAACGGGCTCAATATAAGTAGTTAATAATTACGTAGAACTACATACACGTGAGTCGCCTTTAAAATATCTATGAATCAGCAACAATACTACAATAGACAGAAACTACTTATAGTCAGTCCGCAGTATTGCGTCAAAGGTATGCAAAAAATGTATTACTATGAAAGAACTACTATCGCTTTCAATGATATTCACAAAGCTATATTCACAAATTTATTTTATATATTTCATTTTTACCATATGTGCTATCACTGGTTGCCTCAAAGCAACACCTATGATCAAATTTGTACATAAGTACTAAAAAGTTCTAAGTACGTTCTACAATGTAGGTATATTTAACAAAGTCGGATTTTGCGATGAATTTGCGAGAAACGTGGGGTGAAGAATACGATTCTAATCATCATCCACAACAATTAAATTAGATAAAATTAAAAACTCTAAAAGAAGACGGACGATATGGATTTAATAACCATCCAAATCTTGCAAGCATCGTATATAAATCGATTCCAGCCGAGATTTTAGCCATCGACCTATCTGCTGGTAAATAATGGCTTAGCTAGCAAGTGAACTACGCTGTGTCTCAATATATTTTTTTAATTAATTAAATTTATATTTTCCTATGATGCCATTACGGGTCGCCCCTGAACGACATTAATGATATTAAACTTCTACATATGTATATAAATTTGAAATCATATTCTAACAATGATGACATAGTGACAATTTGATGAGGAGTCATTTCAATAATAAAATCAGAAAAAATGGCACATTCTGGTCAATTTGGTGTCACAAATATCCAAGTCCGACCAGCAGTAATGCAGAAATACTTCCAAATAGATTCTTTTTAATCGAGGTCAACCCAGGGCTTAAACCCGGGAACCACCAGGCGTTAGCATTAACGTAATCACCGATCCACGTTGCTATACAAAATAATGAAATAAATAAATCTTTCTATATTATTAATGCCGGTGTGTTCAATTCCGCAATAAGTAAATCGAATTCCTACGTCTAAGATTAATTCACATTGATATTGAGACGTTTTAATTCATTTAGATCGAACATTTACGTAAATATGTGAGTATGTAGAATTAGGAAAGGAAAGGTTACCGTGAGGTTAACGTGCTATGGGGCGGCCCAGAGGGGATTGGAAGAAGTAAATGATTTCAGATTCCACATACTTACATACATACATACATATGTATGTATGTATATAGAAGTAGCACTAAGACAATCATCTGGAGTAATCTGGATAAAGCTTGAGACCGCGACTTAATTTGGAATAATACAACTATTGAAGAAAAGCATTATATCTAGACGATGAAGTGTAAATTAAAAAAAAAAATTACGTATGTATATATTTATGTTATGTTTCGTTTAACCCGGCTGAGGCACGTTCTATGAATGATTGAAAGAAGGCTTCCTGTCAGTTGTATCAAAAGGAAAACGACCTGTGGGAAAGCTTAGGACTTTAGAAGGGTCGTTGGCGAAACTTGGTGAGGAAAGACTGAAGATCCCGTGGGTTATCAGAGCAAGACGGATTTCCCCGAAGAAGATGGGTTAAGGATCAGAGATTTGACCCGAGTAAAATAAGGTAAACATTCATACTTAAACTATGTAAATACATACATATGTATGTATATCCACGTGTAAAACTAAAATATATTTTAGCAGTGTATTTTAAATGTAAAAAAGACTATTGGGTATAGTATTGGGTGTAGCTTTTGAATGTCGAGTGGGGCGGAAACAATTAGACAAAGTGGTATCTTGAAAATGAACACGTTAATTGAAAATTTAATATTTATTAAATATTCAGCTTCATCAGTGGTCGGACAAACCTCAGTAGGTTGTCAGAAAATTTACATCATTTTCCTCAGTTATAACATGCGGACTTTCTTTAAACAGTTAGAAAATCTGACTAAGGAAAAATTTTAGCCATGTATTATTATCATCGTCTTCTGTAAGTTATAGAAAGTAGAAAATTATCTTAAAACCAGCAGCACGGACTAGTGGTTAGCATATCTTGCTATGGTCAGTGTGGTTATGAGTTCGAATCACACTAGTTGCTGCTAGCCAGACCTTGGTTTTTGACGATATTTTGCGATAAGTGTTGCCAACGAAAAAAAAAGACAGCATAATAGCTGAAGGGTTATTAAAAATGAGAAAAAATTATCAAAATGATTATTATAATTAATTATTAATTCAATTACTGCATAAGTCATTACCGGGTCGTGTAGTTTCCCGTTTTGGTGATCAGAATTCGCCACCCAGATCATGCGATTTAACATGGTTGGACTTTTTTTTTGGGGTTTTATGAAGTCTAAGGTTTATCCCAACAAGCCCATGACCACCTACGCCTTGAATGAGGAAATTGAGCGCTGTATCAACGAAATTCAGCCACATTTATGCAAAAAGTCATGGAAAATTTCAAGAAAAGAGTGCATATGTGGCAGCAAAGCCTCGGAGGCCAATTACCCGATATGCTATTCCATACATAAGCCCTGCATATACTATACATGTACTTTATGAATCAATAAAAAAATTACAATTTTTAATTATAAAACAATTACTTCTTGCGTGAATTTTTACACCTATTGTATTCTGTAATGTCACTGTGGCTAATATATAAAAAAAACAAATATGTAATACATCTATATACATAATCCCAATTTGTATGATAAGAGAACCGTCATTTGATAATCCCAACATCAAATATTGATTCGACTAATAAATGTATAATTAATCAGTCGATAGGTACGTTACACGTGTTAATGAGCAGTGACGTGTGTTTCAGCGTTCATGAAAATTTCAAACGCTTTCATAAATCTAATTGTCAACACTAACCAAGTAGACAATGCAGACCGTAATTAATCATTCTAAAGCGCAAAAATCGATTAAGTACACCGAGACTTCAAGCAAAAATTCTCGCCCCCTTAATTGTATAATAAAATAAAAGTGAAAATGGGATTCTTCGACTCATCAAGATATCGTTTATGATTTATAAAAGACGCTGCAAATGAATCAAACGGGCTTAAAAACGAACGTTTAACAATAGAGTCAAAGAACATAATGGAACTAACGACCTTTGGGTATGTTTAAGACATCTGTCATTATTGGAACTCGAAAAAATAATGGCACGCAATTAAGACTGACGCTACATAAATAATAAGGGTTTTTCAAATGTCCGACACATTCAAGGTGAAAAATTGCAATAAAATAATATCGAACTAACGGAAAATTGTAAGCTTAGAAATTAACAGTATAATTACCTCAATCAGTGTGACATGTCTTCACGTCACAACATGCCGGTTAATTACTTCAGGGCTCGGTAATTTAAAATCGGTTACGCCTACAGTTAAACGTACTTTTTACATTGCATGGTTGGTTTTTTGACCTCAATTTACGGTAAAAAAAAATAATACAAGTACACACACATGCTGCGATGCGGTCCAAACGAATTGGAAGATAAACGAGTTGTTGAGTCATTAGCGTTGCAACTTGATTCAACGATAGAACCAAATTTGTGGACATGAATGGGGTCATTTCGATTTATTTGAACGGCGCTTTTGTATTATAGTAAAATTATATTGATTGAAATAAACAGACTGAAGGTCAAAATGTAAACATCGTAAATGAGTGAAATTTTTTGCATAAAAAAACAATAATTTCGCATTAGTTTGGTAAATGATAAAATTATGTAAATGTGTGTATAAGACTTTCTATCGCAAGGCGACAGAATTGTATAGCGACGTAAACCTGTCTTTAATGTATGCATTGAGGATTACGATTGCGATCAATAATATAATTAATTGAACTCGATTCAACTTTAAGGAATATTTCACAAGCCTATATATTTATATAAATATGTATGATATTATATGTATGTATGTATGATATTTATTTTACAATACACGAGGTCGGGTCTATATAATAATTAATATGTAAATTATATATTATATAACGAGAGTTTTGGTTTCAATATACCCAAGTAATCCAAATCGGAATACCCCTCTGCATTAATTAATTCGGATTACCGGCTCCGAGGTGTTCTACGGTTATTAATATTCAGATTACGGTGACATAATTATGGCGAAATGTATTTATTTTAGATATTGACGTTGAAAAATTGTTTGACTTGCGGAGTGTATAAACTCTTTCGTTGATATAATATTTTAAACTTTCCGCTCGGCGGACTGCGACCTTTCGATAAATTATTACGGATAAGAAAAATATACAATTTATGAAATAAAATGAAGCATCTACATATTTATACATTTAAACTGAAATTTGACAGAAATTTATAGAAATAGCCTTCATTTCAGTATGTTATTCCTTATTCGTGAAATGAAAGCAAGCATAACTTGGAGAAATAATTCATAGATTGGGTTAAAGGTTTGGATTTATTATGAGGCAATCTTGATGTAAGAGCCCCACCACACCGGATGATTTGCGGGCAACTCAGTTGCGCGACCAGATCAATTGTATGCAGTTGTACGGAGCATGCCACACCTGGCAATTCACAGGTTGTCCAATCTATGAAGTCACCCGATCAGTGAGATCGGTTGCGAGCATTCGGTCTAATCACGGTGATTTTATTGCTTGGGTGACGGGTGCTACACTAGGTGATTAGATTCCGGAGATTGCTAAGTAAAAAAGCTATGAACAAATCTGATTAAATGAAAACTCTTAAGAGGTATTTGTGAGCTGTTTCTTGGTCGCTTCTGGTTGCCGAGTTGGGTGACCATGCATACGCTTGTGCAAAAAATTCACTCACCAGTCACCCAGTGTAGTCCGGCTCTAAGGGTTGGGATTCTTTGAAGTATTTTTTTGTGAAATTACGTCTAAGTTTTGAAACAACATACGCAGCGAGACACACGCAAAGAAATACAAGACGAGAATTGAGACACAAAGTTAGCACAGAGACACAAAGTCTAGTGTCTCGAATTAGCAA
Organism: Arctopsyche grandis; assembly: GCF_051622035.1. Lineage (NCBI taxonomy): Eukaryota > Metazoa > Arthropoda > Insecta > Trichoptera > Hydropsychidae > Arctopsyche > Arctopsyche grandis. The sequence goes on along the minus strand of NC_135361.1, from coordinate 9,464,319 downwards.
AGCATCATTAAATAATCGCTGCAAAAAATAATTGAAAATAGGTAGGAGAGAGAATTTCATCCAATATGAAAGGTGCACGCCTTTTGTTTTCGTGCGCGCCTTGTCTCCATGTTTTAATTTGGACCATAAAAAAATTATTTCATTTAAATCAAATCAAGTATCCATTATTAGTCTGGTAGACTGGGCTCATTATTATTTTCATAATTTTGATCGTCTCTCTTCTATTCGAGGAAGAAAATGCTTTCAATGGATGATTAAAATGCACCCATTTGTCAGAACGTATCATCGTTGCTATAATTGGTCGGAGGTTTTAATCCACGTCGAACATTTCACACTGATTGGCTGTGTGCCTTGTTCGCGTGTATGTATTTATTTTATTAAATATCTCTAGGCGCAGCATAGATATACTCCACGCATTTTAAAATTTGTTGTTTTGAAATCTCCATACTTGTTGACGCATCCACCACATACATACCCACAAATAAACATCGCGTCCGTTTTTATGTATATTGTAATTGGAAACAAAATTTCGTATGTGCAATTTTCATTACAAAAAGTGTGTTTATAACGATCAACTTCTTTGTGTTCGCTTAGTCATAAAAATAAGTTAATTTTTATATGAAATATGATTTTCAAATTCACCAAATCACTCAACCTACTCTGTTTTCAACTCCTTCTTTTCTGTTTTCAACTCCTTCAGAATGATAACGGAAGTTCAATATATCATCTTGTTATTATTTTTATGAAAAATATTATCAATTCCACTTGGAATACGTTTAAATGTCAAATTTCAAATGCCAAAACTCACTATGACGCTGTAGCAATACTCAAAACGAGTAATAAAACAATATGAATATTTATATAAAAAATCTCCCGTTAGAAAACCGGAAAATTTTATTCATCGAAAATTTAAACTCGCCCTTTCATCCGCCTTCAGCATCATAAAAGAATTAAAAATCATACTAACTACTTATTTTTTTCTCTTGATAACTTTGTTTGTCTGATATAAACCAAAAATTCTTCCCCCAAGTTTCACTCGCAAATTAAAACCCAACAAAACACCGAGTTGTTTATTTATGCCATACAATGCGGACTGTGAGCATAACATTCTATTCATACCCTATTGGCAAGATTTCCACTTACACATATTTCGGTCTCCTAATCTGTCTTTTATCTGCTTGTACCTACACATAATATACATATCTTCCTGCATATATGTATATGAAAGAAGAGTGTGCTCTTCAATTTATTCACTTATACCACTTGATCGGACATTGTCGACGCTTTCGCTTCATAAATATTAACTTGTTGAATAAACAAGCAATCACTTAGCGGACAACGAGTCGAGATTCCTTCATGTCTCCTCAAGTATCAAATGTTGGTCCAATTCACGCACGGCTTCAGCGCGATTAATTATGCATTTTTATTTCGTACCATCTCTAGTTTACCATTCGGTACCGGTTTCCTCTACCGAATTATTGAAGTGTTAGACTTCCTAATCTAATGATGCGGTTGATGGCATCAAAGGACGATAACAGTCCCCTTCATTACGAGCGTTGCGCTTTACGAGTTCGTTCAACTCGAAACACTCAAATCGAACTGATTCGGACAATGCCTGGACTTAATCGGCTTAGGTGTAAACGCGCTCGTACGTGCGTGCGCTCTCAAGTTTGAAACATTCTAAGAAATTTGTACAAAAATCAGAATGATTTTTTTCATTTCGGAATTTACGCAATGACTAGAGACACGTATTTTGGGCATTTTGCTATTAATGCTTAATTGATGCTAAAATTCGGATTAGATGCTAAATTCGTAAAATATGCGAATATATGCTAAAATAACAAACAAAAGTGAAATTTGCATAAAATTTATAAAATTAATAATAGAAGACCCTTCCTATCCCTTTGCCCATTTATTATGTGAAGAAATTGAGGGAATAAACCATAGCTTGCAGTTTACCATAGACAGTGTTTTTCCTGTCGAAACCAAGCAACTGCTTTTGTCTACTACTGAACTGAAAAAAATAAGACAGTTGGAGTTGTGTATCCAAAAGGCTGCTCAAAAAAGCGTCTTAAAACTAGACTCGCGATCAAGACTAAATGAGACAAATCTATTCCTCCAAACATTGAGTAAACTATTCAATCCATCTGTGGCAGGTACAAAATCTAATGTTAATGTTAAAGAAACAGTTTTGTTTTTTAGAAACCTGCCATTGTTTAATGTATTAACAGAGGCTCAATGTTTGGAAGGATATCAGCACTTTTTTAGACAATTAATAGAGAATATAAAAAGTGAATCCACGCCGGATATATTGCTACTATTGATGGCAACAAAAATTAAATATGAAGAGTTTGGTAACGTTTTGGTCAGAATTCGTAAACCGGAAGTAGTATTTTTTTTAAAAACAATATTTCATTATTTTATTTTGACCTTTTAAATTATTTTAAGCGTCTTGATATTTATTGTGTATAATAAAGATAGTGATTTTAAGTAAAAATAAAAAATAAAATAATCAAATTTAATGAACCGGAAGTGGGATTTTCTCCTATTAGAAAGGTTAAAAATGTTGTCGCCTGGATCCTGTCCACGCCCCTGAACGTATTAAGCTGAAAATTTATATTTGTGTTGTTTATGTACTAACTTAGATTTGGTAACGTTTTGGTCAGAATTCGTAAACCGGAAGTAGTATTTTTTTTAAAAACAATATTTCATTATTTTTTCATTATTTTATTTTGACCTTTTAAATTGTTTAAAGCTTCTTGATATTTAATGTGTATAATAAAAATAGTGATTTTAAGTAAAAATAAAAAAAAAATTACTTAATTTAATGAACCGGAAGTGGGATTTTTTACCTCGTAGAAAAGTCAAAAATGTTGTGCCCACTACTCTGTCCGCACCCCTGAACGTATTAAGCTGAAAATTTATATTTCTATCCTTTGTGTACTAACTTAGAGCTGGTAGGGTTTTGGTCAGAATTCGTAAGCCGGAAGTAGTATTTTTTTTAAAAACAATATTTCATTATTTTTTCATTATTTTATTTTGACCTTTTAAATTATTTTAAGCGTCTTGATATTTATTGTGTATAATAAAGATAGTGATTTTAAGTAAAAATAAAAAATAAAATCATCAAATTTAATGAACCGGAAGTGGGATTTTCTCCTATTAGAAAGGTTAAAAATGTTGTCGCCTGGATCCTGTCCACGCCCCTGAACGTATTAAGCTGAAAATTTATATTTCTATCCTTTATGTACTAACTTAGAGCTGGTAGGGTTTTGGTCAGAATTTGTAAACCGGAAGTAGTATTTTTTTTTAAAACAATATTTCATTATTTTATTTTGACCTTTAAAATTATTTTTATTTTCTTGATATTTAATGAGTATGATACTGATAGTGATTTTTAGTAATAAAAAAAATTTGAACACAATCAGACAAGCGGAAGTAGAACTTTTGTTTTGTGCAAGTTTCCATACATTTGCGCTCAATTTGTATCGCTATCATAGTCATCAGTTCAATATCGAATTTTGTTTTGTAACCTTCTTATATTCATCAAATACATAGATAAAGTCATGGGTTGTCACACCCGAATTTTTTTTCATTGTAATTTTAATTCCAAAACATTTTTGAATTTTTCTATTATTTTTTAATTGCTGTGTTGTCTTTAAATTGTATATATCTATGTATATAAATTTTATTAAAATTCATCGAAATTTTTTATTATTTAAAATTAAACTCTTCATAAAAATAAATGCTAAAATTGAACATTTGTAATGCCCTAAAACGCTAAAATGAAAATGTTAAAATTTACAAAAATAGATGCCCAAAATACGTGTCTTTAGCAATGACTTACACTTAAATATTTGTAAATACGTCGTTGGGAACATTTGCCAAATGTATCTATTAATATTTTTCATGTTTGCCTGTCAGTTTTTTCATTAAAATATATACCGACCTACTAATACAGAGATTTTATTTTATTTTACATAAATATACTAGGAAGGCTTGATAGGAAGACCCCAATGCACCTTCCTAGACAATTAATTACAAACAATGCAGGATTCTTTATTATATAAATTGCATTGTATTTCGAGAGGCTGAATCCATTACTCCATTGAGACATGTATGGATTTAGACTTGAACTACAATAAATACAGAATATTTGTGACAGCAGGTAGGATGATTTTTTTTGTCAATTTTTGAAGAACCGTTTCAAAAATGATAAATTGGCAAACTCTGATAAGAAACGATCGAATTGGAGTCACAATTATCCAAGTCTAATTAGCAGTATTAGCAATAATCTCTTGCTGCTAAATATAAGCGTAAGCACTGAGCCATACTGCTGGATATATAAAAATATAAAAAGAATTAGTGCTATTTACATAATGTTTGATCATATCAGCAGACAACATTCATATTGACAATATATTTAATGGTTCAACATGGTCGCATTTTGTTTATTAAAAATTCTAGAATATTGATTTGAAAACTAATGTCTAAACAAATCTATCCATTCAATGTGATGAAATTTGGCGTATGTCCCATTCTCGAAGTACATACTTGGACCGGTGCACATTTTTATTTATTTTTATTCCCATCTCTATTCACGGACGTTAAATACGCGTGTGGTTTCCGAACACATGTTCGAAAGTCCCATATATAAATATTTCTACACTCGTTACACAAGATCTGTAAACGCTGAAAAACACGCACGCCTACTTCTCAGTACAAAATATCACATTAGTAAAACACCTATACACATCTACATATGTACATACATACATATGTTCAAACGTAGAACTATAGTGTACGAAAATTATTCGTTCGTAAATTTTATATGGATACATTCATGTCTAATACTAAGGCACACAGCGTAGACGTAACAGCAGTCACCGACAAAATCTTTTCATACTATACAGCAGCAAAATCTATTCATACTATACGCATTTTAATATATTAATCTATTATTGGACTCGGATGTTACATATATTATTTATTTACTATTTGTTTTTTTATACATATCTATGTACATCCTGTCTGTTGATTTTTCAATAAATAAATTAAAATAAATATTCGGAAACGTCGTATTGTGACAATATTGACTCAATGATATGCCGCAAGTAATAACCTACCTACCTAAGTATCTAACCCTACCCATAATTTTCACCACTATCTGATTGAATATAATTTCAAATTATTATTTTATTTTATTTGACAAATTATTTTATTTTATTTTACCAGGAAGGCTTGACAGGAAGACCCCAATGCGCCTTCCTGGAAAATTAAATACAAACAAGGCAACATTTTATTATTAAATAAATCTCTGTATTTCCAGAAGCTGAAGAACACGCTAATTAAAGAACAAGAAACAATTCATTCATTAATTAATTACAGAATTAATCCATTGTGATACCTATGGATTTAAGATTTGTACACAATTTTTACAAATTGTACATACAATAAATAACAGAAGATTTGTGGCAACAGGAAAGATGATTTTTTGTCAATTTTGAGGAACCGTTTCAACAATGATCAGATAAAATTGTAAAACTCTCATAAGAAACGATTGATTTGGAGTCACAAATACCCCCAAATCTAACCAGCAGTATAGTGGATCGAACACACTGCTCACTTGGTGCTTAACATACACGCTACCATTAAGGCATACTGCTGGCTAAATATAATGGATAAATTAATACAAAGTACATAAGTTCAACCTTAAGTGTGGATTTGGGGCAACTTGTTATGGCACACAGAGCAAAATGAAAAAAAAATGACTTGAATTGACATTATGAACATTATAGTTTCATGCAAAATCTACAATACATTAGGTAAGAAGCAAGTGAGTTTAATGAAGCAATTTTCAAGAAGAGGAAGTTTGCACTTTGAAAATATTGCGAAATTATCTGATTTGTCATTTCGCCAATTGCGTTTAATGCAGTGGGATTTACTACGATGTCAAAATGGTCTGAATTTTTCAAGTAATCTTGAATTCATGCCGATTTTGAAATATTCCGCCTACCGCCAATACGACACCACCTTGCGAATAGACGCAGTTCTACGTCACGAAAAAAAATCAAATCCAAAATAAAAACCCGACGTATCGCCACATCTGTCCAAAGGAGGATTGCGTCCGATTAGACCACATGCGTGGTTTTATAAGTTCAACGACATTCGTTCGTTCGCCAACCGAGCCAAGTAAGCGTCAGCTTGGCTAGCGTCACGAGACTTTTTTTATAGAAGAGACTTTGCATAACATGGGCGGCCGCCCACCTGAAGAAGGGCGGCTGAATCATGGCGAAACGTCACCGACACAGATTTTTGGAGATATTTCACGTCGCCCGAAGAGGGGTGTGTGTGAGGGGGCGGGCACAAGTGTACCTACATATAGTCGACATACATAATCCTTGCCAGCCTCCTGCATGGGATGAGGAGATCGTCTTCACCTGTCGACCCTAGCTCGTCTCGAATAATTTCTCTGAACGTACCTGTGAACAAGACATAAATGTAACGTTAGAAATGGCGATATTTCAACATTGAAATTCAATCATATTATGAACAGACTAGTTTTGTAATACGGGCGTAAGCATGATATCGGCAAACGTGTTTAATAAATTTAAAATTATCCTCTTGCTAAATGTGCAATACGACAAGAAGGCTGATTTATCGATAGAATGATTAATGCTGCCGAATTCAGATGAAGCGAGATAATTACCGCAAAAAAACTGATTTATAGTTCAACTTAAATATTCCTTTCAGCCTAATCAGTCGGAGCATAACTCATGTATGTAATACATACATACATACATACATAGGAATCATCGACATCATCATTCATCATCCACTGCTGGATGAAGGCCTCCCCAACACACTTCCACTGGTATCAGTTTTGAGCAACTCACATCCATCTGACCCCACCCACTGTCATTTCAATCTCTTCATTCTATCCACTATCCTTGTCATACTTATTCCACGTATTACTTCACCCACGTATTCATACGTCAACACTGGCAAAACACATTGATTGAAGATTATTTCTTCAGTTAAGTGGAATTTTTTAATTTAAAAACAGCATTCATCCGTCCCAATGCACTCAATTTTAATCATATAAGTCTTTATTTCTTCTTCTTCACTACCGGACATGTCTATTATTTGCCTTAAATAAATATTGACTACAGTACTATTCCTGATTGTTATCATTTAACAGATGTACAAATGTAGTGATAAAATATTATTTATGCAATAGTAATGTTTACATTATTTTTATGTATATAAAGACAACGTTAGCATTATTAAAAAAAAAAAAAAAACAGAATAAGCCTTTGTACAATTTGTAGAAAATCAAATATGAACCTAAAAATAAAAGCCCTAAATACTATTGATACGGTGATCAGACAACGGAATACACGACAAGATAACACACAAGTATTGAACACACGATTGTTGAACACAGTTAAAAGTGAACAGTTAAGTGACAGTTCACATATAATACAAATAAAATAAATTATAAAACACAATGTTAAATTGATTATTCAGTTGAATGCATATTTGTCACATAGACTTTGTGACGGATCATTACATCGAGGGAAAAAATATGTAAAAAAAAAAGTATATTTTGATAAATGATTTGTAAAATTCGCTAAATAATAAATTATAAGTATTTTAAAACAATAAAAAATAATAAAAAAAAAACGATCGGATAAGAGATAAAAATGACCACTAACACGAAAGCCATGTGAAACGTAAAGGAGGTATGTAAAAATGACAATCAATAGGGAAAAACATCTGACTATTGATTTCAGTACTCACTTTTGACATTTTGAGTTAAAGACTGTAAAAGCCAAAAAACTGTAAAGATTGCACATTTTTTAAACACTCGTATCTCATAAACATAAAAAAACCACAAAAATCATTGTCATATTCGAATTGAGTGGGTCAAATTTAGTAAATATTGATTAGTCTCCGCTACGGTGATTTTATTGTTGCTCAGTGTAAAATAAAGGCCAATTTTAGGATACATGTAAATCAATTTAAAAGGGCAGAGCAATGAAATAAAGGACTTCCCTCTTAAATAAATGACGTATGGTCAGCTTACGCATACATAGATAAGCCAATTTTGTATCGAACCGTCCCAACTATACAATAGTCAGACTAGAAAAAGCCAGAATTTTAAGTAAAAACATTTGTGTAAACGAAAAATGTCAAAAGAAAAATTAAATTGACCAACATTTTCTGGCGATGATTTACCGATTTACCTGCTGAACATAAACCACATATGTATGTACATATATAGGAACACTCTCTTATTACTAAGTATAATATGGACTATAATACATCGCGACCTTGGCATGCTCTAGGGGCAGAGACTGTATATGAAATTGAAATCAAAATTTCTGGAATATACATGCATACGTTGTCGGTAGCATATTACATATACACGAATGTATGTATGCATTATACATAGTTGCGTAAGCAGTGAGATTATTAGATGAGAGTGGTACTCGGGTGACTTACACCTGATTGCGCACGGTTATTACTATAGCCGACCTATCTCAACGTACGTTACGTTGCGAACGAGACGCCAGCAGCTCTCTGGAAATGGTAAACTATTGGATCTGCTACGGTGTGAACTCAACTATATTTGATTGCACATATCCGATATAGATCCAGTCATGCAGCTGCTTTTAGTAGTGCATTGTAGACCCTGTACACTGTATTAGATACTGTGATATATAAAATGTGTATTACAACCGTTAAGAGTGCTAAAGCTTGAGGACGATTTTCAACTTACTCGAACATGGTTTGAGGATTAGAACAAAGCAACAGCGATGTGCCTAAGCTTCAATTATATTCTATAATATATTACCTTGTATGCAAAGAGAAAATTTGAGTGAGTGACGCTACACAGTGGAACTCCCAGTTTTTATTTATTTATAGTATACCAGGAAGGCTCGACAGGAAGACCCCAATGCGCCTTCCTGGACAATTAATTACAAACAATGCAGCATTTTATTATTACATAAATCACTGTATTTCAAGAAGCTGAAGAATACGAAATAACAATTAATTAATTAATTATATAATTAATCTATTGAGACATCTATGGATTTAGATTTTGTACATAGTTTTTACAAATTGTACATACAATAAATACAGAAGATTTGTGACAACAGGAAAGATGATATTTTGCTAATTTTGAGGAACCGGTTCAACAATGATGAGATAAAATTGTAATACTCTGATAAGAAACGATCGATTTGGAGTCTCAAATAATCCCAAATTTAACCAGCAGTGTAGCGATCGAAACCACAGATTACTTGGTGCTAAACATACACTCTACCATTGAGTACCACTGATGGATAAATAAATTTGTATCTAGACAGCGGTTTTTGGTTTTGGTATTGGACATATAGGTCATACTGAGAGGCACGAGTTTTAAGATAATTTTATACACGTAAGAAAAGGCCAGCCGCAAAATCTTTCCTGCAGCACCCGGTTCCAGAAATTAACATCTGGAATGATTTCGTGATTTTTATCCTTGTATTGACATATACATATTTGACAGTAATTCATAATTGTTATTCTTATATTTGAATAAATCTAGGAGAAAGTTGTAGAAATAAGAATTAACAATAAACTGGGAACGCCCTTTCTTGGCTAGAAGCCACGAAGTCGTGCTGTGCCATTTCCTTCAGTGTGTTTTCGCTCTTACGGTAACAACATCCTCAAAAATGCGAAACGGGACGTTTACGTGAACTCCAGAGATGAGAGGCGTATCTCACATATATCTTCGTATCTTCTTCGGTATGGGGTTGCCGATACCGAGGTTGCACGTGTATATTTATTTAATATATATACAGCAATGGATGGTGAATGCCTATAGATGATGATGATGATATATACATACAATGTATGTGTGTGTACATATATACCGGGAAGGCCTAGCAGGTAAATACATGGTTAGCATGCAATGCTTTAAATTGTGTTTATCCCTAATGTTTGCTTCTGGTCAGACCTTGGATATATGACTACAAGGTCAATCGTTTCCAATCAGAGCTTGCCAATTTATCTGATTTAATTGAAACGGTTCCAAAATTTTGGCATCCCTGTTCTATATATCGATATATATTCTCATATTATCTTATATATGAGAATTTTGGCATCCCTGTTCTATATATCGATATATATTCTCATATTATCTTATATTGGGTATAATTCCCTTGAACTTCGGAGAAACTTCTCATTAATTCGTTTCGTTCTCCTGCTCTTACGTGGTAATACGTCATTTATTTATTTATTTATTTTATTAATTGAAAAATCAACAGACAGGATGTACAGAGATAGGTATAAAAAACACAAAAAGTAAATAAATAATATATGTAACACCCGAGTCCAATAATAGATTTTTACAAAAATGAAAAAGATAAATATAAGGAAAACAAATTAAAAAGTAAAGAATAAAGGCATGACAAAATATGTAGTACATTGCATAATTAAACTATAGTATTAAAATATTTGGAAAAGGTTATAAGATAGAATATAAGAAGAAATTGAAATTTACAAATATAAAAAACAAATGAAAAAGGTAAATACAAAATAAACAAATGAAATGGAAAGGAATGAAAGCTATAATATGATTAAATAGCACATTACATAACTAAACTAAAGTATAAAAATAATGGAAATATTGGAAAAATAGAATAGAAGAAAAAATGAATCAATCGGTCAAGATTCTCTTGATGTTAGACCTGAATTGATGTAGGGAAATACCAAACAGATCAACCTCATTCAGCTCTCCGTTAAACATACGATAAACGCGCTGCAGATAAAAATATTTTTGGGAATTAGTATTGAAAGGATCAAGTGAAAAGAGTGTAACGCGTCTAGGGTATCGAACTGGGATTCTGAAATTAACCTTATTCAGTAAATCAGAACAATCAAGGAAACCATTTATGAGCTTAAAGAAGAATATAGCATCAGAATGTCGTCGCCTGACAGAAAGATTGTTAAAAGAAAGGATTTTTAAAATGTCGGAAACAGTAGAATGGGTATAGGTAGGAAAAAGGTAGCGTAAGGATTTAATAAATTTAAGTTGAACTTTCTCAATACAATTAATATGGGATAAATAAAAAGGTGACCAGATAATTGAGGCAAATTCAAGGTGAGACCTTACAAAGGAAAAATAAAGTAATTTTAGTACATAAGGATCATTAAAGGGTTTTGTTGAGCGGAGTAGGAATCCAAGAGATTTAAATGCTTTGTTGGTAATAAAAGAAATATGTTCAGAGAAATCTAGTTTATTATTGAGTATTACACCAAGATCCTTAATAGAAGATGACGTGTTAAGGATTGAATGATTTAATTGATATTGATTAGTAATAATTGACTTATTTCTAGTGAAATTTAAAATAGAGCATTTTTCTAGATTAATAAAAAGATCATTATTTAAACAATATATAGAGAATCTATCTAGATCTTCTTGTATCTTATGACAATCGTCTATGGTGTATATAGGTTTGTAAATTTTTAAATCATCAGCGTAAAGAAGTATAAAGGAATGTTTGAAGATGTATGAGATATCATTAATATAGAGTAAAAAGAATAAGGGACCTAAATGCGACCCTTGTGGGACACCGGAAGGAATATGTCTAAGTGATGATCTAAAACCATTGAGAATTATGATTTGGTGACGATTTAGTATATACGAAGAGATCCAACGAAATAAATTTCCTCGGATTCCAAGGGACCAAAGTTTATTGAGTAAAAGGTTGTGATTGATTTTATCAAAAGCTTTAGAGAAATCCGTATAAACGACGTCTATTTGGATTCGTTTGTCCATATAAGATGTGAGAGTACTAGTGAAATTAAGCAGGTTAGTCTCTACCGATCTCCCCTTAAAAAAACCATGTTGTTCAGGTATAATGTAGTTTTTGAAATTGGAGAAAAGGAAATTATAGATAATTTTTTCAAAGATTTTACTAATGACAGATAGTTTAGATATAGGACGGTAATTCTCAATAAGATTCTTATCACCTTTTTTAAAAATAGGGGTGATGTAAGATAATTTCCAATAGTCAGGAAATTTACCGTTCGACATAGAAAGATTGAAAAGGATTGTTATGGGAAGAGATAATGGGACAGCACATTTATTGCTGTCATGCCCGTTATTGCTGGAGCAGTTGGGACTTTATGTCCCTAATCACTATGTGCGTGGTAGACATCATCATTTGCTGGCTGTACCTCCTGCCCGCACAGTCCTTTTTCGAATGGCTCCTATTCCAAGAGCTATCCGACTTCTTAATGAAATCGTTGCTGCCGAGACTGAATGTGATATTTTCCACCTTAGTGAGCGTAAATTGTCGGAAATTACTCTAACCCATTTATCTGGTAGTCTGCGCTCATCATTGTTTTCATGATTGATTGTGATTTATGAGTGAAATTTTGATTAACTCTCTTCCATTTGGGCCTTACAGGGATGTTTTGTATTTGTAGTTGTTTCTTACATATTTATTGAAACTGGCTGTAGGTGCAAGGCATTCCTTATGCTATATTTTATTTGATATTTTTACTTTATCTGTTATTATTAAATGATATTTTTTATGTTTATGTATGGATGTATTTATGTTCATGTTTAATTGTTATTTTGTTTTTTTTCTTTTTTGTGTTATATTTTTTGACCATTGTGGCGCTTTAGGAATTCATGTTATGCCACAATGGTCTGTTTAAAAATAAATAAATAAATATACTCTCATATTATCGTTATATATTATTCTCTTATATATTCTCATATTATCGTGTATAATTGATTGAATAAAATAAAATATACACTGCGATTAAATACATCGGCTCATTATTTAATAATAATTTAAGCCCTTTCAGATACAGCATCCTTCTATTTGAGAAACTACTACAAGAGAACAATTGCTAGATATTAATCTGCATAAAAACCTATACATTTACATATACATATGTAGATACTACTACAAATACGGTGACCGGAAAAATGCACTCGAGATAGTTGCACTCGCGAGACAACCAAACTTTCACAGATACTCAAGTAGAACTAACAAAATAGAATTCCAAAAAAAGCGTCAAGGGGTATTTGTATGTTATCCACTATTCAGTGCAATTTGGTGCATTTTTCCGGGAACCTACAAATACACATTACTAAAAGAAAATACTTTAGATACTACCGAAAGAAACCCAAAATGAATAAGCGTTAAAAAGCGACATGTTAGAATAAACATACAAACGCGGGTCAAATTCTCCGTATGATTTTGAATAGATATTTATATTAAGTGTGTGTGCGTACGATATCCATTGAGACCCATAGCCAATGATGGAGGTGGTGGTATATCTCCCGCTCACGGCAGGGGAAGTAAGGGCGAGGGCAAAAGTAATCAAAAGATCAATCTATCAAATGGATATGTTGGGAATTTCGTTCGGGACCGAAGCCATTTCATTAGATTGTGATGAATATGTCGACGAAGGGGATGAACGGTGGGGTTACGTACGTACGTATATCGTGAGGGGGGGTTGGGTGGCGTAACACTCTCCACGCGACGCTACTTTATGCAAAGTGATGGCGGCTTTGTTTTATTGGCTAATGGATTGCGCAGTAAAACGGATCCGATCAGACTCGACACGTATTTATGTCGGTAGCTTGGGAGGGTAGGAGGGGGGGGGGCGAAAAATCTATTGTCGTTCGGTCCAGGGAGATGTGGGGGATGTAAATATTTACTTCAATAAATATTCCACAGTCCAAAGGTGCAGTCGCAATGAGTGCGGGTGAAATCGAATAAAGTACATAAATACGTTCCAGGTTGAACTATCGGTAGTTAAAGGTATCGATGGTGCGAGTATTTTATCGCTTTCAAAGTGGTATAGAGAATTTTGCTAGTAGTTAATTAGTCCAATGAGGCATGCGAGCTTGGGTACTTATCGGAATCTATGTACGTGTGAGTAAGTCACTGATTAAGTCGTTTGGCAGCTTATAGAATAAATTTTGATAAGCATTCAATTCCTCGAAAGACGCAATGAATTGATTCTCCTGAAATACTCATTTTATAGAGTTGGGTAGATCATCGTGTGCTTTCAATCGAATAAATCGCCACTAAAGGCATTCTATATTTGAAACCTTTGCGTACGCATTAATGCAATTCATATATGTGCACCGGGAAATAAACAGGGGTGGTAGAGGGGGACGATGGGGAGCCTTCGTCAAAGTACGTTTACTTTTTATTTTTAATATACCAATACATACATACATTACCTAGGAGACGGGGTAGAAGGTACTAATTCCCTGAGCCCGGCTACTTTATGGGCCTGGTTTGAAATGGTAAGTGATGAAAGCGAAGCCTACAAATTCCCTTCTGCCCAGCGGTGACGAATTCGTCGACAAATTTCGCCTTAAACGGACAAAGTACTTGTGTATGTTCTATTTTGGTCAGAATATTTCAATATGTACATATACACTCGCGTATCTTTTCATGTGATAGATAGATGCATAGTGCATAAAAAAAAGACTTGGCTTACGTAGAAAAATTAGCGATGTGTTTCATATATTTTTATGTATTTATTATAATAATAAATTAATCATTTTTAAGAAAATGTACGGACTCGTTTCAATGTGCTGGTCATTAAAGTTTAAAAAGGAGGGGGATATCGTTCAAGGACGCCCAATCTCGCCTGATTTAGGCCGCATTGTACTGACTGCGGCCCGAGACAAAACAAGGCCGGTTGGGCTTACCTTCCACCTTCCGCAACACCAACACGGACATACGACAATGTAAAAACGTTGCCGTATGTAAAAAACTAAAACAACAGAAATTATCTATTTTTTTTTTCAAGAATTTGCATTAAGTATTAAACGAATAATTTCAAACCCGTATAAAAAGATTCGCATAAAATGAGACCCGAGTGTTTGTAGTTTCAAATAATTGACAATAGATACCCCTCAAAGGGCACAAACAGTCTGTGGCCTCAATCATTCCAAAGAGGGTGACTAAATAGCAACACAAGACGATTGAAGAGAATTTATTCGGGGTATTTCTGCAGTGCTGCTGGTTGGACTTGGATATTTGTAACTCCAAGTCGATCGTTTCCTATTAGAGTTCGACAATTTACCTGATTTCATTGTTGAAGTGGTTTCTCCATCAAATGGGAAAAAACCATCCTACCCAATATGTTACCACTATTTGAATATGATTTCAAAAATTTATTATCTATAACATAGATGTCTCGCTAATTTTCTTATACACATATAAAGTATTTGTACTATGCTTATATGTCTGGTAACGTCCTTATACATATACATATGTATATAATATTTGTATTATGCTTATAAGTCTGTAATATCACTGTGGCTAACATGTGAATAAAAAAATTAAAATTTCATGACATATTATAATGAGCCGCAAAGTTTCATTGAAAAGAAAAATTACTAAAAATTAGATCATGAGCTTGTTCTATAGGTAGTTTGCACATTAAATAACTTAACTAAAAAAAAAACTGTGTACGAATACGAAAGCTCACTTTCAATGTCATACAAGTCAAATGGATTTTTAATTTCGAGCCTGTTAGATATTTATGGCTCGTATATCTTTCACCTGCACGCCCCGCTATTCGTAATACACACACACACCCGTAAAGTAAAATCCCTATAGGTACCGAGCACGCTAATTAATATAGCAAACTTCCCAAGAAACATGACGTTTCGATGGTCAGTGAACAAGAATAAAGACCGGGCAAAGGAAAACGATTAGCTAGTCGACCTTTATCGGCTAACGACCGTTACAAGACAGAAATCGTTCAGCAGTAAAGTGTACTGTAGTGTGAATGAACAAATTTTCCCTTTAATTGCTGAAACCGAATCTTCGTTGCGAATGTATGAAAGTCCTTAGAGCGGCACATTGACCGCGGTTTAGCGTGAAATTGGACAGTGTAATTCTGCAGAAACGAACGTTCGTTTGCTTTTGATTCGAACTCAGTTTAGCGACTGTGTGTGTGTGTATCTTTCTGGGTACCATCACGTATTAGATTGACATACCTACGATACGCTCCGCCTTGGATCAAAATCGTGAACGAAATAATTGAAGACGATCAGATATTGAGTCTGACTTTTTGCAAACATTTCCTACAAGGGTGTGTAAGTATAATATTATGTATATGTAAATCGACTCCTATGTAGCTCACGACCCTCTTTCAGATTCCAAAAGAAACTGAGCACTCACTAATAAAAATATTACTTTACCAATTCCACCTTTCAAATATTATTTCGAAAATTTAGTCCCATAATTACCTCACATGTGATTTTTTGCCGAATTATTAATATTTTCTATAAAGATGTTGATGTCACTCAAATATTATGTATGATAGCAAATCCACAGTTTTCAATTCAGGAAGTGCTTGAGTCTGGCTCTATTGTATGGTCACCCTATCAAGATCGTTACTTCCTGATGAAAATTCTTCAGATTTATGTATCTGAAGACACTTGGATATTATCCATATAGTGCGTTTGCCTTAGGATCTTTGGGGTTCAACTCCTTTGCAAAGAGAAGAGACTTATTTCTTGGGAAGCATTTCATAACATTATTAAGAGGAGAGATTCACAATCCCCCTATCATAGGGTTACGAAAATCATAGGGTTTTACGAACATGAGAACATGTTGACCATTAGTTTTAGTGCGTTTGTATTGGGATCTTTGGGGTTCAACTCCTTTGCAAAGAGAAGAGACTTATTTCTTGGGAAGCATTTCATAAAATTATTAAGAGGAGAGATTCACAATCCCCCTATCATAGGGTTACGAAAATCATAGGGTTTTACGAACATGAGAACATGTTGACCATTAGTCTTAGAACAAACTTGCTCATGAACTCGCCCCTCTCGAGAGCTGTTCGACTCCTTAACTTACTGGCACAAAATAAAATCGTAGGATGTTAGTACATGTGTTACAGAAAACATTAAAATCTTTGACCATAAGATTTGTTGGCCTCTTAAATTTCAATTGGCGGTAAAATTAAGCATTAGATATCAGTTAATAACGAAGAGGAAGACCATCGAGGGCACAAAAGGCCAGTAATGACACAGAGTCTTTAGTTTTCTCCCAATTAAAGCAATCTATCCATTCAAATAATACAAAATTATGTGTGAAATTTAAAAGCACATACCATATGTGATTTTGTAAAAAAAATGTTGAAAATATGATCGAGTGCAATTGAAAAAAAATGCATTTAAGAAAGTTCATGGTTATGAATCACAATTTAAGGCCTCTGATGAATATATAGTTGTTAAATTTTTTTCAATTCACTTTCTATCCTAAATTCGCCGGAACGACTTTCACTGGCGTATGATTTTTGGCGCCGGAATATGGCCACGCTCTGATAAGCCACAGTGCAAAATAGATATTTAAATAATAGAACACAGTAATGAATACGATACTATCGCTCTCGAGTTTAAAGAGGTACACACATCCTCCCTTTCAACGTGGAAAACAAGAGTCGCGAGGGATGAAAAGCTACCGGTTCCGGCCCGCTCGTAAGGGTCAAGATAGGTAAATCGCGATACAATAAATAATAATAATAATATTCCAAGTCCAAAGGGTCGCTCGCCTAAATAAATAAGGACGTAATAAAATAAAGTTGCGCGAAATATGAAAGTTTGCGAGAGAAGTCCCTGCTAAACCGTCCCTTCACTTTCACCCTCCCCCTCCATCCCTTTACCGTTTTCCCTTCGCAGAAAGTTTATATGGTGCGGGGGAGGATGAGGGTGGATTCTGCCGTGTTATTGATGTTTATTCTGACACTCCCACTTCAAGGGAGCACTTCTTGGGGTTTTTCACTTCGAGGGTTTTTTAATATTTCTCTCATCAGGGCGAAAGCCTCCTCCTTTTTTCGGTGACTTTCGAGTATTCAACGACAGCTAGATTGAGTATAATTGCACTTGATAATTTCAAACTCAACTTAAATAAAAATAAATTCAATTTTTTCAACTGGAAAATCTGGGAAATTTTGGCTTCTCAAATTAACTCAGAGGATTAAAACTTATTAGGCAGTTGTTTCACGATTCTATATTAGAATTAAGAGTGAATTGATACCGGTGGCCTACTTCAGACAACTTTTAGGTGAATAAATTATGAATACATTTTTATATTTTTAATTTCAATGCATGATTCTCGCCATTATGTATTTTGTAGATTAATTGAAAAAATAAATAAAAAACAGGCGTTTTGTATATATGTACATATAGTATTATAAAAATCGTCAGGAAAATATTCAACAATGAAACATTTCAAGAAACTAAAATAGTTTTTTTTTTAATATATATTATACATTCATCATATATGCCATGACAGGAATTACCGACACATACATAAAGGTTCACATACATACAGGCTCGATCCGGTGTTAATATTTAACGCTGCTGGTCAGAATTGGATATTTGTGACTCCAAGTCCATCGTTTCCTATCAAAGTTTACAAATTTATCTGATTTCATTGTTGAAACGGTTCCTCCATCAAATTGGCAAAAACCATCCTACCCACTATGTCACAAATATCTGAATTTGATTTATGTACAATATGTAAAAATTTATGTACAAGTCTAAATCCATAGATGTCACTATGGATTAATTCATAAATTAATAAATTGTTAAGTCTTCCGGGAATATATCTTATGTATTAATAAAATAAAAATAAAAATGTGGTAAAATTATTTTTTTTACATAAACACTAATAAATTGTCAAAGATAACAGTATCTAGAATACAATATAGATATCTATAAAACTTCAGCAAATTTTTTGATGAAGGGGATGGGTACCAATTTATTGTATCCATCATAGAAATTAAGCTAGAAAAATCGGAACATTCTAACAGAAGACGGTCGATCTGTGTTTTTTAATAACCACAAGATCTCACCAGCAGCGTATTTGACCGGAACTTGAACACACAACCCCTATATACAATACAATATATAATACAATACAATACAATATATAATACCTGGTATACAATAGCTCTACCAGTGCACTACGCTGTGGCTATTTATGTAGATTTTGTATAAGGACGTTTTACCTCTTTAGTAAGTAGTGACTTCTCAAAATTTATCCGTATCTATTTGGTGGTTGGTCGAGTCGAGCACTACCGTGAGTTAATCAAATAGACACAAATTGAATATCAGATTAATCAAATCAAATTTCCGAATGTAATCCGTATTTTGATAATACTTTATCGGTATTAAATATATGTTCAATGAAAATATCGAACCGTATGATCATTTTAACGTGCTAGTCTCGTTCCAAGCGAAGCGTTAACAAGAATATTGAATGTTGGGGGACTCGGGGTAACGTAATCGTTTACGTTTTGCGTATTTCGTCTTCCCTTTCCATATCGATATTTCTGCTCCATTTCCCGATTGGAGCTTTTCGTTATTGAGAGCCGAGGATGCTATTAAAATAAGAAATTCACATTTCGCACATGAGCAAAGGTAAAGATTATCGCGAACTCGCGAATACCGAATCGAGCCTGCAGATAATGAGGCGGCTAAAATGCGACAACTGAATATACGTATATATTTATTTTATTTTAACATATTAGAGAACCTGAGGATTGTGTACTATCCATTGATTTATAACACACTAGATCCGCCCTCACGTCTTATACTGGTCTCCCTTTTGGCGCATGCACAGTTTCTCTTAGTAGGTAGGTAGGTACCGCTGCGTCGTAGGGAAAAAAACCATTTTTTTTCCCAACTTCCCCGCTAGTTAAACCCCCCGCACCCCTCAGTTAGTGAAGACAAGATCTCCGACTTGTCTTCACTATCTATGTGTATTATACATCAATGGTACTATCCCATTTAATAGCTTAAAAAAGTGCTTTCCCCGAAACATAACACGACGAGACTCAAATTAGTTGAAGCCTAACACCCCTAATAGTAATGCACTAGGATATAGCCAAGGATAATAGCCATACAATTTCATATAAAGATATCTGAGAAACCGTTTTTGGATTCTCTCAATCTTCAATGAATGAGTCATATGGGTAGGACTCCATATAATGAAAGAAAATTCTATAATGCTACGTACTAGAGATTCATAAAGAATTTTAAGCACCGACGCATTCTGGAAAGGTGTGCATACATATAACATATATAAAAAGGTGTACATATGTACACCTTCTGTAAAGGTGTACATATGTTCATATATAAAAAGTAATACTTATGTACATATGATTTAATGAGTGAAATAAAATAAAAACTAAATGAAAATTAATTACAGTTCGTGTTGTGATAAAAATCAATTGAACGAGTTGCTTTTTAAAATACGGTTAAATTCGCAAGCCGATTTTCGTGTTTAATGTGTGTTGCTTTTAATTTGGAAATCTCGTGTTTACGATGGCAATTCGCTGTGTTAATAAATATTGAAATTTGAATATATGCCTTATAATCTGCATGGCAAATTAGGCGGGCAATAAATGTTGAATATAACGTTTGAAATAGATGCCGAATCGCAACCAGCGTTAAATGTTAGATAAGCTGATGCACTAGTCGATAATAATCCGATGTGTATTCATGCGAAGGATGAAAATTGGGTAGTTTAATTCGATTTCAAATTGGATAGATATTTTTTAATGCAAATATGTCGCATATCTCCCACAAATTACGACCGAAACGATTAGTATTAAATTGAGAATCCTTATACGTACATATCAAAGTTAAAACAGCTAAATAAAGCAAAGACTATCAAAAAGTGAAAAGCTATCTTCTACCATTTGTCATTATTATTACCACTAAATCATCATCGTAGTCCATTGAGTACATTTGAATTTTCAATTCTATTGAAACCATCACCTTTATCATTTGTGGTTATACAACATTTATGGGAGCAGTTGGGACTTTATGTCCCTAATCACTATGTGCGTGGTAGACATCATAATTTGCTGGCTGTACTTCCTGCCCGCACAGTTCTTTTTCGAATGGCTCCTATTCCAAGAGCTATTCGACTTCTTAATGAAATCGTTGCTGCTGAGACTGAATGTGATATTTTCCACCTTAGTGAGCGTAAATTGTCGGAAATTACTCTAACCCATTTATCTGGTAGTCTGCGCACATCATTGTTTTCATGATTGATTGTGATTTATGAGTGAAATTTTGATTAACTCTCTTCCATTTGGGCCTTACAGGGATGTTTTGTATTTGTAGTTGTTTCTTACATATTTATTGAAACTGGCTGTAGGTGCAAGGCATTCCTTATGCTATATTTTTTATTTGATATTTTTACTTTATCTGTTATTATTAAATGCTATTTTTTATGTTTATGTATGGATGTATTTGTTTATGTTCAAATGTATTTTTTTATGTATAATTGATGAGTATATAATTTTCGTTATGTATTAATTTATGTTTAATTGTTATTTTGTTTATTTTTGTATTATATTTTTTGACCATTGTGGCGCTTTAGGAATTCCTGTTATGCCACAATGGTCTGTTTAGAATAAAATAAATAAAATAACATTTCTTCACTAGATAGTTTAATTCTGGATCAATTTAGATATTTTTGCAGTTTAAATTTTTTAAGCTAAGCGTGCTGTGAAACGAAAAATGTAGTTACATATGTGCGGGAACGCCTATCGGTTGTTTTGGAAAGTTTGTGAGCTTCCGCTTGGCCTCTGGCGTTTCGATACGTATTAATTATTTTTATGTCATGCGAAGAGGGGGTGGGGTACAAGAGTGAAAGTGTTCATATCCAAGTGTTCACTCATATCTAATTATAATTGTGGAATCGTGAATAAATATTAAGAAAACTACCGAGATTTGCTCTGAGGTGCGCTCAACGTTGAAATATTCCGATATTTCAAAGTTGTTTTTACGCATTTGTTTTAGCATAAAAATCCAAAAGCTTGTCAAACCTTGGCAAATTTCGGAAACAAATTCATTAGAAACGGCTTATCACTAGTGAGCGGGACGGAAGCGTGCTGTTCATTGTTAATTGTTGGCCGTACTTTGTTAAAGGTTCGCCGAACCTTTTTTTTTGCACTCTAGCTTTGTAAAAAGACCCAAAACGCCCGATTCCTGGAAAAAGCACGCTTCCTATCCGCTCTTTACATATCACAAACATAACATTTAAAAAAAACAAACATTTAAAACCATAATAAAAAGTAGATATGTGGCCTCAATATTTAAAGGGCTTCCAATTCATTCGAAGAAAAATCAATTATATTCCGGAAATTCCCATGCATTTTGACATAAAGCATTTGAGTTAACGATTACTTTATTTTGTTGTCAAATACAAGGTTTTGCGATAATGTTTCTATACTTTTATACCTGAACTTGGGTAAGTTATTGAAACTAATTTCAATAATATTTTATTGGTTTATGACCTGGTTTTCGTCCATTACTAAATCTCAAAAAAACCGCTAAGTGCTGTAACTTATTTTTGTTGGCCAAAGAAATATACGCCTATTACCTGAGATAGTTTAGATATAGACATTTATTTTGATCTTTCATAGAAATTTGAAATTCATAATTGTTAATTTTGAGGAAAAAAACATCAATTAAAGAAAACCTTAAAAAGCTGGTTGATCGAAGCAAAAAACCGGTTTTCTGTTTTTTGAAATATGGTCAAAAAGCCGGCTTTTCGGTTTAAACCGGCTTGGAAACCCTAATTTTGTACATAAACAAACCCGTCCGAATGGAACATGGAAATGGATTAATATTTTGTTTGGGAATGTTTTGTATGGAACCGTCTACCGACATTATCAGATAAATTCGGCAACCTCTAACAGGAGACGTTCGATATGGATTCAGCCCTTGCCACCAATTATAATGACATATCTGTAACAATTGTAGTATTGACGGTATCTTACCGTCATTTTTGGAATAAATCAACCTGGATACAACCGATGGATGTTATTTCACCGTGTCAAGTTTGAGCTGCTCATTCGCCGAGGTTCGTTATAGGACGATTTTCCCGAGCAAATATACGTGGAAGCCGCTTTGATTGCCGTCGTTGGTGGGACACAAGTGTCTAGTCTCTATAATGGAGTTTCATTGTATAGCGAACTGGTTCGCCGCATACAGCCCGGGGATTGTGTACGTACAGTGTGGAGGCGCATATTTTCGGGATTATCCCGACCGAGCGAAAATGGGAAAACCAGTACAAAAATTGACATAGAATGGAGAGCGAAGGGGGTTGGTAGGAGGGGGGAGGCGAGGTACCATTGTGGAGTTTACTATGTATACGTCGACCACACCTCCCTCGCATTCCCAGACCACCTTAGATTTACATTAAATAGCGTCGATACGTGGGGTAGGCTTTTGACAACGCTGAAAAATATTTGCTTTTTGCCGCGCTCATTCATGACATACCCTTTTTTGGAATAATGATCCTATTTTGCACAAAAAAGTCGCTCAATATATGTATGTATCGACGACTCGCTTATCAGACGCGAATTTTTCTGGAATTTACTTACATATAAAGAATTTCCGCAAAATTTTGCGGAGATATCGAATAATTAGAGCGCAACGGTGACAACTTCGACATTATTCAGTTTATAATTCTTCTTTAAGCTCCTATATGGTTTCCTTGATTGTTCTGATTTACTGAGTAAGGTTTTTTTCAGGATCCCAGTTAGGTATTTTAAACACGTTGCACTCTTTTCACTTAATCCTTTCAAAACCAATTCCTTAAAATATTATTATCTACAGCGTGTTTATCGCATGTTTAACAAGGAGCTAAATGAGGTTGATCTGTTCGGTATTTCCTTACATCCATACATGACTACCATCAGGAGAATCTTGACCGATTGATTCACTTCTTCCTCTATTATATAACCTTTTTCCAATATTTTAACACTTTAAGTTTTATTATGCAATGTTCTATCTAGTCATATTTTAATTTTTGTTCTATTCTTTTTCATTTGTTCATGTCTATGCACCATTTTATGTAACTTGTAAAAATCTGTAATTGGACTCGGATGTGATTTTGTTATATTTACTCTTTATTTTTATTCATTTCTACATCTTGTTGTCTGTTGATTTTTCAATAAATAAAATAAAATAATCAGTATATATGTATATGTACGTTACAGTTGATGTGCATCTTCCAGTTGGAATATATTCCATCTATGTAAACTGGAACCAACTACCATTAAGTTGATGTGTATTTTCAGTTGTAATATATTTTGACTAGCTGGAATATATTCCGTCTAACCCAGGTAAGTTGAGTGGTCAAAATATATTACAACTGAAAATACAGTTCAACTATAAGTTGGTGGCAGGTTAGATGGAGTGGTTAGATTTTCGTGAAAATGCCACTCGACTGGTAAATTGAGTTGGAAAGTCACATTTTTGTTTTGAACACATTCTTAGAGTTAACGTAATACGATACTCATTACCTAATTCGTAATATTCGTAAACCAAATTTTAATGCATTATTGAATTCTAAAGCAACACATCGGAACTGACAAAACTCAACTGTTATATTACAACTGGCGCACATTGTTGAAAGTGTATTTGCATTTATATATTTACTAGTTGAATTGTATTCTAGTATGAATGATCTAAACGCCAGTTGGAATATATTACCACTGAAAATACACTTCGACTGTAACATACACATTTCGTTCGTTCATGAACATACTGCATACGTAGTTTGTTCATACATGAACTAATCTGGCCAATTTTAATGTACAAAAAAGAAAAAAAAAGACAAACTAACTATTTATTCATGCAAAAACTATTGGGCAATTGTTCAAGTATTCTCACTCGTTTTTCTCATTCTATATGTATGTACATACATACATACGTATATACAAATGTATGCTTACTCGGGGTTGCAATATTTTCATAGCAACTTTGTGATGTGGTTTCCATGGGATTTCCCTTCGAAATATTTGACGTTTTGACAGCTCCAAGTTTCATGCGACAACTAGTGAGTCTTTTGGTGAACTGTTAGCACCTAGGCTAAAACCAATAGTTCGTGTATGAGCAAGTTAGTATGTTCATGAACGAACAGGAGTGAACACATGGACTTAAACATATACACACTTACATACAACAATAGTAATTGCTTAAGTACTATAGTTAATGTTGAATGCAAATTATATGTACATTTTACTGCTACTGTCAACAGTTAACTGTCTTCCAATTCTAGGTTCAACTGGCTTTTAATTCCTACCAGTGTTTTGTCCGTTTACATTTTGATAAAATGATACGCGACGCGATACTGAACTTTTGTTCAATATATTGCAAAAAAAAATTGGAAGTTGTTTTGAAAAATTGTCGATGTGATCTGATACATATGAAGACGAAAAATCGTGGAAGTGTCATTGTACTTTGAAGTAGTGACATACATACATATGTATGTTAATGTTATTTTTAATAAGGAAAGTCATTAAATAAAAAAATGATTATATAGATTGTTTACGAAAAGGTGCAGAATGTTCTATGGTTCAACATTGATTCGAAAAACATTTTCGCTCGGCGAAATATTTTTTTATGTGACGTTCCCCATTTACACGGGAACACTTCTTGGGCGTTCATTCATCCATTGAACGGGGAAAGGGATAAAATATTCAAAAGGCTTCAGAGGAGTCCCTTATCTGTCTGCGGGGGTGACTGAGAGCGGTAGACACACACGCGCACGCCGCCCAGAGGAAGATTATTTACAAAACAAAACGTTCATCTTCATAATGTACCCCAGGCGGCTATTATTTCAACAGCCAAGTCTGCTCCTCATATTTCAATGGAAACTCTTCGAAGGGAGAACAGTTTCCCAAAGTATATTTCCCGGAAACTTGCGCCAGGTATACACACCTCCGCTATGGGGGTGTGGGAATTAATGCGATCATGCGCAACCACACTTTCGGCGATCATCCACTCGATTCCAAGTGCCGGGAAATAAAAGTAAAATCAATCGTATTGAAATATATTGAAAAATAATAAAATCAAATTTCATAATAAATTATTGTTCCACCTAGTCCCTTCTTCACAAAAGATCGCAATAAAAATACGGAGATGATATACAAATGTTTCAAAAGTACGAGTAATGAACTATGTACATATAATTAGCCAGCAGCGTGGCTCGGTCGTTAAGCTTCTGCTTAACACCGAGAGGCGCCGAGTTCGATCCCTTGAGCTGACCTCGATTGAAAAAGAATTTTTCTGAGTATATCTGTAATGCTGCTGGTCAGACCAGGATTTGTGACTCCTGGTTGATCGTTTCCTATCAGAGTTTGCCAATTTTCTCTGATTTCATTGTTGAAACGATTCCCGATTAAAAATTGGCTAAAAATCCTTCCTACCCACTATGTCACCACTATTTGAGTATGATTAATGTAAATATTACAATAAAAATGTATGTACAATTCATAGATGTCTCGTTAATTGTCGAGTTTGTCAGTGTCTCGTAATTTAGCGACTTATGTATATAATAAAAAATGCTGTATTGTTTGTAATTTGGCCAGGAAGGCGCATTGGGGTTTACCTGTAATGCCTTCCTGGTATGAAATAAAATAAAATAAATAAAAAAAAAAAAATAAATAATCATTACATGAGAGGCAAATCTCCATTTATGTACTCTCAAATGTAATGCCAAAACCAACAGTTGATATATGTATTTCTGCTCACGTTATTCCCACCTAGAGTATATTGAAACACTCCAGGTATGGAAGAACTCGAATAAGATACTATGTGGCATTTATTGACGCTGAAAGGTAAACGGTTCCATAAGGCGTTGAAATCTCTTTGTATAACAGCATATTCAGAAATGTTACGAATGCTGTTGAAAATGTTAAAGTCATCGGCATACATCAGGTAGCTGGAATCCGAAATTACCGTATTGTTATCATTAAAAAATAACAAAAACAGCAAAAGGTCGAAATTAGAGCCCCGAGGTACACCAGAGTAGGTAATATACTCATCCGAACAGACATTATCATAATTGACAAACTGTCTACGATTATTAAGGTAGAAGGTTAAGAGTTAATTTGTAAGACGAGGCTGTTCCGTTTGCGAAGGCTCACCCCCACTCCTTGAAAAAGGTGCGCAAAAGCAATAATCAGTACAATATACTAACACGCGCACCTTTTCCGAGAAGTAGGGATGAGCCTTCATAAACCGAATGATATCTATAGATAATGATAAGATGTATTAGGAACATAATTTAGTAATAGTAAAAAGCATTTAAAAACCAAAATCATTAGATGATTATTTTTAGGAGATATTTAAGTACGGGGCAAAGAAAAATGAGCCTCATGACTAACATTTTTAACAAAAATCCCCCGATTGAATATTACTCAAGTATTACATATTTTTAAATACAATTATATACATAAATACGCTAATCTGTGTGTGTGTGTGTCCTAACGCTAGCCGAACATAATGAATCGATAAAAAGCCTAAACTTTGTATTCGCGTGTCGAACCGGTCACCTCTCACACAAATACCCTCTTATAGTTATAGGTGAATTCGAGTTGGGAGTTAACCGATTACGCCACGGTCCGATTTAAAATTCTCCTTTATTTTAAAAAATCAATTGAAAATATTCGTTATCGCCATATAAAAATACGTAATTATAGTTTAGGCGCGTAGTTACTCAGAATATGTGTGGTAAATGAACATCACATATGCATGTAATTTGTTGTGTAATAATAATAATCAACGTTACGAGGTCAATGACCTAGGTTTGTTTACAGATAATTGTAAACTTAATTTTGTAAACTAAACATACAAAGCTCATACACCTTTTCCTTACGAAGTTTTGAACATTTCTTTTTACATATCGATTTTGATTATTATTATTTATTATTATTAGACTTATTTATTATTATTTATTTATTATAATTATTATTTTTATTATTTATTATTATTATTATTATTTATTATCAGTAATATTTATATATTTACTTATGTATTTATTTATTTATTTTTTGTTTACTATTTTTCAATACTTTTTTTATTATCTATATATTATTTATATGGGCGTTGGGGATTGCACTATTCTCCTCATCGTCTGGAATAAAAGCTATTATTATTATTTTTATTATTATTTGAGTAATAATTTTATTTTTATTTTTTCATACATAATATAATTGGCATGACCGATTGCCAATTATATTATGTATGAAAAAATAAAAATTTTTGTTTAAATAAATTTAAAATAAAAATTGATTGTAACTTTATTTTAAATCATGTATCAATCCGAAAGCATCCGTTGAAATTTCAACGGGCTTTAAATTAGTAATATAATAATCACCCAATTTAGTGTAAGCCATTTCATTCCGAACACTGAATCTATTTACAAAGTAAATTTGAAAAATGCTCAATAATAAATGCTACAAAAATATTCCAATATTCACGAATTAGAATGATTACTGCCGAAAACTGTTATTTTAGGAGTCACGTTTTGACAAATATGTCATTTTATTTTCCCAGAGCATGACATACATAAGAGTCGTGTGTTTAAGAAAACAGCAAATGTGCATTTAAAGTAAGCCAACTAAATAGGAATGTCTGCGTGTGTGCGGCTAGCATATGTGTGTGACTTTGGGAAATAAATATTTATTGATGCGGAAAAACGATAATTAATTAGGGTCTGTGAAGCAGCGAAAAGCTGGATTAAAAATAGAAAAGGGAAGGAAAAATAATAACGGCGAGATTGGAAGAGAGTGCGGCAAACTCAAAGGTTTTCCCCAGATTAGTCAGTTAATCGTTAAGAAACATAATTTTCTGTGATAAATTGGTTCAAAACAAGCTGAAGAGAGAAGATTTCACAGTAAGTTAGTTTCACAAATTGCGTAATTAATTTCGAGAATTCGTTTCGTTGCGCGCGAAATTCCGAGCGAAACGCAAAAAGTACAACAAACAATCTCACTTGCGATTTTAAATTAAAAAAAAGCAGCCAACAAATGACGCGAATCACTGTCGACGTGTATCTGAATAACGAGATCACAAATGGTCACACGTACATACATATATATAATGGGATAGATAGGTACGCATTTTGAATAAAAATCCATTATGTGATTTAGACACGCCGCAAAACACGTGTGTAAATTTTGAAACGACATCGTACGAGACACATTCAGGGACGACATTGATGGATGAACAATAAAGAATGGTGGTTGTGTGCCAAATTGTGTTACGTTTTAATATGAACGATTTTCGAAAATTATATCGAATACCTAAAAGTATGTACATAATTTACATATGAGACACGTTAGAATTTATATTACGTATGAAAATATATATTTTGTATGTACGTTCATATACATATACATACATACATTCGTATTTTAAATGTGTGGTTTAATTATTCATTTGGACGTACATTGGACTATAACTAATGTACATATATATATACGAGTACATATATAAATCAAAATCTCGAAATCGAATTATGTAATCTATAACTAAATAGGATAAATCAGGGCTGTGCAGTCGCTTCAAAATGTAGCGACTCTGACTTCACTTTGAACGATTTAATAAGATCGATTTGTCTTGCTAATTTATAAAATTGTTAGTAATATAAGTAATAGCGGTTTTCAAAATATAAAAAAATTTAAAAATCACTACAATTTGACATGTATAACCCAATTTCTTGAATTATTGGTAATGAAATATGTATAAATAAAAAGAAAGTCCTTTCATAGCGTATGTATATATGAATTTCATACAAAAAAAATAAATTTAATAATAATAACAATGATAACTATTTATTCCAGACGATAAGGAGAATAGTAGAATCCCCATCGTTCATATAAATAATATACATATATAGATAATAGATAAAACAAATTTTGAAAGACGAAACAAACAAATATAACACAATATAAACAAAAACACATCAAACAATAAATAATAATAGTAATAATGAATTAATCAATAAATTAAAATTCAATTTATTTCGTTCGGTGAAGTGACCCACCCCATCCACCGAACATATGTATGTACAGTGAAAAGCGCAAATTATTAGATGTGTCAGCAAGAAAACAATTAGACGACAAAAACACATGACGACGCAGAGAGGCCGTTCTAATCCTAAGCATGGCATAATTAATAACAAAATGAGAGTAAAAATAAAATCCGACAAAACGAGTGGGTGGCGAAAAGTCAAACATATAAGTTTACTACTGGCGGAGCTGAGCTGTCATCGTCCTCAAAATTTTTGGATTCTTAAACGTGTTTATTGCGATTATTTTTCACTTTTCGAACTAGCGGAAGCGATTTCAATTTCTTCGGGTGAACAGACAGCGTAAAATTGCAAAGTTTCAAACCGATCGGAAAAATTTAGGAATATTGCCTGACCGATTAGCCAAGAAAAACTAATAATACGCCAGCAGAATAGCTCGGTCGTTAAGCTTCTGCTTAGCGCCGAGAAGCGCCGGGTTCGATCCCATGAGCTGACCTCGATAGAAAATAATTTTTCTGTGTATATCTGTAGTGCTGCTGGTCAGACTTGGATATTTGTGACTACAGGTCGATCGTTTCCTATCACAGTTTGCCAATTTTCTCTGATTTCATTGTTGAAACGGTTCCCAGTAAAATTGGGTAAAATATCCTTCCTACCTACTATGTCACCATCATTTGAGATTGATTAATGTACAATAAAATTTATGTACAATTCGTAGATGTCTCGTTAATTTGCGTAATAAAAAAAAATTCTGCAATGTTTGTAATTGGCCAGGAAGGCGCATTGGGGTTACCTGTAAGGCCTTCCAGGTATATATGTAAAAAATAAATAAATAGCCATGTAATGAGAGTAAAATAAGCAGAATAGAAAATTGAAGAAATAATAGAAAATTGCTAATTAAAACATGTAAAACAAAACAACAAACTAAAATTAATAACTATAACATAATATATCGAACATTGCATTTTAACTTATATTATTACATCTTTCACACAGGTTTCCATTAACACCCTTCAAGAAATCACCAATGTTATTAGCACCTCATGTTTTCAGGAAGGGCATTATATATTTGATCACCTCTGTGGAAAATACTTCCTGCAGTTCTTGCTTTCTTAAATCTACTTATAATTAATTAAAGCCATGATTTGTTTAATTATTAAATTTCAATTTATTAATGGATTTAATTCAATAAAATTGGAGACTCTAATTGACACGTACCGTAATATAATTAACTAAAGAAAACAATAAAAAGTCGGTTGATTTTTTACGACTTCGACTTTGCGACTCCACAGCCCTGGTATAATTGAAAGTGTCTGATAATAATTGAACTTTCACACAAGCGAATACATATGTACACACATAGATACACGTATTAAATATAATATTGAATCTGTACGCTTTGTTGAACAGGATCTTCCAGAGTAACAGCCCGGACAACGTATTACGTTTCAAATTATCAATGTACCGTAAATTCACGTCACGTTAACTGCCATCACACCGGTTAAGTCTAAAAAGAAAACCGTTCATAGCTACCGGTATTATTTATACCACGAAACCGACACAGGTAGAGGACAAATACAAAAGCAAAACAACAACAACAAAAAAAAACACGTTAATATATTACAAAATATATCCGTAGAACTGTCGACAGACAATTAGATCAAATTAACACGTAGACACACTATTTTGCCACTCAAAAGTGAGCGTAATCGGAAAACGTAAGAGCGAGCGGAAAATCCTCTCGCAAACGTAGATTTTCAGCGACGACTTTAATGAAATACATTGCCGACTCGCGGACATGTTTATTACTTCATTTGCAAAAGCGAGGGGTTAACAAGATCCTCCAGAGCGACCCCTGCCCCGTTGTCTGGATATGTATGTGGGTTTGGAGTGTTGAGAAACTGGGTCGCAAAATGAATATAACAATTTTACAAATTCTGCAGACGCGCATTCTCGTGTCTCATCTCTTCGAGAGAAAGGCACATGTGCATTCGCTACATAAAATACATAAGACGTAATTAAATGAGGTTAAATTCAAATAGTGGTAAGAGTTTTAAAGGCTTTGAAAGCTCGGTTTTGAATTTGGAGTCTGTAAGATTCGAATAGTAATGAATGAACTTTAGTTTCTATTCATTTTAATATCTATTTGACGATTCTTCAATGCGTGTTCAAAAATCGTATATAAAAATACTTATTTCATTAATTTACATATTGTTCATATTACATATAACGTCAATTTGATTGAATGTTCAATTGGATATGATACAAATTAGGCCATTTCGTGGAATAGGCAATTTCGCACATTCATTATGTAAATACACATAGATACCATTTCATATTTGACGACTCTATAAATTGATTCAATATTGATTTATCACCATAAAATATACAAATATATGTTTCAATTTGCCCGTAAAACATTTTTGACTCTTTTTACGCAAGTAAATACATATGTATATGAGCCGTTATAATTGAAAGTGGCACAAGTCTATTTTGCTTCATTTCTAGAAATATCTGTCAAAACATGAAATATAATGTTTTGCGTTTAGCAATATTAATTTAAAATGCTGGTGGCTTCTAGTACATTTATTTGTGAATTAAGTCGAACAGAAATAGTGTTTTTAGAACTGAAAATTGGACTTTCAAATATTTTATTTTTATTTTATTTTATTTTATTAATTGAAAAATCAACAGACAGGATGTACAGAGATAGGTATAAAAAACACAAAAAGTAAATAAATAATATATGTAACACCCGAGTCCAATAATAGATTTTTACAAAAATGAAAAAGATAAATATAAGGAAAACAAATTAAAAAGTAAAGAATAAAGGCATGACAAAATATGTAGTACATTGCATAATTAAACTATAGTATTAAAATATTTGGAAAAGGTTATAAGATAGAATATAAGAAGAAATTGAAATTTACAAATATAAAAAACAAATGAAAAAGGTAAATACAAAATAAACAAATGAAATGGAAAGGAATGAAAGCTATAATATGATTAAATAGCACATTACATAACTAAACTAAAGTATAAAAATAATGGAAATATTGGAAAAATAGAATAGAAGAAAAAATGAATCAATCGGTCAAGATTCTCTTGATGTTAGACCTGAATTGATGTAGGGAAATACCAAACAGATCAACCTCATTCAGCTCTCCGTTAAACATACGATAAACGCGCTGCAGATAAAAATATTTTTGGGAATTAGTATTGAAAGGATCAAGTGAAAAGAGTGTAACGCGTCTAGGGTATCGAACTGGGATTCTGAAATTAACCTTATTCAGTAAATCAGAACAATCAAGGAAACCATTTATGAGCTTAAAGAAGAATATAGCATCAGAATGTCGTCGCCTGACAGAAAGATTGTTAAAAGAAAGGATTTTTAAAATGTCGGAAACAGTAGAATGGGTATAGGTAGGAAAAAGGTAGCGTAAGGATTTAATAAATTTAAGTTGAACTTTCTCAATACAATTAATATGGGATAAATAAAAAGGTGACCAGATAATTGAGGCAAATTCAAGGTGAGACCTTACAAAGGAAAAATAAAGTAATTTTAGTACATAAGGATCATTAAAGGGTTTTGTTGAGCGGAGTAGGAATCCAAGAGATTTAAATGCTTTGTTGGTAATAAAAGAAATATGTTCAGAGAAATCTAGTTTATTATTGAGTATTACACCAAGATCCTTAATAGAAGATGACGTGTTAAGGATTGAATGATTTAATTGATATTGATTAGTAATAATTGACTTATTTCTAGTGAAATTTAAAATAGAGCATTTTTCTAGATTAATAAAAAGATCATTATTTAAACAATATATAGAGAATCTATCTAGATCTTCTTGTATCTTATGACAATCGTCTATGGTGTATATAGGTTTGTAAATTTTTAAATCATCAGCGTAAAGAAGTATAAAGGAATGTTTGAAGATGTATGAGATATCATTAATATAGAGTAAAAAGAATAAGGGACCTAAATGCGACCCTTGTGGGACACCGGAAGGAATATGTCTAAGTGATGATCTAAAACCATTGAGAATTATGATTTGGTGACGATTTAGTATATACGAAGAGATCCAACGAAATAAATTTCCTCGGATTCCAAGGGACCAAAGTTTATTGAGTAAAAGGTTGTGATTGATTTTATCAAAAGCTTTAGAGAAATCCGTATAAACGACGTCTATTTGGATTCGTTTGTCCATATAAGATGTGAGAGTACTAGTGAAATTAAGCAGGTTAGTCTCTACCGATCTCCCCTTAAAAAAACCATGTTGTTCAGGTATAATGTAGTTTTTGAAATTGGAGAAAAGGAAATTATAGATAATTTTTTCAAAGATTTTACTAATGACAGATAGTTTAGATATAGGACGGTAATTCTCAATAAGATTCTTATCACCTTTTTTAAAAATAGGGGTGATGTAAGATAATTTCCAATAGTCAGGAAATTTACCGTTCGACATAGAAAGATTGAAAAGGATTGTTATGGGAAGAGATAATGGGACAGCACATTTAACAAGGAAAAAAGAAGGCAAACCATCACAACCCGCACCAAGATTAACATTGAGAGAGTTGATGTGACTGAGTACAGTAGATAAGTCAAAATGAAAAGTAGATAAGTTACAAGAAGAAGTATCTGTATTAGAGATAGAAAGGTTAATGGTAGAATCACTATTGAAAGTGGAGTCAAAATAGTCAGCAAAAATGGTACAGATTTCAGAACCATGTGAAGCCGACTTATTTCCATAATACATTACGGAAGGATATGAAGAGGAGGTATTTTTTTTTGAATTTATATATGACCAAAATGATTTGGGATTAGTTTTAATATTATTTTGAATAAGAGAAATATAATTTCTAAAGCAGATTAAAGAATATTTTTTAATTCGAGCTCTTAATAGTGAAAAACTTTGATAATCTAAGGGATTTGAATAAATTTTAAATTTTTTATGGAATTTGTTTTTTTCTTTTATTATTTTAATAAGAGACGATGTAAACCAAGGGGGATATTTGGTACGCTTAGATTTAAGAGTAAAAGGGACGTGGCATTCAATAATATTTTGTAAGGTATCGTAAAATTTTTTACAAGCTAAATCAATATTTAAATTGGACAAAAGTGAATTCCAATTGATATCGCTTAAAATTGGAATAATTGTAGCATAGTCAGCTTTTCTAAAGAGGAAAGTTTTATTATAATTATAATTCAAGGGTGAAGATTTGTTGTAAATTATTGAGATGCAAAAGGATAAATGATGAGAATCTTCATGGATTAGCGTAGAGTCAGCACGAGAAATATATAAGGGGAAACTACTAATAGCTAGGTCAAGAATACGATTATTAGTATTTGACAAATAATTGTATTGATAAAGTTTATTATAAGATAAGAATTGAGTAAAGGAAAGGGAAGAAAAATTAATACAATTGGAAGGAAATAGATGCAGATTTGAGTCGTATTTTGTCCAATCAATAGTGGGAAGATTGTAATCACCGAGTAAAATGAATCGATCCTCTGGATAATTGGTTATTAGATCAGATACTTTATTTAAATGGGTAACTAATAGAGTTTGGTGAGAATTACCAGGAGGAATATAGACAGTACAGATATTTAGTTTAAAAAATTTAGTGGTAATAGTAATCCAAAGGTCTTCTGTGGAAGTTAACCAATTATTTTGAATGACAGAGGGTAGATTATTTTTCACAGCTATGATTACACCACCACCAAATATTTGGTTATGAAGAGAATAATCTCTGTCACGTCGAAACACCTGATATCTGGCATCAAAAAACTCACTATTATTGAATGAGTCATTTAGCCAAGTTTCTGATAGACAGATAATATCATAATTATTAACTAATACATTTTGAAGAAAAGAGTCAGATTTAGTTCGGAGACCTCTGACATTTTGATAATAAATGACAAGACGATTAGAAGACATTGTAAAAAAGGAAGTAGATAGAGCACGTAGTGATATAAATATAAATATCCATATGCATAAATGAAAATAGATATATGCATATAAACATACACATAACTGCATACACAGATAAAGATATGGAATTATTAAGCAAACCATCCTTGGTGATACCAGTTGAAATGCAAAGGTATACATGGACACAAATATAAAAACGAACTCGTACCTTTTTTAGTTTATGAGTAAAATATATGTAAATAGCATAGTTATATAGTAATAATAAAAATAATAAATTATATAGCCATACGTACATAATTGTTTGCACATACATTATAATATGTGATGCAGACCAGTAGACAATAAATGCATAGATAATTATTAGGTTATTAAAATTTAATATTGCACTTAGTCATTTGATTTTGCAAAGATCTGATTCTTTTGAGATTTGTATGATATTGGAGCTCGCACTTTTTCTAATCATGATCTTGCAATCTTTAACCCACAAGTAGGCGTAGTTATATTCAGTTTTCAATTGGCGTGCTCGCTTCAATAATAATTTATTCGTTGGTGTAAGGTGATCCGTTACGTATAGGGTGGTGGGCGGGCCTGGAATATTGATGTCGTTGGTGGTGATGCCGCGGCGGGCGCGCACGGCCGCC
The DNA here is from genome assembly GCF_051622035.1 of Arctopsyche grandis. NCBI lineage: Eukaryota > Metazoa > Arthropoda > Insecta > Trichoptera > Hydropsychidae > Arctopsyche > Arctopsyche grandis. Next base: position 9,427,845 of record NC_135361.1, on the reverse strand, counting down.
ATCAGCAGCTCCTTACGACGGCGCTGAGTGAACCGTACGACCACTGATGACGTGCGCACACTCACATCGCTGTTGCCCTCTCGCTGTTGCTGTTGCTGTGAACCTGCAACGCCCTGGGACGGGTACGGCCGCACACGGTGTATGGTGTCAATATCTGTGTCGCACAATTTGTGACCCACGACAGCACATAAGTCATATAATATAGACACTAGATTTTCACCCTTTTTCATAGGTATGCCGGATATTTCTACATTGTTTTTTCTAGAGAATTGATCTTGCAGATTGTTTTCTTGTTTCAGTTCAACAATAGTATTTTGCGCCTCAATTAAACCTTTATTTACATCAGAAAAGCAGGAAATTTTCTTTTCAGCAGTGGTTAGTCTCCCATCAAATTCATCAGACTTAGCCTCTATTGTGAATAATTTATTGTTTATGTCTGTGATTACAGATTTTATGTTTTCAAACTCATTTTTCATGGTATTAAAGTCTGCTCGAAAGCATTTAATTTCATTAAGTATATCAAATAAAGATGGCTGAGGACTGATGACTGAATCTTGAGAACTGAGCATTAGTGATGAGGACTGAGACGGCGGAAGGGGGTTAGGATGGATACGGCAAGAAACGCATCGCCATTTTTCCTTATTCTTTGACGTCATTTTTTTGTATTTTGTTTCCGAAATCCCCACACAATCATGGTGGAAAGGTTCTTCACAAAGCTCGCACAGCACATAATTAGTCAACAACACAACACTTTTGCATTTATAGCAAATCATTGTTAAGTATTATTAGTTATTAGCGTCACAATTTATAATTTAAATAAGAGAATATTCTCAAAATTTCGCACAAAAATATGTATGAAATAAATAGTTTTTTGTTTAACAATGTTGCATTATGCTGTAATATTGTAAATATGCTCTGGGTTCGAGAGTTAATATATAATTTCAGAAATCAGTTTGATCACGTTCGTTGCCAAACGAATATTATTTGAAGAAACAAAAGAACTTTTTTTTTTTTTTTTTTTTTTTCTTCTTCTTTTTTTTTTTTTTTTTTCAAGTGAAAATTATCTTTAAAATATAACCTTAGAAATCAGTTTAACCACTGTATTTAATCACAATTGCAAAAATTTTAATCAAAAATTAAAGCAACACCAATAACTCTACACAATATGCAAAGCACGACACCATTAACCGACAATATTTACGAAAAAAGCATCCAAATAGCGGACGAGCAAAACAACGAACCAGCTAGTTATTATGCTACCTAGCAACTGCATATAAAACTGCATATAAAATATAACAGATCATATGTATTTATATTCTTTTTATAAGTGCGCCCAAGATTTATTACATACCATTTAGTTTTAGGGAATGTTCTTTTTATTAACGGCTATTTAAAACAGTCACTATCCGAAATATGACAAGATGTTTTAAAACACAATGGAAATATAATAAAAACTCCACATTTTTTTCTCTCTACGTCAGCGTTCTTCAATCTGGAATCCACATAAAATTTTGAAGAATTCCACAAATGGTATCAATAAATATGTACATATATAAACTGAACATCATATGTATATCAGATACAGAAAAGTATTTGTTGGCAAATGAAATTTGAATGTTACGAATAATGATTCAATACGGAATTTTAAAGCAGCTTACCCAAAATTAGGATTCCTTGAACAATATTACCAACCAGAAGTATTCCAAAGGCTACGAAATGTTGATGAACCATTCCTCGACATTATACCCACTTTAATTAAAGTCAGAGAGGAACTCGGAACAAAATATCATTATCATCAACATTTGTAACCGCTGGCTGAAGGCCTCCACATTTCACCTCCATTCTTCCCTATCCTGAGTAATACTCCATATAACCTAACACATCCTTGCTTTGACTCCTCTCCCACCTCACTCACGATCTTATCTCGTATCTTGACTATATGCAGTTTTGACATTTTAAACGCATCAATCATTTCACATGCTTGTCAATACATTCAGCAACTGAAGTACTAAACAGTCACACATTTGATGGAGACTTTAACACAACAGATGACATTGACAGATAGGCGAATCAGTTTGTAAAACACACAGTAAATCGGCGTACTGTGTATATGTATGTATGTACATTAAAAAAAGACATCCAAAGTCGTATAGCCGAATAACCCACAAAATTTGAACTGCGAAAAAATTCAGTATCCAGCAATAAAAATATATATAAACCGAACGGTTCAGGGCTCACGTAAAAAAGGAACGGTCTATTCCGATTTCGGTCCGTTTCAGATCCCCCTACCCCATGCGAGCATTAGCAATACTGTACTTAAGCGAATTTTGCCTTTTGTGGAATAGGACCTCTTGCTGTGGAATTTCACCATCGATTCGAGCCGCCTAGTATGTGGTATGAGGCCGTCGGCCATGGTGTGGGTGCAAGAGTTTGCCAAGGTCTCCAATTTTGGTTCAAAACCCGCTATCCCCGTGTATATCGGTTTTCACTATCTGAAACGGGTCATCTTCGGAGAGGGTTTTCCAAACTGTGTCGGCGCGAGCCGTTACCATGATGATGGCGTTTCTAAACAATCGGTTAATTGCTGCCGCGGTCGCTAGTTACGCCTAATTGATTTACGCAGCCTAGAGGTTAAAACGCTACCCAGACCGAGGGATATTTGTACGTATTTTTTTTTTCTAGAACGCGACTTCTACTCGTAGTATTTGGGAACAATATCGATTTTTGTATGCCACATGCCATATAAAAACTAACCCCACTACAATCGACTTGTATTATACAATAGTCAAAAATTTACATTGAATCTATTATTTATTACATTAGTCGTATCCGTTGATCTACATATATTGTACGAAGTTTCTATATAAAGAAAATGCATGGCGTGACCTAGGTGATCTTGTCTTGTGCTATTGTTACATACATACATATGTACATAGAACCTAAAATCATTTGCTTGCTCCCATTGAACGTTAACCTACCGATAACCTTTCCATTCTTATATATATATATATATATATATATATATATATATATATATATATATATATATATATATATATATATATATATATATATATATATATATATATATATATATATATATATGTACATATGTACTCTCTCACGAATACGAATTCTATGTAAGTTAAAAAAAACATTAAAAAAATGAACTTTTCACATATGTATGTATTCATAAAATGACTCTCGGCTTTTTTTTTACAATAACTAAATATATGTACATATAATAAATTACAATACCGAGTGCCCATGAAATAATGAATATATTAAATATGCAGACCAGCTACAGAACCATGAATACTTCAGGTGGGGGGGCAATGTTTTGAAAAAAAATGATAAATATAAAACGTATGGAGATTTATTTCTTTAGGTATATGTACATTTATATGTAAATTTATTTATTTATTTAAGTTTAAGTTTGGACCATTGTGGCATTACAGGAGTCCCTCATACGCCACAATGGTCGAAAAAATACAGACAGATAAGAAAAATAAAAATATATACATTCGCCATCCACTGCTGGATTAAGGCCTCTCCAACACGCTTCCACTCGTCTCTGTTTTGCGCAACTCCCATCCATGCCACCCTACACATTTTCCTAATTTATCAACCCATTTTCACTGCAGTTTTCCTTTTACCCTTTTTCATTCTCTCTGGTACCATTCTAGTATTTATTTTGGCCACGTGGTTCGCCTACTCCCATTTGAATCTCTTCACTCTATCCACTATATCATATTTCTCACCCACGTATTTCGTTTCCTGTTTTTCCTCGTTATGCCAAGCATACAATGATTCAAACTTCTTTGAGTGAATTGGACTTTGTGTAGCAACTTGGCGTTCAATGTATAAGTTGTACATCTACACGTTATCACTGGCAAAACAAATTGATCGAAGATCTTTTTCTTCGGGCAAAGCGGAATTTTTGGTTTAAAACTATATATACACAGACAAAAATACATTTATACATAATCATAAAATAAATAACAAACTAAAAATATCAAATAATAAAATATGAAGTAGAGAATGTCTTACGTCTACAGCCAGCAAGAACCAACCGCAAATACAAAACACCCCTGCGAGGCCCAAATGGAAGAGAGAAGATCAAATATGTATAATACATACATTCATATATAGAAGATGACATATTTTAAATAAGTTCCATTTCCTGTTGCCGCCTACCAAAGTGAGAATCTTTCGACAATATTTTTCATAACAATGTTTATTTTTGAAGCCCTGGAGTTTGAATTTCTGTACAAATATTCTTTTTGGGATGTTTAATGAGAACATGCATATATGTAGGTAGTAGCTACACTTTCAATTATCCTGACAGAATCAAATCGGAACCTGAAAGATCGAACAGACGTGAATTTTTAATCTGGGATTTCATAAAATAATCAATTCGCCAAAATTTCATTCCACCCTGTATCAATCATTGATGCAGACCTACATATGTATGTAGTTACTTTAAGAGCATTGAAACATAAAATCATCTTTATTTCTAAAAGGTCTCATCTGCTATTTATACAAAAGTAATAAATTATGCTCGAAACGATAATTGGTTTCCATTCTAAAGATATTTCCATGTATGTATAATTGAATAATGGCAACCTATTTTAATATAGTAATAATGTGATGGGTAATTGAGGGAGGCGTTATATTTACATTGTTCAAAGAGTGTGTATAGATCATGAAATATTCAATTAATATTGCGGCATTGTGACTAAAGCAAGCATCTCATTTATAATAAATATAATAATATTGCATTGAACAGGTCAAACGAATGAATTGAACTAATGAACAAAAGAACAAAGCTTGTTAAGAAAGCATAGAATTTAAATTGGATTTCTTTGTTTAGTTCCTCGATGCAAAATTACAAGATTTTCTTTTAAATTATTATTTCATAAATTGAAAATTGCAAAAAATGCATACAAACGTAAACTAATGCTTAATAAATTCAACAACATACCGTATTTAGATTTTTCCATTCGAGTAATTCAACTTTATATGTACTAATGGAATAATAGTGCACGTGCTCAGGAAATGTAAATTTTACTTCTTTAAGTGGAAATCTTACCATTTAAGTGGAAATTTATCTAAGAATACATATATATGTATGTACATTACTGCAATACACCTTCAACAACCATGAAGCAACTAGTAGTTGTTTGGATATAGCATTGGTGTTCTAATTGTTTTAAATACAAATTCAAAAATCGTTCTTGTATTGTAATGCAAAGATCAAATATACCCCCATATATCCCCACGTAAGCTCGCAATAAAAAATAAAAAACCTCGATTCTCTAGAGTAAAAGTACTACTTCGGTTCAGATAAAAATATTTAAAAAATATAAGCTTACAAAAATTATTATTTCTATTACATTTAAAAAAATTTCAGTCCGATTTAGTTAGCGGTTTGTGAGATAATTGAATTCAAAAACTTTAATGACGGAATCCTTTAAACTTCCATATAAACATGTATCAACATCATAATTTATTGAAAAAGTTTAATTTGAAATTTGAGGTAATGAGTTGCTGCCGGAAATATGTATACTCATTAATGCCGGGAACCTTACAGTTTAGAATAGTTTCTTAATACTAAGATTGCTTTAATGATTTGCTTTAAGAATAGTTTATCAATGTATGATTGTCCATAAATGAGTTTATGTATTTACAGAAATTAACTTTTCAATCATCTGATAAATTAAATCAGCCGATAACTAAAATAAAACTATCACTGTTTGATCTGTGTACGTATGTATATGTATATTAAAGCTTGTATTGGTTAGAAAGTTTTTTTTGGAGGAATAAACAATGATATTACGTACATAGAAATTACGAACATCTCGAATTTCGTTGATTCGTATAGAAATGCTGCAAATTTGCCCATAAATGTCTCGCAAATCTCGAGTTTTTCAGCAACTCGAAGTTTGATGATTTATATATACATACATACATATATGTAGATATAAAAAAAACTCCGAAAATGTAAGTTTATCAAAATTTATCCATAGATGAATCTATGATGCTTTTGATAAAATTGTATATCGATGTTTGTAATTGACCAGGAATGGGCGTTGAGGCTTATCTGTTAGGCCTTCCTGGTATATACATTTTATTTTTACATAGATATATACCAGGAAAACAACAACAGATAAACCCCAATGCGATTTCCTAGACAATTAATTAAAAACATTGCAGCACTTTTTATTACATAAATCGTTGTATTTCGATAGGCTGAAGAACACGAAATTACAATTAATTAAATAATGAATGAATCCATAGAGACTTCCATGGATTTAGTCTTGTACATATTTTTTTACTTATTGTATGTACATAAATCAAATTCAAATATTTGTGATATAGCGGGTAGGATGAGTTTTGCCAATTTGATGGAGGTTCCGTCAAATTGTTTCAAACCGTTTCAACAATGAAATCAGATTAATTGGCAAACTCTGATAGAAAACGATCGACTTAGAGTCACAAATTTCCAAGTCTGACCGGCAGCATTAAAGATTATCACGGGATCGAACCCGGTAACCTATCGGTGCTAAACATAACCGCAACCACCGAACCATACTGCTGGCTAAATATACATATGTATGTAAAAATAGTATAACATAAAAAATATATTTCAAAATATTAATGATAAATTTCATTATAGAACCTATCATAAATTTAGAACCTGTGGGGTTGGTTATCCATTTGCTAGTTCCAGGTGCTGTACATTGAAGTACCATTTTGCGCGTTCGTAATATGTACACAGTAATAGTAGCAGGGGGATCGAACAATTTGATTTAATTTACATTCCGATCGTAATTAAAGAGATAAATCTAATTGTGTCTATAAAGTGTGAGAGATCTCGAGACGTGAGCATTAATTCAACAAACCGCTAAGTAGAATTAACATGGCGAACGCGCAATATGCTCAGTCACAAATCAGCTGAAAGTCGCTGGGATAACCTCAAGACTGCGGCGAGAGGAGAAACGCGTAAAGGGCGGTTTTCTCCAGCAACACCTACATAAATTAATATTTTTTACGCAAACACGCACGACTCCGACAATACGTACGACTTCGCATAGCGCATGAATTAATTCGGCCGTAAAATTTTACTCCACTATGTATATCTGAAAATTTATATTTAAAAATACACCTTTCAAAGCGAAACTTCATACAAAATTGTCAAACTTTAATCAAAACTTTCCATTATAATTTCGACGATTGCGTGTACGAAATGATTAGTCAAACGTCTTTGTCTGTCTTTGTAAAGTGCGCGTGTAACACTAGTCAATTCGTTTACTGCGGCAAAATTCAGCCAATCATTTATAAAACAAGCGAAAGTATCCAGTTTTGCATAAGTCAAAACTTGCACACAATTAATACATATCATCATCATTTACCGCCTTTCACCATCCACTGCTGAATGAAAGCCTATCCAACACGCGTTCGTCTCTACTTTGAGCAACTCTCTTATATTTTTCTAATTTCATCCACTCGTCTTCCTTGGGAACTTCTTTTCACCATTTTACATTCTTTCGGGTACCATTCGTGATACATACGTGACCCACCCATTGCGATTTGAAGCTCTTTACTCTCTTCACTATATCAACATTGCCCCTATCATACTTCTCACCCAAGTATTCCGTTTCCTACATATATCTATCTCCTCGTCATACCGAGAATACAGCCTTCCATACAACTTTGAATGCACTGGACTTTGTGTAACATTTTGGCGTTCAATGTCCAAGTTCACATCTAGACGTCATCACCGTTTCACATCCAAACGTCATTAGCCAGCAGCATGGCTCGGTGGTTGGGCTTTTGCTTAGCACCGAGAGGCGCCGGGTTCGATCCCGTGAGTTAGACTCGATTTAATAGAATTTATTCCGAGTATATATGTTATGCTGCTGGTCAGACTTGGATATTTGTGACTCCAGGTCAATCTTTTCCTATCAGAGTTTGCCAATTTATCTGATTTCATTGTTAAAACGGTTCCTCGATTAAATTGGCTAAAGACATTCCTACTTGCTATGTCACCACTATTTGAGTATGATTAATGTACAATAAAATTCTTAGATATCTCGTTAATTTAGAGTTTTCAGTGTCTCGTAATTCAGCGACTTGTGTAATACAAATGCTGCATTGTTTGCAATTGGCCAGAAAGGCGCATTGGGGTTAACCTGTAAGGCCTTTCTGGTATATATGAATGTATATGTATAATAATAATAATCACCAGAGATCAGCGACCAGGATTATTATCAGCCCAAAAATTGCTTCACTATTTTCCTACAAAGCAAACCATTTTTTGTGCTAAAAAGAATCCTGGCCGATGATCTCTGGTCATCGGAATTTTGTAATTTAAAAAAACAGCCTTCATTCGCCTAAATATACCCCATCCCTATTTCAAACGTTTCTTTATTTTTTCTTCTTAAAATTTAACATTAAAACATATTTATGTAGATATATGTATATATTTTATAGAGAATGTTAAGAAACGTAGCATACGCACTATTTTTTGAGAATCACCTCACAAACCTATGTACATACATATGTAGCCTGTAGATTGTGCGTAAAGAAGTTTCAATTCTATAGTGTGTATATTGTAAAATACACACACGGTCGATACAAGGTTTTGCAACAGGAAAAGTAATTGCAATACAAAACCCACCGCATACGCATTTATGGTCATAAAACGCAATTCAAATATGTATATTATAATTATTGAGATTAAATTAGCGAAAATAACAATTTTACATATGTACATAAGTAATCGATTTTTTCTTGTGATGAAAAAAATATATATAAAATTGTATTTGCATAAATATGTACATAAACATAGTATATATCTTTGTACGGAAATTAAAAGCGTATTTAACGATGGAATTTAGTGTATGTGCGCCTTAAGGGACACACACATAAGGTTCTCATCTAACAAATGATTATCTCAGGGCTTAAGTCGCAGTAAGCCAAAAATGAGTGCTTCGAATAAAAAGGCTTTATTCGTCTCGGAGAACGACTCTATGACACGTCGACCTTCTGGCATTGTCGCGACTGTTTACATAGGACGAGTCATAAGTAACAGTATAAGTTTTAATAATAACTTTATGGGGAAAATTATTTTAGTGTAACGGCAGCCAAAATATCATGACGTTATTAAAATCTGAATTTGATTTCAAATGTGGTATATTAAAGCCCTAGGCGTTTATGATTTATTCGCGTACACTGTGTACTTTTCAAATAATCCCATAAAATAAATCGGATGCAGTTCAGAAGTTCCGAAAGAGAGAAACCCAACAAATATCACGAATACCGTTTTATTAAACTGTTCAAAGACGACGTTCAAAGTTTCCGCATGAATGGTATTATATGTAGGTATATTATAAACTACTGCATAAGATCCAGAGTGCATGAGTAAACACAACGGGAAGCGTCAGAAAGTGTAGCACACCGTATGTACAATAGCAGTGAAACAGTAGTGAAGCTAATTAAGACATTGAAATTGCAAAACAGACAATACTAAAATATACGAGGCAATCTGTTTATATTACCTTAACGAAATCATAGTTACGATACATATAACGTAGGCACCGATCTCTACCACGTATAAATCTGTAGACCACTATAAACATAATATAAAATGGAATTTTATCAATCAAGTATAGAAAATGAATAGTTTACTAATATTTTTCAATAAAACTTCAATAACTCATTTTTAAAAAATTCAATAACTTAATTTTAGAATAAATTGGTTAATATACATACTACTACTACTTCCTTTATTCACTAATTATCTTTTTTATTAATTATAATAAAACATTTATATAAAAGACTTACACGTTCATCAGATAAAAATAAAACAATTTTTTGCAACGCAACCGAAAGCAATAGTCTATCTATGGCAATTATTATGAGATGATGCATTTTCAAAGTTCTGCTGCATTTGATTACATTCAATGATAAAAATAGTCAAGGTGAATGAGAAAAATAAAAAAGGTTGTAAAAATATTACTAGTTAGTTATTCGAGATATTTTGCATATAATAAGCGATATTATATTTTATCTCCAAAGATAGCCTTATATTCGATCATCATTCATTCCATTCATCTAATTATGAGTCGGAATGAGTTTTTGATTTTCCATTTCGACAATATGTTATAAAAAAAAACATGATAAGTATGGATTAAAATTTAGTTATTTAATATGCAATTTTGCCATCCACAATCCACAGGTTGATTATCACGGCTCTAACATGAGACGTTTTTTAATTGATATATGTATGTATGTACATAAATTATTTTTATTTTTAATCAAACTAATACCCGTATAATATGGAACTAAGTCAACTTAACTAGTACTCTCACATCTTATATGGACAAACGAATCCAAATAGACGTCGTTTATACGGATTTCTCTAAAGCTTTTGATAAAATCAATCACAACCTTTTACTCAATAAACTTTGGTCCCTCGGAATCCGAGGAAATTTATTTCGTTGGATCTCTTCGTATATACTAAATCGTCACCAAATCATAATTCTCAATGGTTTTAGATCATCACTTAGACATATTCCTTCCGGTGTCCCACAAGGGTCGCATTTAGGTCCCTTATTCTTTTTACTCTATATTAATGATATCTCATACATCTTCAAACATTCCTTTATACTTCTTTACGCTGATGATTTAAAAATTTACAAACCTATATACACCATAGACGATTGTCATAAGATACAAGAAGATCTAGATAGATTCTCTATATATTGTTTAAATAATGATCTTTTTATTAATCTAGAAAAATGCTCTATTTTAAATTTCACTAGAAATAAGTCAATTATTACTAATCAATATCAATTAAATCATTCAATCCTTAACACGTCATCTTCTATTAAGGATCTTGGTGTAATACTCAATAATAAACTAGATTTCTCTGAACATATTTCTTTTATTACCAACAAAGCATTTAAATCTCTTGGATTCCTACTCCGCTCAACAAAACCCTTTAATGATCCTTATGTACTAAAATTACTTTATTTTTCCTTTGTAAGGTCTCACCTTGAATTTGCCTCAATTATCTGGTCACCTTTTTATTTATCCCATATTAATTGTATTGAGAAAGTTCAACTTAAATTTATTAAATCCTTACGCTACCTTTTTCCTACCTATACCCATTCTACTGTTTCCGACATTTTAAAAATCCTTTCTTTTAACAATCTTTCTGTCAGGCGACGACATTCTGATGCTATATTCTTCTTTAAGCTCATAAATGGTTTCCTTGATTGTTCTGATTTACTGAATAAGGTTAATTTCAGAATCCCAGTTCGATACCCTAGACGCGTTGCACTCTTTTCACTTGATCCTTTCAATACTAATTCCCAAAAATATTTTTATCTGCAGCGCGTTTATCGTATGTTTAACGGAGAGCTGAATGAGGTTGATCTGTTTGGTATTTCCCTACATCAATTCAGGTCTAACATCAAGAGAATCTTGACCGATTGATTCATTTTTTCTTCTATTCTATTTTTCCAATATTTCCATTATTTTTATACTTTAGTTTAGTTATGTAATGTGCTATTTAATCATATTATAGCTTTCATTCCTTTCCATTTCATTTGTTTATTTTGTATTTACCTTTTTCATTTGTTTTTTATATTTGTAAATTTCAATTTCTTCTTATATTCTATCTTATAACCTTTTCCAAATATTTTAATACTATAGTTTAATTATGCAATGTACTACATATTTTGTCATGCCTTTATTCTTTACTTTTTAATTTGTTTTCCTTATATTTATGTTTTTCATTTTTGTAAAAATCTATTATTGGACTCGGGTGTTACATATATTATTTATTTACTTTTTGTGTTTTTTATACCTATCTCTGTACATCCTGTCTGTTGATTTTTCAATTAATAAAATAAAATAAAAAATAAAATAAAACTTATTTATTTTTTCCAAAGTACTATTTATTATTTTGATAATCAATAGAAATCATATTATGACTTTTATACTCAATTACCTTTCATATAAAACCATAATATACATGCGAAAATTCTTTATGGTTTTTCTTAAAATAATTGTCTTTTTTATCAATTTTGTAATTTAATAAACTGTTAATTTTCCCAACAAAATAAATAAATAATAAACAATGAAACATTTAAAAAGCAGGCCGATATATAAAAGCTAGAAAATTTAGAAAATTGTAAGCTGTGTTAGAAAATTGTATGTAGAATTTGCACTAGGGTTAATCTTTAAGTCAAACTGTGTTTTTCGTGTAATTGAATAATATAACTGCGCAGCATTCCTCACATTGCAGTGCATTCCGCACCTCATAGAATCAAATATACCTATTTTGATTAACGTCAATTGATCAATTGACTCCGCAATTTATTGCAATAACGTATCACGCGACTTATTCGTACTCTATTCGAAAAATATATATGTATGTATATAATTCCTAATATCTACAAATATTCGAAAAATTCATCAGTTAACTTTAACGGAACAACACATCCAACACTTTCGACCCACCTGTACGTACACGCAATATCCTAATATTTCGCAGATTTTTTATTATACTTCATTCACCATAACCTTTGAAAGCATTCTTTCCGTACAGTGCGTACGACCTTTCTTTATATCTTTTCACCTTCGAAAAATGCAAACGCATAAATAACGACATTCAGTCCCAAAACAAATAATATTGCCGGTGGACAAATGTGCACAATTTAACACATCAAAACCGCTCGACGCAACGGGTTAATAGACGTATAGACGCCGCAATGCGTAACTGAATCACTATATATGTAAGTAGTCTTTACGTACGAGCCATTGGACTTTCCCAATTAAAAACTCCTAAACCTAATGTCCCGCGGATAGGGTTTGAGACCTCGAAGGACCCAAATTTCCCTCCTCATTGGCCCGCATAAAAGTGGGCGCGCTTTCGAAATTTCATTAGGCCGACAAAGAATTTATGTTTTCATTTGCGCGGGAAAATTCTAATTAGTATTCAGGCATCTGCCTCGGAGCGCTTATGGAGAGCGCCTCACCTGTGAATATTGCTTAATGACAAGCGCCAAGGCATATTCAAGGGACAAACGGGCCCTAACGAGACAACAATGAAGGGTATTTAACAATTCGCAACTTGTGAACTTCGGCGCAGCGGTCGACAAAGCGTCGCTTTTATTTGTTTTCGTGCGAAAACGCAGTTAATTATGTCGTTTTAGCAATCAAAACTGCGTGATCGCTAGGCTAATGTACCTCGGGTGAGGTTACAATTGAAATGTGACACTTTTCAAATCTTTCGGGGAGTCCTTTGTACGAACCAAGAGAAAGTAGTGAAAATTCTCATAAATATTTGGGCTTGTGCCAAAAGTCTGTAATAGAATTCATCACTACCCCCCCCCCCTTACCTTAAATCAATATTATAATACTAAAGCAATTCAATTGATCCAATTTATCTCTATATATGTACATATGTATCAGTGACATTCATTAGAATCAAAATTTTCGATGGTAATTAAAAAGTTTCCGATAATTTTGACGAATCAATGATAATAAATATAAAAACGGAAGGTACATATAAACATATTTACAATTATCAGAGGTACATAAGAATGCAGTTGATCGCGCCATGAATACTGACAAGAACACTAATACACATTTGGTCGGTGGCTTTTTTGCGCGACCAGATCAAATGTACGCAGCTTTATGGAGCATGCGACGCCGGGAAAGGTATTGGTTACCCAAGCAATAAAGTCGGCCGACCATCGAGATCGGTTGCCGGCGTTCGGTCTGGTCACGGTGATTTTATTGCTGAGTGAACAGAGCACTATCCTCGAAATGTACGTATAGCATTATATTGAGGAGTGCCACACTCTGTGATTAGTCGCCAGCGACTACATAGTGAGAAACCTATGAACACGTGTAACTGTATCGTCACAATTTTTAAAACTCTTACAGGTGAGCGGATTCTTGGTTGCTTTTGGTATCCCGATTTGAGAGACTAAGGGCGGTTTCAGACTAGCGTTTTATACGCGCGTATAATCTCGATTTTTGAAGTGCATGTAGGCGCGTATAGGCGCGTCGTTTTCCATACGCGCAACTCGTACGAGCGTAGACGCGCTTATAAGTTTGTATAATCCATGTTGATACTAAATCACCACTACCGGTTCGAACGAAAACGCCGGAATAAGCCCGTGTACGCGCGTCCGGTTTTTTGAAGCGCGAAAAGTAGCGCGTATGCCGAAACGACGGTATACGCGCAGAAAAATACGCTAGTCTGAAACCGCCCTAAGAGTGACTGCAAGTAACGGAGTCGCCAACCAAGTCACTCGCAAGTCACCCGGTGTGGCCCGGCTCTAACCTAAAGAGTGTTTTTTTTCTTCAAAAATGTATTCAATTGATCATTAATAAGGTTCAGAGACAAAACACTTTATCAGTAGTAGACTTCGTTGGCTATTGTAGACAAGTCTGCCGAAATTGGCAGACAAGTCTGCCGATATCTCTGCGGCAGTGGGCTACTTTAGACCGATACAAAATACAAAACCGACTGTAAATCGACCCACAGTACGTCATTCATCAACTTCTTCGACAAACGGCGTCGGAATTCAGCCGAAAAAGATCGGCATACAAATAAACAAACACGAATTCAATTGATTTGACAGCCTACGCAAATTGCAAGGTTTCGCCGCGACAAGCAAACAAATTTAACGAAGCTGTCTGCCACAACAGAATCAACATTATAACAAAATTTTAATTACATCTCGACTAGAAGGGCGAGGGAGAGACAGAGAAGGGCGAGGAGTAGGAGGCGTGAGACCGAGTATAGCACGTTCGCATAGTTATGGCGGTTGGTTCGACGAGTCCGCATACAATATATCCCTTAGGCCTAGAAGCGCTAATTCCCAGGTACATTCCAGGTGACACTCGGGCACACCAGCGCCTGTCACCCCGTCAAAGCCTTAGTTCACCTAACTCGCCTAATTAATTAACCGGGCGTGCGTACACACCGACAGACACTCCATGACACTTAAACAAATACTTAGCGATACGTCGACGTGTTTTTGTAAACGACTGTTTTCGTTTCGAAACCGAAAAGACTTATAAATTATAAAACTTATAAAAAAACATACTCCAACGCAACAATATAAGGTGCAATGATGAAAATATCAAAAACTTGACGTTTTTTGTGTGAATTCATCGTTGAAATGAGATTTATGATTCATACGAGGCATTCCCTATGACGCGTTACATTATTCCATGGTGTAGAATAGGTAGATTGCTCCAAGGATATGCAAGTCTATTATTTTTCTTAAAAAGGGAATGCTGTGTAAATCGGTGATTTGTCTGTCGTAGACTTTTTTGCGTCGTAGTTACGCTAAGCCGTAAAAAAACTAGATTGTAGTCAACAAATGATTTAGAATTGACTGCACTAAGACCGCTAAATCAACTGGTGTTTAGTCAATATTTTGAGCTCTTACAATACCTACTGGGATTCGACTGCGATAAATTGCCCAATTTTTTGTCGAAAAATCACTGAAAGACAAGTATTCATCTAAAAAGGAAAATAAATAGTGAATGTGTCAATTATAAAATATTTGCTCAGTTGAGCAACGAATAATTAGATACTACTAATAATAATATCATTAAAAATAATATAATTAAATAAAAAATATATACAAAAATGTATTTTATTAAATAAGACAATAGAAAAAAATGTAATTTAATAAAAAAGTACATATTAAAATGTTAAATAAATAACTATTATACCCGCTATAATAACTGAATTACTATCTAAGATGATTTTACTATCCACATTACATAGATGTGAGATGAGAGTAAATGAGAGTAAAAAGAAAAGTAACGGATATAGCTGTTTAGCCCGGGAGTTGTGAAGGTGCGGTAGAAAGACGTATATGGATAGCTAGCTGTCATCGCTGTAATTTGTAATTTTGATTCTCTATCTTCAGGTCGAAGAAATTAACTTACTTCAATGCTAGTTAACCCCTCCGTATGTAGGTAAGATATCAACGCGATCCTCAGAGTGAAGTGATTCAAAATCAGATCACAATTTTTTGACGCACGGGAATTTCACTGAACTGACAGAGTAAAGCTGATAAAAAGCTTGTGAATATAGGTAAACTGTATCTATACACTTTTCAAGAAAAGTTTTCTATTATTTACATAATTAGATTATGTATAACATACATTTATACATACATACATAAATATTATACACACAATTTTAGTGACGTGAGGGCTTAAGAGTATTGTCCAGGAAAGGTTCTGCTCTAATCCTTATACCATTCAACTGACTATATATTACATATGTATGTATGTATATACATATATAAATGCTATTACATAAATTGTACACTAAAATTTTACTAGCTGGTTAGTCACCTGATATAAGATAAAATCACTCGAGTTGAGTTTTGTTCCGATAAAAAGTACAAAAGCAAGCGAGATACAAAACATTTTAACATAGTGAAAAAACAACAACCTAAATCGAGCCAACAAAAAAAGTTGAAATCTGCGGATAACCTATTCGCAAGTTGACAAACGCGTTGGTGCTGAATTCTGACACATTTCCGATATGCGCCACATTCAAAACGTACACAAAGTGTTTCTATTATAATATATCAGATGTGGCAATTTACAGTTTTCTTTTATTATATTATTTTTTTCACAATTTATAAACCTTGGCCCACATCGTTCGAGTCTGGTCTTGTAAGTTACGACTTTCGATACTACATATGTATTAGACTGGTTCAATCTTGTTTTTAAGCAACGCATATAATTGAATAATGTATGCCCATTTCGTTGAATTTTAAACAAAATTACAATACATATGTAGAAAAGACGAGTAAGGTAAATTGTTTTTACATACAATATCGAAGAAAAATAAACAACATTTTTTACACATGACACCAAAGGACCATCGACCCCATTAAGAATTCATTGCTGCGACCCTTTTCCTATTAAAATAGATTCCAGGCACATCTATTACATGACACGCCACGTTGACGTATCAATATTTATTATTTTTCCCATGGCATGCATAATAAATGCCGGATCGATAATAAAAAAAAAGTAAAAATCCGATGCGTTACCGTTGCTTTTGATTAGATTAAGGACCTACATATTTAAGTAAAAAAGTACAAGAGAGACGTCTTCAAAGAAGACCAAGCAAAACCAATTCGATCAACACTCAATGATTTTTTTATTTTATATGTATTATATACTAGCTGTATTACCCGGCTTCGCTCGGTATTTGTAATATAAACCGCTTAAACATGACTAATCTAATAGTAAACATTTTATTAAATTTATTTGAATAGTTTTATTTTATATCAATTTATTTGAATAGTTTTATTTTATATCAATTTATTTGAATAGTTTTATTTTATATCAATTTATTTGAATACTCATTTGTTTTATTTATTAAATTGACTGTCACGAACAAACATATATAGTAAGTCTCTTATAAAAAATTATATGTTTATCAGAATCCGGCGCCTGCGCCACCTAGGGCTTCGCCCCCCGGCACGAAGGCGGCTTCACCCTCGGCGCCTTTGCCCCCGGGTAATCCTTTGAATCGAAAAAAATCGAATCGGCGCCTATGCATCAAAAAACAAAATCGGATGTGTCGTCTACGAACGAAGTTTACATACATACATACAAAGTCTCTTTCGAAATTATATATTAGATGTACATATATTATACTAGTCGGCGTTGTAGAAAATTTCAAAAAATCAAACCAATTTAAGTACTCTCTGTAATAGTATAGTAATAAAAAATAGTAAATAATACTAAATTGGACGATACTACCTTTAAAATTGTAGATTTTTATATCGGTCAAACATAGCAACATTCAGTTTTAGGAAAACTTCCTAATGCACGGTTAAGTGAATTGGATGTATGCAGCTGAATAAACACATGCTACGAAACGTTAGGGTGAAAACACACAGAGAGGCACGCAGCATGTGTTATTTGATTTTTGTAGATAGTTTTGCACATGTAAAAACCACTAGCACGCATAATCTTTACTGCGGTCCGAAAATCACCCCCTGGAGTTTTGTCGATGATATTTTATCTTTGTATTGACATAGGTTTGACAGTGATCGATAACGGTGATTCCCATATTTGAAGAAATGTGGGAAAAATAATAAGATTATACGAATTAACAATGAAATGAAGAAACGCACTTTCCAGTTGGAAGCCACGAGGACTGAAAAAATCTCGTGACACGTGTTTATCTGTGTGTTTTTACTAACCTCTTATTATCGTAAGCTAGTTGGACAGCTGTAGTGTGCAGTGTAAAATACACTATTGATTTTTATATTCATTCAAATCCTTTTTTTAATACACACATATATATGTATTATATTTTATTATATTATAGAGTATAAGAGGAGATTTAAAGATCATTTAAAAACCAAAGATCGGACGATCTTTTTTACGATAATTTTAACGCTTCAACAAATACACTTAAAAGCTTGCGATTTCTCTTATTTAGAGTCCTTTGGCGGAAAATTGGAGAATTGCGTAGTAAAAATCTTCAAACGGAATCCAGTTTCGACAAGTGAATTCCATGATCAGTCGAAATAAATGAAATAATACACTCGATATAAAACTCGGCGACGTTCGAGTGTTATATGTTGGTTTTGAGTTACCATCGCGACGGCACAACAGCATTCATTGCCCGAGGAGATGTCACTCAGTTGCCGGGAACAAAAAAGCTTTGCTTTCAATCCAGTCGTCTTCTATGTATATGGTCGAAGTACGTTTTCGCTTCGACTAGATTAAGTTTCCTGATTGGATGGGATGTGAATTCGAGTACAAAAGGGAGACCAGAATGAAAGGGCGCGTTTAATCCGCGTAAAACTGTCGGTTACCCCTGGTACGGGGGATGACTCCTATAAACGAGCTATCTTCTAAAATACCCAGCACTGTGTGTGCCGTTTATTATTCTCCATCAAAGTACCATTGAAACTGATTAAAATAATAAAAGAATAACAATCGTATTGTGAACGTTGAAAATTCATTAAAAAAATTACGCATTCCCGATTTTCATGTTTTTTCTTATAATTTATTATGTAAAATTTCTTGGGTGGGATAATTCTTCACTGCATTCTGTCAGCGGCAGAGAAGAAAGAAAGAAAATACGATGACTTATTGAGTAGAAGAGTCA
The DNA here is from genome assembly GCF_051622035.1 of Arctopsyche grandis. Lineage (NCBI taxonomy): Eukaryota > Metazoa > Arthropoda > Insecta > Trichoptera > Hydropsychidae > Arctopsyche > Arctopsyche grandis. Next base: position 9,408,647 of record NC_135361.1, on the reverse strand, counting down.
ATTTTATATATGGATATACATAATTCGGAATGAAATAGCCAAATTTGTAAGCTTCACGAAAATTCAGCCTGTCTTAATATGTATGTATTTTTGTTAAAAATACAATATTGTAGCGTAGACGTGTAGAGGGGTTTCCGAGATCGCAGACAGTAGTGGTATAGGTAGTTTATTGTTCTTGATCCGTCGGCCTGCCAGCTCCGAATGAAGCACGGACCAAAAACGTCTAATATTTATACCTATCGGGTATTTTCCGCGCAGAGAGATCGTTCTAATCTCTACGTTACAATATACAACATCCTGATTTGCAAGGCCTAAAATAAAAATCTAAAATTAATAGAAGCAATACACTACTATCCTGCTAAGCGAAAACATCTTATGTATATAGTCGCAGAAAAACCGCAAAATTTCAAAGAACACTCAATTCAAAAGTTACATTACACAATAGCAATTCGAGCAACTTTGAGCAATCGACGTGAAATTTTAAGTTTTCGTCGACGAACGAAGCGAATTTGGGTACCAATCGAGTTGGCTTTAAAACTACATAAATATAATATTTGAATACGATGCATTATACATTTTGAACTTTGTCAACGAACGGCTATTCGCATAACATTATGACAATACACGCAGCATACCACGATTATATGATACGTACATATATATGAACGAGGACTTATGTAGATTAGTTTGATCAGCTTCTGACCCTTTCGAACCCTCGATATATCAAATCTTACACATGCCTAACTACCGAGGTGATAAAACTTCCGAATACTCCTGGATTCAATTTCATGCACGTACATAGTAGATACATAATTTCAAGGTTGCCGCATTGACAACATAAAATCTCCGAAATGTTAAAATAACCATGGTAATTTTGAACATCCTCCAAAAACAATAAATTAATAATACAAGTCGTTTAGCAAAAATTGACGTAATGTTTCAGCCAATGGAGAATGTCTCAATTCGACGCAGAGCGCTTGAGATGACAAAAAATCTGATATTACTATTGTAGTCGTAACGTTTCCTGAGCGATTACAGTCGACCGATTTTTTGTCCACAGAATCACTTAAAGTGGAGGAGGAGGGGATATGACATGAAAAAATGAATATCTGCGCAATACATTTCCAAGACTAAAATATAGAGTTGAATTGTAAATACGCGTATAAAATAAACATGGACTAGTCGCACATTTTTCCAGTAGGAAAAAAAGAGAAATTTCAACAGTACGGAACGGTGCCAAATGTCTAATTTTACTAAAGTTACGCCAAAACGGAAGATGACAAATATTAAGTACATAGTCGCTAGCCCAACGCACGTTAACAATCATCATCATCATCATCACCTTTCACTATTCACTGTCGGATAACGACCTATGTATAATATAAAATCGTATTTAACTTTTAACTATCTTGCACAACCCAATTAATGGTATGTTTGTATATCTACACACACTTTTGTCTGCGAATCTGCTCATTTACCTCTTATTTTCTGAGTAACATTATATTGAACATTGACCTCGTTAAGAAAATTATATTAACATTCCAGAATTCAACAGCTTACATTCCCGAGTGTCGTCTTTAAACAAACGAACGATGCCATGTTAAAAAAATACCAATTCAAAATTGGATTCACCTGTTCTATATTTAATTTCAAGGTCATTAAAAACCTTCATACATTTTTCGTATATCTCAAGAGACAATACTGCAGACTAATTCAGCAGGTAAACTAATAATTGTCATGCTCTACACCAGGAGTCGGTAAACGTTTTTGGCTGCTGGTCAAAATCAACCTAAATGTGACTATTAAGAAGATGTTTCTAATAGTAGGCATTTTAATTTAACACAGTCGTTTGGTGAATAATAAGATATATTTAATTGAGACAAAACTCTGTAATTATTTGAAATTAAGTAGTTATTTCCCTGAAGTCGTTCGATGAAATCGTGATAAAGGTACGATTCTTTCGTTAAAAACAATTCTTTTGTTTATTATTGAGTTGCACATCGTTTTTATCGAAACGTCATATTGTGACAATACTGACTCGACGATACGACGCAAGCAATGTTGCACCGTATCGTCGCGCTCTGTAATGTCTGTATATATAACTCGATTTTGTCTTACACTCGTCCAAAACAAGTCTGAACGTGCCGAAATGTGCGTTGCTGTATAGTATGAATAGGAGCTGTTGTTTCCGTGAGCTGCTGTGCTGTGCTGTTGCCGTGAACTGCTGGATAGTATAAATATACCTTTCTACGAAAAATGACCCACAAACTGTTGAGTTCAAGTGGGTCACTTGAAATTGTCAAATGAGTCACTTGATGACCCGCGGGTCAAAGGTTGTCGATGCCTGCTCTATACAATGATATAAAAAATATAATGTAGAGATTAGATAATTGGTGCTCGCTGGATTACCATCGCTGATCGCCTGATCTCGCGTTCGCACCAAAAAGGCATCAGCGTATAAACGAGCCATACACAACAACCAATAAGGTCTCGCGACCAATCGACCAATGATCTATCTGTATTGAAAGTACAGTATAAATATTGGTACAGAAAGTTTGAGTATAAATATTGGGCGGTTTTGAACCGTGGTTCATTGGGAACTGGTTGGCCAACTGGTGAACAAAAATGAACTACCTCGTCTTTCACTTTAATCTCGAAAACCACTCTACGCGTCCACGCTACAGTAGGAACATGAGACAGAGTATCCACTGTGTAAATGCATTCGTTGGTGAGCAATAGAGACCCCGGATTGGGCTAACGGGACTCAGTAAGTGCCCAAACAAAGGATACGCTTGACTTGTTGGCCTAATCGCTGATCGGTGTTGGGAAGCATTCAAAGAGTTAGTGCCCGAACAAAGGATACGCTAGAATTCTCACAGACCTGCGCGAGTGCGTGCGTAAACAATAGACTCACCAGAGTAGACCTTTAAGTGCCTAGACAATAGACACATTAATGGATCGGTGAAGCTGTGCTGTGCAACTTGTCCCATATAAGGAGGTACACACGGTAGATCAGATTATTCTGGAGTAAGCGGTGGTCCCGTGTGGACCTCTGAGATCGTCGAATAAATGCTGTGAAGCGATATTGAAAAATAAATCTCAGATTTATCGCGATTTTAAATGCGACATATTTTAGCATCGCAGCTACCGCTCGAATACGTCAAAAAGCCTACCCTTATACAACGAAATTAATAAAACCTGACTAAGTAAGGCGTACGCTAAATTGTGCACAACTAAATCAAATGAAAAATTTCATACCTACTTTGTACACTCAGAAATTAAAGGGTGGTGGGGGGGTGGGGGGCAATCTCCGCGGATGGTTGCTACAGAAGTACATAATTAATCTCGAATTTCAATTTGGGCCAGCAAAAATGGTATTAAGCCCTCGAAAAGCGCGGCCCTTTATAAACGAATGCATTAAAAATTAATCCGTTCGACACGTAGTAAACTCTCGGCAGTTCAACTTTTAAAGCGAACGAAACACCTCCGCGGAAACGCGAAGAGGAAGTTTCGGATAAAAACACATAAATACGCACCGACGCCAGATATAAATATTACACTTAACGCAAAATAAACCCCTCGGTCGAATATCTCAATTACACGAACCACCCCACACCTCCCCCGGAGGAAAAATGTAAATTAGTCGAGGGAAGAGGAATGGAGGGGGTAGGTACACGCGCGTAATATATCACTCACGAAGACAAATGGGTCGTCAAAAGGGGAAATTTGTCGTTTTTATTCGGAGTTTATTACACGGAGGCGTATTGACCACAGACACGGCACATATTAGGGAAACTTGAATTAGGGCACACTGGTTTCGGCCGCCATTAATCATTTTGCGCGACGTCGAATTTTAAAAGGGATTTCCTACCATTTTGCACGACGCGACGGATGCGTAAAGAGGGAAAACTCTCACGCCCGTCACGATCGTGTCTCTTTCTTCTTTCGATATTTTCGACAAACTTCCGAATGCTGAGAAGCTCAAACCTATCTATGTACGTATTTAAGTTACCAAACCTATGAATAACGCATATTAGTTGGGTAGTTGGCGGAAAAATACGCTAGCTGGGATATAATGGACCACGGGCATACAGTTTAACTTTCGGGCATTTGAAATCAAAAAAGTTTACTACAAACTATACTACACTACAGAAGAAAACCTTCCATACGGAACACTACTACTACTACGACGATATAAACACAAGATAATAATTAGGTTTGTGAGGTAATTTTCAAGAAGAGAGGGGAGTGGGATATGGGACGCCTTTCCCATCGTCTCACTTTTGTTTTGTGCAAATTTGTGACGACAAAGACTGTTTATTTAAATATGTATATATATATATATATATATATATATATATATATATATATATATATATATATATATATATATATATATATATATATATATATATATATATATATATATATATATATATATATATATATATACATATACATATACATATACATATACATATACATATACATATACATATATATATATATATATATATATATATATATATATATATATATATATATATATATATATATATATATATATATATATATATATATATATATATATATATATATATATATATATATATATATATATATATATATATATATATATATATATATATATATATATATATATATATATATATATATATATATATATTTATATTTATATTTATATTTATATTTATATTTATATTTATATTTATATTTATATTTATATTTATATTTATATTTATATTTATATTTATATTTATATTTATATTTATATTTATATTTATATTTATATTTATATTTATATTTATATTTATATTTATATTTATATTTATATTTATATTTATATTTATATTTATATTTATATTTATATTTATATTTATATTTATATTTATATTTATATTTATATTTATATTTATATTTATATTTATATTTATATTTATATTTATATTTATATTTATATTTATATTTATATTTATATTTATATTTATATTTATATTTATATTTATATTTATATTTATATTTATATTTATATTTATATTTATATTTATATTTATATTTATATTTATATTTATATTTATATTTATATTTATATTTATATTTATATTTATATTTATATTTATATTTATATTTATATTTATATTTATATTTATATTTATATTTATATTTATATTTATATTTATATTTATATTTATATTTATATTTATATTTATATTTATATTTATATTTATATTTATATTTATATTTATATTTATATTTATATATGTATGTATGTACTAGTTGCGAGAGAATTTACGGTTTATTTAGCCCTACTTTATTTTCCTTGGGTTGCTTATTATTTTTAAAAATACGAAATTGTTATTTTTATGTAAATCAGTGTTTCGACGCTTTGTTTTTATTTGATTTTTTTTTTTGGCTTTTTTGAATGAAGTGCATCTTCCCAAAAGCACAGGAATCGAGTGAAGGGAAAAGGGCCCAGATTATTTTAATACATTTTCAAGGTCTGGATATATAAAAATTTCCAAACAACTTAAATTATCTCGATGTGAGATCCCCACGACATTAAAAAGATACAGCGAGATTGGTTCTATAAACTCCATCAAAAACGGGAAGAATAAGGAAGAAAGCACAAGAAAACCATTTCTTTCAAAATCCCAAAAACGTACCGTCTGAGCTAGCTGGAGAAGTGAAAATGGAATAAAATTTAAAATTTTCTTCACAAACCGTAAGAAGACGTACATATGTTTATAATAGTACATTATAGGGTTTCAGATCCAGAAAGTAGGCAGAAGAAAACGTAGGGTTAAACAATAGAGAAATTCCTAGTAAAATGCAATGTACATACATATTTACATATATGCATACATACATAGGTAGTGGCTGTTTCACATACCCGAGTACTACAGGTCAAAAGTATTTTTTACAAGTGGCCTAATAAATGCATTTGTCCACGGCTGTACCTGTCAACATTGTCTCTTGTTAGTGCATTAGTAAATAAATTATAATTATTCTATAGCCAGAGGAATACAGACAATACGGACAGTAGGAATACGGACAATGTGCTCAAATTATTTGGGTTGTGTGCGGGTCCATATCAAAAATCGTCGAACAATAGAAATCGAGACTCACATTTCGCATACTGCCTAGTTATACGGAATGACGTACATGTGTACATAGATATTATATGAAACATTTACGAGTCGTCAGCTCGGTGTACCGTGGCTAATGTTAGTAGTTAGCATTTCTGTAATATGTAGGTATTAAGCGGGCGAACCGATAAAAACGTTCGTAAAGATACCGAAATGCGGCTTATTGCAAACTTTACTTTTCTGCGCGTTTGTATTTATGTTCAGTTAATGGTCTATTTATGTTTATCAAACACACAACTTTATTAATCTTTATAAATCAAATGTCAGTGTGTGTGTGTTGCGTATAATCCGGACTCCTTGATTGATAACAGGGTTCAAAAACTTTCCAGTCACTTTATGAACCATTGACTCTCACAGGTCACGGAATATAAATATGTTCATATATTATACAGTTGTTGACAAAAATAAAATTTCAATATCAAAGCCTAGTTGTAAATGTAGCACACTACAGTGTTAAATATACTTCACGCTGACATACATATGTACTAATTGTCATCTATTTCAGGTTATGGTTTGAGGTTTTTATCCGCTGTCAAGAAAAAACTCTCAAGTTTCACTTCGACGTGCAGACCTCAAACGGTTAAAATATCAAAATTTTATACTGCTATAGTACGTTCTATATACTGCCATATATTGGTAATATTGTTCATTTATTCAGTAATCTTTTTACTTACCTCTTATACAGTTCACATGGTTTTTAAGTGATTGAAAGGCACCGTACCGTACTACATAATACAGCGATACTATTCAAAGAGGGTAAATTAGCCCGCTGGGCGTGTAATTAGTTATGAATAGAGGTAGGATAGCCAAGGTGCCGCTTTATAAAAAAGGTTCGGCAAACCTTTAACAATGCATTTACAACATTTGAACAATACGCAGCACCCTCTGGGTCCGGGCTTTAGTTATAAACATCATTATTAGAGGTAGGATAGTCACAGTGCTATCCATTGTTCGGCAAACAATGCATTTACAACCTTTGAACGATACATGGCCCCCTCAGGCTCCGGTGACTAATCATTATCATTACACAGCACAAAAGACACGTGTACATTCCAAAAATTGGAACCGTACAACCGTCAATAAATCATTTAATTTATTGACTCTTCAATGGAAAAGTAATACCAAAGAGATGGCTAATTTGATAAGTGATTGTGACATGAAATGTTTTGCTGAAACACACAAATCAAACGTTTACACAAATATGTACGTGTATACGTTTTTGCACAATTTTTATTAATAATCAGAAAAGTAGCCGAGCACTGAGTGCTTGTACCACCTCTCCTCAGACATAAGAGTCTCAATCATACAGAACATCGAATAAAATTTACGATTGTAGCTGATATTGGTACTCATGATTTTTCGGAAAAATTTGCTTAACCAGTGGACTACGCTGTGGTTCAAATTCAATTATTAATGCAGTTTCGTTTTTTTTTTTTTTAATTATAATTAAATCCAATCTATAAAACATTGCATTGCAAATTACGTAGCAGCCAAAGGATTAATATAAAGTTTTCGAATTGTAAATAAGTTTTTGAACTCTTTTTCCTATTATGCTGTAGATTAACATTAGAATAATATAATACTATGACTACTAACCAAATTAAATTAAATTGTAAAATAGAAAATGATCAGTAAATCAGTAGCTATTAAAATAGATATAAGATGTATTGTGAACATAATTTCGTAACAATAAAAAGCATTTAAAAATCAAAAATATAAAGTTTAGTAAAAAATATTAATACAAAAAATAATTCGTACTCAATTCGAACGAAGTTTTCCGCGCAACGTTTTCGCGCGAATTCATTACACATAAACAATTAAATCAAAACTCAGATTGTACGCACGAGAGAGAGAGAAAATGTAGCGAGGGATCAAAGGGTGAGAAAATTTCAACGGAAACATTAATTGCTTAAAAGGATAATGGGCGTTAAAGGATAACTTCAAATGGATGCTTTGAATGAGGATTGATTAAATCCATTTAACACGCCCTACACCCGTGCAAATGTTTCGCGTTAAACTTTGAAAAACACCACATGCGCAAATTTACGAATACACACACATTCAATTTTGCATACAGACTATAAAATATATTTTGAAAATAATGTCGGGTAAAAACAACAGATCGATACACGCGGAATGCCGAGTTCAATAAAATCTTCAAACTACAACTACTGTGTGTGTGTGTGTGTGTGTAACCTAAAACGTGGCAGTTTGTTCGTGAACATCATGAATAGCATCACCATAAATATAATCACTAATATCGAACGATGAATTATGGATGGGTTTCAATCCATAATTCAGGTGTGGTTGCGAGACATCGACCACAAATGTAAACAAAAGGCCAAAACCGGAAAACCCCAAATCGCCTAAGTCCACAAACTAATACAAAGGCGTCGATAATAATTTCGATTCGAGTCTATCGATCGTACATATGTATGTATGTGTGCATAAAATATAATTAATAATTACAGTGACTTATTGTTTTTTTATGCCCGTAATGAAAAAGTGCACGGCGTTCGTTGGGTTGACCGAAACCGTGCAATAAAACGTTAACGTTTGCGGTCTGCACTAAAATGGCCTGTCGTAAAGCTGACACTGTCATAGTTTTTCCGAATTAAAAATATGAACGTAGTCACTTAGGTTGTGTTATTGTTATGGCTCGGGTGTATAAAGCAGACTGAGGTCGTTACACGATACGAGTTGACAATATTACATTAACAAATTCGAGAGGTAACTTGGCAGGTTTAGCAGAATGCTCTGAACAAAGGAGCGATAATATCATTACAGAGCAGAGATCAAAATTTAAGTACATAAATTTAAACTTATTAGTACAGAGTAGAGACCCGTATTTTTTAGCATTTTGCAATATATGCTATATGTATGTAATACTATTTCCAAATAATTGTAATTTTATACCATTTTTTATTTGTTATGTTCGCTTTAAATGTAGTTCATAAATTGTATTATGACGTGAATAACTTATTTTTATTTTTATTTTATTCAATCAATCAATCTATGTATGTATGTACACTCGTCATTGCAAATCGCTCCAATGCGACGAATGTACCACATAGATCAAGAAACACACCAAATTACATAAATCATACACTAATATAATTTGTCACGAACAAACAAACATACATATGTAGTAATTCTCTTATAAAAAAATATATGTACACCCCCGGCGTCTGCGCCACCCAGGTCTTCGTCCTCGGCGTCTGCGGAGGCCTAGGGCTTCGCCCTCAGCACATACGCCCTCGGGAACTTCGAATCCATTGAATCGGAAAAAAGCGAATTATTAGTTCGATAACGTCACGAAATTCTACGAACGAAGGATACATACATTTACAGGTTTACCACTAATTACTCATTGAGCTATGTTGAAACTGCACAGAGTTGGAAACGAATTGTCCATGGTCGATTTATTCATTGTTAGTAAATACAACATGAAATCTATTCTATTTAAATATTTTTTTAATACAATGTAATTTATTTTGTAATATATGAATGTATGTGTATTTTTTTTTATATTTCATTTTAATTTATTTTATATTTTTTTTCTTTCTCTATTTCCATCATGTAAAATGGTAAATTTTTCCTTGACCGTAAAAATAAAAAAAAATAAATACATATATACAAAGTCTCTTTCCAAATTATATATTAGATATACATACATGATTATTAAAGAATTCGAAATTATACATGACATCTATGGTCAAACATAGCAAAGTGCATTTGCAAACATCGTATACAATACGATCGACAAAAATTTTACATAAATGCGAATTTTTATACAATAATCATCCACATAAACATCTATGGAGAGAAATCCAGCGAAACTTGAGATTCAACATAATAACTCAAGATTTTGCTAGAGAAATGGGGAGGGAAAGTCAATTTTGCAGGAATCGTTTCAATGAAAATCAGAAAAATTTGAAAACTCTGATAGGAAACGGCCGACCTGGTTACAAACCAAGGTCTGGCCAGCAGCAACCAGTGTGACTCGAACTCGTAACCACACTGACCATAGCAAGATTTGCTAACCACGAGTCCATGCTGCTGGTTGGACCAAGTAGTTTGGATGTTACTCGCAGCGTGGCAACAGGTGATCCAATTATTTTTAACGTTTCGGACGTCCATCTTACACTTTCAAACTACTCGCATCGTGTCAACATGTTATCGCCAATAAATAAAATTGATTTTTGTTTTTAACTTAAAAGAAATAGATGCTAAAACTAAAATGAAACATTAAAACACCAAAATTAGAAAAAAATAGAAGGTAAAAATACAGGTCTCTATTCATTAGCACTTATTTGCACCATGAATATAAAAAAAATCTAATTTTGAACATTAATATTTGTATGATTCCTATTTTCAAAATAAAATACATATTTATGTAAACGGAAAGGATGTGTGACATGTTTTTTTTGCATGGACAAGTATGGAGATTTTAAAAAAATTATATTATTACGTAAGGGGTGGGTTCAGGATCCAAATGAAAGGCCAAAGTCGCTTCACAGCATTTATTCAACGATTCGAGAGGTTCACACGGAACCACCACTCACTTCAGAATAATTCGATCTACCGTGTGTACCTCCTTATAAATGACAAGTTGCACAGCACAGCTTCCCCGATCCATTAATGTATCTATTGTCTAGGTACGTAAAGGTCTAAGTAAAGTTAAGTACGTAAAGATTTTTTTTTCAATTCAATAATCAAAATAAAAATAAAAATGGGTTGGGAAAAATGGGAAACACACAACAGTTGACAAAAGTAAAATATATTCCTACTGCAGTACCAAAATAAGATGTGCAGAATACGACAAATTCTTCTTAAATTTTAACTGAATTACACAAATCGAGTGAATATACATAAAATAACGTTCGTACGTTATGCATTCAAGAGCACACGCTTCAAAGTCCACAAGTGAATAAATACACCATCGAAAATGCACATGGACTAATATTTCCCGACCAAAGAAAAAATCATGGGTGCAGAACGAGACCCGAGCATAATTGAATTATTCAAGAGGTGATTTATCAAAATGAGGCCGAACGATTGGTCATCCGGATTTAACAAGATAATAATGGCGAATATTGTAGCGAATTGCATCGGACGAGAGAGAGAGAAAGACAAGCCACGGGTGCACTTGAACACACACTAGTCAAATGTTTGAACAAATCGTACGGTCCAACTCTGTTGATTTGGAACATAGTGAATTTTTAATACAAATATTATATACACATATGTAATGCATAAGTATAACATACCTTAGCACATCACACTTTGCAGAAATGACTATTGATTCCCAACAAACATGCATACATACATACATACGCTTGGCAAAATTGAACAATTTTACAATTTATCTCGACGTACCAATTTCAAACGTCTTATGAATTTGAAATTTAAACCAACCATAAACGTATTTCATTTCATTCATGTCATTTAAGCGTACGAATTATTACACTGTACAAAGTGAGAAATTTCGCCAAGTAAACGCTTCGTTTACAGTAAGTAACTTACATACTTGCTCGAGATAAATTCTGGCAGACGTTGCGAATACGGTACATACACGAAAGCGATACATTTATAAATAAAGGAAATTTCAATATTAAATTAAAAGAAGACGTGAAAGACTGAGCTCATTTATTTTCAAGATTCTCAAGTAAATATTATATGTATAAAGTGAAAAATCATTAAGAAAAATTGACCAAATCCATAGTGAAGTTTGATATCGCAAAATAATAAAATAGAATATGATAAGTCAGAAAGAATAATTAGAGAAGAGAGTTCATTATGAAGTTCATTAGCACATGGAGTCATTATTAGATAGTATCGTTTCGAGAGCCGAAGCAACAGTAGATAAACTATTATATATACTTATACAAACGTCCTTTAGTATGTTCGAATTTAAAATAAAGTGAACAAGATTAAACAAGCAAGGGGAGATAAAGCATTTCATGCGATCGCTCTTAAGTTAATTTTATAAATAACTTAAAGATGTAGGGAATCGCGCAAGATCGAATAACTAGAATTTTCTAGAAAAGAGATATTTTAACGCAATATTTATTTATTTAAGTTTGGACCATTGTGGCATTACAGGAATCCCTAATTCACCATAATGGTCGAAACAAAATACAGAGAGATGAGAAAAATAAAAATATATACATTTACACAAACAAAAATACATGTATACACAATCATAAAAAAACTTGTATTATAATATAATAGTAGCAGATAAAATAAAAATTTCAAGTAATAAAGTACAAAGTAGGGAATGTCTTGCACCTACAGCCAGTACCAACAAATAAAAACCAGCTGCAAATACAAAATATCCACGCGAGGCCCAAATGGAAGAGATAAGATCGAAATTCCACTCATACATCTCATTCAATTTTGAAAATAAGGATGAGCGCAGGCTACCATACAGATAGGTTAAAATAATCTCCGATAGTCTACGCTCACTAAGGTGGAAAATATCACATTCAGGCTCAGCAGCAACGATTTCATTGAGAAGTCGGATAGCTCTTTCGATAAGAACTGTGCGGGCAGGAGGTACAACCATCAAACGATGATTTGATAGTTGTACCCAACTGTTCCAGAAACGACAGGCATGACGTACATATTACATATAAAACGCGAATTTTGGATTGTATTGAATTTTGATTGTATTGAATTTTGGATTGGATTTAAATTTTTAATTTGATTGAGTATTATAAAACGCGAATTTTGGATTGTCATCGATGGACCTAGTGGACTTATGTATGTATGAAGGGAACGTTAAATATAAAAATTTCATTGATTTTAAACGATGTCCTGTGCCTCCAACCATTCTATTTATTTCGATAAAAATTTCTGAAAAAATAGGATTCTTTCATACAAATAATATTTGACTGAAGAACTATACTTAAAGGTATGTACATATATACTCAAAGAAGCTCTCAACGACTTTTATAACGAAATAATCCCGGGAACATGAAAAGAATGACGATTTCCATACAAACACCAATTGCGAGCGCTGTGTATGGAGACTTTGAATTCTCGTTCATCAGCGAAAACTTATCATAATCGAACCGAATAAACTTTAATATGTTTTAAACTTTTCTCGAAAGCAAATTTATGCAAAAATCGTACTATTTCGATTTTTTTGTGGATTGATTGGTGGCACAGGACATTGTTTAAAATCAATGAAATTTTCAACTCACGTTCCCTTGATAGGGAAAAAACTTTCCACAAGGTCCATCGATGAAAATCCGAAATTCCTGTTTTTCGCTCCGGTACATACAAACATACGTATAATCTAAGCGACCTTCACCATGAAGAAATAATACTACGTTTCGTCAATCACGACACATATTACTTACGTCTACAGAATGAAAATGTAATAAAATTTTCCATATCAGAAATCGTAAGTACCGTGCTATTAAATATGCAAATACAAATAAAAACGAATAAATATTTATTATAACTCAAATAAATTACATAGCAACGCAAATAGGCGAACTCTGTGTGTGTGCGTGACCAATTTCACACTTATAATTTTCCGGACACGTAATTGTATATATGTACAAGCTTGCCAATAACGAAATCGATTTATTTTGATAATCTTTTTAACCTTTTGACGCAGAGCTACATATGCAAATACATATTTATGAAGGGACATTAGAGAAATATATTGGCTTTAATACCTACATATATTACTATGTATATATCTCTCGCATCATATATGTATAATAAAGCTATTCCGTCTGTGTGTTTGTTTGTCCATATTTTTTTTTTGATTTTTAAATGATTTTTATTGTTACGAAATTATTTTCACAATACATCTTATATCTATTTTAATAGCTACTGATCTACTGATCATTTTCTATTTTACAATTTAATGTCTATATGAGATAACGTTCGCCCTACTAAAATAATCGTTTGGATTCGACATGCATACATATGTACATACATAAGCAGTGGCGGACTGGCCATACAAGCGACATTGCCTGATGGCAAGTGGGCCCCGTTAGATTAGCTAGAAAATATGGGCCCTCAGTAAAATTAAATAACTATTTTATTTTACGTGTGTAAAAATTTACAGAATATTGCACTTTGGGTATTTCAACAAAATAAATTTCATACGATACACACAAAGAACTAATACCTGATTTTGCAGCCCAAGGATCGGTTAAATTTTTTTATAAGGGTCGAAATGTAATTTTTGATAGGACGCTGGTTGATCAACCATCGATTTAAATTTAAATCATACTTTCAAAATAGCATTTGATTATACTTCGACAATATAGTAAGAATTAAATACATAATTACAGTTTCCGAATATAAAATCTTTTCCTAATCTATACACATCCGTGTATGTATGTACATATATAGAAATACAGGATAGGGGCCCCCTTCCCAAAAGCCTGATTTTCGATTAATATTAATCGATGTATATAAGTTTGTATTTCTGTTTCCTATATGAAATTTGTATTTCTGTTTCCTATATAAAATTTGTATTTCTGTTGATTGCCAATAAGACGTGTAATACCTGTATATTCTAATTAATAAAAAATAAAAAAATTGTAGAATATAATTGCACTTTTAATTTTTGATTCGTGCATTTTTTTAAATTGTATTTATTCTTTACCCTTGATTTTTAGCGTGATGGAGAAAAGTTTTTTTTTTGTAGGGGGGGGGCGACAAAATTTTTTAACCCTGGGTGGGTCCCCTTTGACTCCTGGCAAGCACTGATTTCGGTCCCAGTCCGCCACTGTACATATGTATGTATGTCACAGCTAAACCACTGCCAAAACGTATATATAAATACAATAACAAAAAAATATATACTGATCGCTCCTAATGTTTCCGTTTGGCAGAGAATTTACCGCCATTTATTGAAATTTTTTTTAATTAATCGATTTTTCTATTGGTGTTTTATATTGTTTATATGGATTTAGGTACTTTTTACCATTTTTTTCATATTAAACAATTAAATATAAATATATTTAAAATGTATTTGAAAAAATTCAACCGCGTGGGGATCGATCGAACACATGACCGACGACACATTTCTTTTATATTTTTTTTATTTAATATTATTTTTTATTTGATATGCCAACACCCATGCGATGATATGTCATCGGGTACAACACTAGTTGCATATAACGTCAAATAGATAAATAATGGCGCTTTGTAATGCTAATAACTAGTTGACTTGGTGATTTTCAGTATTAAATTATTTATACACTCCATGAAATTTTATATACATAAATTAAACTGTTTTTAATTCAATGCATGACATGAATTAATGCAAAGGTGACATGAATTTTTGTTAAGCAGCAACTCCAAATTATTTACACAGAAAACAAATCGATCCACGGTCAAAATTTAGTCAAATTCACATTACTCCGATAAACCGACCTCAGGTAGGTACGTTAAAGCAGCTGTGTATATATATTTTAATGTAGTAAACTTGATCGGAGTGGGTCTGAAATTTAAGGTCCTCGTACGATAGTTGTGCCGACATTGACACCCACATTTTGTTAAAATAATAAACACATTTCGAATTTTATGTGCCTTTAGAAGACGAAATTAATTAACCTGGTCGGTACGCCTTTTCGCCGTCGTGTTTGTTGGCGAAAACTGGAATATATTCGTGAACTTAATTGTTCTGAAACGACGTTTCGCAATAATTAAAATGGGTCGGTGGTGGAGGGGAGGTAGGGGGTACAAAGCGAACGACTAGGAGAGATCGGTGGGGTGGATGGAGGACTTCTTTTCAAAAGATTAAATTAAACACGAGAACAGTTGAATATTCATTCTATTCCTTAATAGAAGTCCAACGGATCTCCAAACTTTGCCTTTTTAGTTAACTTTTATCACTTTCATCATTCCTGCGTTTATTCAACACCGTGCATCTCATCCGAAGTCGTATTTGCATCCCTTTGACTATTCGTTTTCGTTTCATTACAAACGCTTGCATTGTTCTATCGAGATAGCGATTGTCTTTGAATAACACGAAGACGAATTAAGGTGAGGAAGTTAATGAGATTAATTAATAAACGGCGCAAACCAGTGCCGTAGAACGAAATAATAAATTAACTAACGAAAAAAAATGAAAGTCATTATTAGTGTGCGCATTAAAAACCCGACGAGTATGACGACGATGATGATGATGATGATATGAGCTAACCAAACAAATATAATGCTATGATGTACGCGGATTTCGTTGCAACAGCGGATTTCCTTTGACACGCAACCGAAATTATAGTCAATAACTTTTCCACGGTAAAAAAACGGGCAAAAAATCTTTTTTTCCTTATCAAAAATTTCCTTTTACCTGAATTTTGATGAATATTGTGTTTTATTCAATATTAAAAAAAAAATTACGGGCAAAATTGGAATTCACGTCCGTCGTACGTCTAGTTCGAGGTTCCGTTCTGAAATATTTCAACGGGAATTTTCCAGACAATATTCGTCCAAGCACTGAACTGAAAAAAATCGTAGTCCAAAACTTTCGTTGCAATTTTTCAACAAAAAACCTACAATGCACCGCATTATTATTTTTTTGAAAAAGCATAGTATCATTATAAAGCACGTATGTAATAATTTTATTCATATTTATTTTATTTTTCCAAGATGCAATCGATCTCGTGATAATTCTAAGGGCCTCTGTCATAAGACAGGCAAATGGCATGTTATTTGCCTTCCAAAATAAGGATTCCTGTTTTATCTGTAACAATTGTTTTTAACAAAAAAGATTTATATTTTTTCATTCCTCATTACGATTTTAATGACTTTCACCACTGCTTCAATAAGAACATCGATTAAACTTTAATTTCAATTGAACACATTAGACTGTAGGCGTTGGCTCGATGTTTTTCAAATAACAATAGACCTCCACATTAGTTTTCAAAGCCAAAGAACAAATAAAAAGCATGGTTTTTCTAAGAAATTGACAATAGTGTACCAGTTTTTGCGCAAAAAGCATCGACCCAACGCCTGCCTCTGTACATCACATACATAATTACAGCTTTATTATTTTGGTTCGACTGATTTATCCTCAAGGAAATGAGCAAGATAAAAATAAATTATTATTGTATTATTAAAAACAACAATTATTTTTATTAAATAAAAAATAATAATTCAATCCAACTGCTCTTTATTTCTCGTTTTATTTTCAGTTCGGGCCTCATGTAAATCTACTTTAATATGCATCTCCATATCATCATCATCATCATCTAAAGTTACTCACCGCCCACTGCTGGAAGAAGGCCTCTGCAAAACGCTTCTTACTCGTCATAATTTTTACGCCACTCTCACCCATCTCACTCCACAAATTTTCCTAATTTCATCTAGCCGTCTTCTTTGCGGCCTTCCTTTCACCCTTTTACATTCTTTCGGGTACCATTCTTACACTTCTTTTGTCCACAATTCGTCCATTCTTCTAGTTACGTGACCCACCTATTAACATTTCAATCTCTTTACTCTCTCCACTACAACCACTATACTTGTCATACTTCTCACCCAGGTATTCCTTTTCCTATTTCTCTACGTTATGCCGAGCATTCAGCTTTCCATACTTCTTTGAGTGCATTGAATTGTGTGTAATTATCTTTCATCCAGGTTTTCATCCATGTATCTATTATACATATTTATATCTTTTGCATAAGAAATCTTTAAATCAACAGTTGATGAATTTGTGGTTAAATTCTTGTTCCGATAAGCAAATCAAATTTCCCAAGATAAAAATTACCGTACCCCGCGATTTCCTATAATAATAACAGACATTATCCTTATCAAAACCGCGACTTTAGTTGAGAAAATCAAAACAAACAATCCTGCTATCAGATTCAGCCGCAGACTTCCTGTTGTTGTTTGATAAACTCTCGATTCTTTCGTCGACTCTCCAGAACCGCAAAACTAAAACGACCATCAACCAAAACTAGTACAAAATTCCCAAAAACACCACAGACGAACCAAAAATCCATCAATACATTCACAACATCACTATCATACATCAGTACGATCTGTCAATGACACGCGAACGATTAACCAAATCACCTTGCATCAATCATAAAAACAATACTAATTTACACAAAAATAACCTTTTTTTTTTTTAAGAAACAACGTTTCGAGATAAGCCTGAAAATACACATATATTATCGTGACAAAACGGTCGATCAAGCAATATGTTCCCTTACATACATACATACCCAAGTAAACCTGCATAATATGTATACCTAGACGCGCATAATCGGCGTGATAACAGCGTTTAGGGTCATAAGGTGCGATGACGTACGTAAAACACGACGGGTTAATGATGCGAAAATTTGTCGTCGTTTGCGAAAACGCGAATACACCGCCACTGTGCGCTAAAGGGCAGATTAATTGCGAACCTATATTCGCGTATAACGAGACGTCAACTCCCCCACGATTTAGGGGCTTCGGGCCCTTCATACAGACCCCCGTTTTATTTACACTGTGCGCGTATTCATTTATTTTTTCGTCCAATATGGCGATATATTTGCCGAGGTGGTACGGCGAGCGCGAGATGAATGCTCAAAGCGTGGCACGCGAGATTCAAAAGCGACAGGTGCTTAGAATTGATCGATTCGAGTCGACGGGTACCGCTTCATGTAATACTTATTTTTTAAATAAACGTACATATGTTTGTATGTGTGTATATACATATATACTGATTTCGAATGATTAGACTAAATTTAACAATCATACAAATGGCCTAATACGCCTACCTTCCTGTAGAATTGTAATGGGATCGTAAAACCTCTTGTACTTGTGTAGAGAGGTAATAAATGTGAAATTATACGTACTTTGACGACTTGGAACGGAAATGTCAGTGTGGATTTAACGACGAGTAATTTAATGTGTATCGTTATGCATTATCTATTATTTATTCGTCGACAATTTAATGTGTATCGCTAAAAATAATTCGCACTGAGCGATTAGTATTGCGTGTTGAGAAGCGACGCGACTAAACAATGAGGTATTAAAACGATGTCGTGTCGCGTCGCATCGCCTCTCATCATCATGCCCATCGTTGCTCAAACAGTTCGGACTTTATGTCTTTAATTACATATATGCGTGGTAGACATCATCATTTGGTTTTACCTCCTGCCCACACGGCACTTTATCGGATAGCTAATATTCCTAGAGCTACGCGACTTCTTAATTAAATCGTTGTTACCGTGCCCGAGTATGATATTTCTCTTATTTTCATAGTGAGTGTGAAGTTATCAGAGAGTATTTTAACCTGTTTGTCTGGTAGCCTGCGCTCATCATTATTTTCATAATTGGAAGTGACGTATAGGTACATTTTCATATTTTTTTCCATTTAAGCTTTATTTTATTTGTTTGTTCATTATTTTTTTTATCCTTAACCAATGAATTTCAATTGAAATTTCCATAAAAAAATTGGAACTGGAGAGCTTAAGAGCCCCCCTCCCAGCACTGTACTGATTCCATTTAGTGCGAAAACACACACGGTGGGACGTGGTACGTGTTTTTTTTATATACTTTAAAACGTGCGAAAAAAAATGGGCGTCCCTCGAATAAATTCATGGGATGCCCAGTACACAGCGTCCAAAAAATGACCCCCTGGGTGTGTTCGGGAAAATTGTATCCTTGTATTTATCCTTGCTTGACAGTGATCGATAACAGCTTTAATAAATGTAGGAGAATTTGTCGACGTTCCACGTACCACATTTCGCGCTGTGTGTTTCCGCCCTTATTGTTCAAGTATAATCAAATTTTTGTAGTAGTATCAGAAAAAAATGGTCTTGATCAATATTACTACAAAGATACAAAGCTAGTGATCATCAATTGACCAAACTTGATAACCACTGTTCTTCACGGATCCCAAGCATCCTTAAGCCAACCCGTCTTCGGAACATCAAAATTATTGTAGAAAGTTTTAAAACTTTGATGAAAAAATTAAAAGCCGTCCTTAAATACTATTGAAAATGTAATATAACTAACTCTAAGGTGAATGAAAAGTACCTACGAATGAAGATCTGATCTAAATCGCAGTGCTTCTGCCTTTATTTTATATCTGGTTTAGATCTAAATGAGGAGAAGACCTACATATTAAAGACGAAGGTTGATAATTAACAAAGGATTAATTGGAGTTTTTCCGAGATTAACATTTTGATAAGCTATATATTTATTAGCTAATGTGGCTGTTTCACCTTCTTAAAATTTATCATAAGATTTTCATTATTTTATCTACACATTTTTTACTCATCCGTATAATATACTAGAGCTGTATAATAAGTGGTTGAGTTACGAATTGGAATTATCACTCTTGTCGATTGAATGGAACAGAGATGCAATACTCCTGTGGGGTTTTTCAAGGCTAAGATTTGTATGAAAAAATTGATTGGCACAGCGTTAAAATCATACAGTATGTGGAAATATTGCTGAATTTACTTATAGATTTTAAAATTTATGTGATAAAAAATTGAGATATGTATCTAAACGATTCTATACAAAATTACACGTTTCCCACTTTATCAGAAAATTTAGAAACGGTTCTAAATAAACAACATAAAAAATAAAAATAAAAACATGCGCCAAACGAAAGCAACAAATCTAGTGCAGTAGAAATTTGTGTCAACGTCAATTACCCTCATAACGAGATTAAACTGCATAATAAGCACCGATCAACATACATGTCAGTATGAAAATCAAACAGCCTGAAATAAACACCACCTTATCGAAAATTCAAAAGAACAGTTACTCGGAAACACACTTACATAATACAAGCAGTTCAAAAATATTTTCCGTTAAATATTTAAATACACACGGCATGCCTGGGATCACTATTTTCAGCCTAAAATATTTAATCGGCAAAAGCGTTCACACCGTACAATTGAAAATGATCGCGTGCTGCTCGCGACTCACAGTTTGACGACCTTTGGAATAGCCTGTGCATACTAACCTACACACACGCACGTATATACATAAGTATAATCCAACCCCGAAAAGGTCACACACACATATTTAAAACGTGACTTTTTTCTTTAACCAATTCCGTAAATGACCCGTTCGATCCTTACTTCATACATACATATATTATATGTAAAAATATTGTATATAAATGTAACTTATTTTCTTCGCATACAATGTACATATGTATATGTATACCCGTTTTATAATAATAACGAAGTATTTTAAATAAATATAATACTATTTTTCAGTGGACAAAATTCTAAACCTCGATTCCTATTGGTCGAAAAGATTTGCACTGCGAACAACCTTGAAATAAAATATGAATACAAGCACTTATTACTTTTTTTAAACTCTATCATCTTTCTGAAATCTTCCCTTAAACACATTATTTTATCTACTTATATGTACCTACTTATGAAACCTCCGCCATATCATACCCAGATTTAATAAAGTATTGAAACATGTTTTGAACAAATTATTTTTTTATACATTTTATAGGATCTTTTATTAAGAGAGTAGTGAGCGAAAAAAATTAAAAAGTTTTGATATCGAAAATATACCAATAAAATAACATGAACTAAATATCATTATATGAGCCGATATATATGAAAGCGGCGGAAGACCAATTTTCAGTTCCAAAAACACTTGCTAATTGACTCAATTTACAAATTGGTATCTCTTCTTTTATTTATTTATTTATTTTTATTTTTTTATTTCATACCAGGAAGGCATTACAGGTAAACCCCAATGCGCCTTCCTGGCCAAATTACAAACAATACAGCATTTTTTTATTATATAAGTCGCTTAATTACGAGACACTGACTTAAACTCGACAATTAACGAGACATCTATGAATTGTACATACATTTTTATTGTAATATTTACATTAATCATACTCAAATAGTGGTGACATAGTGGGTAGGAAGGATTTTTAGCCAATTTTTAATCGGGGATCGTTTCAACAATGAAATCAGAGAAAATTGGCAAACTCTGATAGGAAACGATCAACCAGGAGTCACAAATCCTGGTCTGACCAGCAGCATTACAGATATACTCAGAAAAATTCTTTTCAATCGAGGTCAGCTCAAGGGATCGAACTCGGCGCCTCTCAGTGTTAAGCAGAAGCTTAACGACCGAGCCACGCTGCTGGCAAAACATTATTTATAATATTTTGCGAAATATTTTGCAAAATGTAGAGTTCTACTAATCAACCAGCCAATTAAACGTGCCGTGGAAATCTCCCTGTTATTATCGCACAGCCTTACTTGCGTGTGCGTGAGCAGGATAAAAGGACGTCATACCGATTCCCCTTATATCCTCGTGGCGCACACGTAAGTAAAGGCCGTGCGATAAAAACAAGGAGATTTCCATGGGGAGCCACTGAACTGGACCCCACTCAGATGAGAACTCGGTCGAACACGACATGTAAGATTGGCAACTATTCCGGCTAATTTTGTTTCAGATCCTGAGGGATGGAAGAATGTTACGATAGTTTCACATGAATCAATTAGTACTCTACTAGGCGACTGACTGCGTACATATGCACTGATCTTTACGAATTTATCCTTTAATTGGGATATTTATCACAAGCTACTCAAAACTTCGCATGTTTGGGTGTTCTTATCTTAAAACGGGTATACTTATACTCGAATCGAACTTTTCGGTGGTCGAGAAATGAATTAGGTTACCGAACGACGAAAAATTTGCATAACGTAATCGGTCGTGTGCAACAAAATGCATTTAGAAATCGGGACGAAATACACAACGTTCTAGTATGATTAATATTCAGTAAAAATAAAAGCAAAGTATTTACATTATGTGATAAAAGTCAAGATAAGGAAAATTCCAGCTAAAAAAATACGAATTTAAACCGGCAACGTGGTGTTAATACAGCACAATAAAAAGCCACGTTGTTATGTACCTACATACATACATTCATATCTACATGCAATATATTATTTAATTGGAAAATCAGAATGCATCACGACTTATTGTATAAAATATATATATATATAAAATTTTACATACATATATTTTACGATTTTTATTAAGTATAAAAACTGTATATTTACTCAATATTTGTTATACACATTCATACCATGTGACTCATCAGAGTTATCATCTATAAATCTTTCAAATATTATACAAGGCGTTTTTTGATCTTGACGTTATTCAATTTGCGTTTTATTACTACTGAAAACAGTATGGAACGCTATATGCTCGTTATAATGAGGATAGATACGAAACGGAATACGTGGTTGAGGAGGGCTTGGTGCAAGCGATCGAAAAGCGCCAGACAGATTGAACCACAGATTAACTGGATGGCTGCTTTAAACGCAATTCTCGACTTCACGAATGAAAAATGGCACATCAGATGACGAGTAAACTTTCGATGTGTACAGATGCAATTATTCAAATTGAGTTAGATCTTTATGGCGAGTTTTAAATAATTTAATAAGGAAAAATTCGGAACTAAAGTATTAGAAGCATAGAACGTATACAGGGTAGGTATGTCGGGACTTCGGGTAGATTTCGCTTAGTGTAAATGCGAGCAGTGCGCACGCATAATGTACACGTGTCGTTAATCTTTGGTTCAGCTTGTTGGCGCTTTTCGATCGTTTGCACCGCATCGGGTTGAGGAGTATGACATGGGTAATGGATATAATGGAGAGAGTGAAAAACAGTGGACGGGTTGCGTAGCTAGAAGAATGGACGAAAAATAGACAAAATAAGTGCTAGACTGGTACCCGAGAGAATTTAAAAGGTTGAAAGGAAAGCCACGGGGACGATGGGTAAACGATAGTAGGAAAATGTGTGAGGTGAGATGGATGAGATTTCCGCAAACAGAGACGAATGAAAGATGGGTGTTGAGAGGCTTTCATCCAGCAGTGGATGGTGGGTGGCTGTAGATGAATATACTGCTTAATTGGTCAAGACAGCATCTCAAATACTCAAAATCTTAAAAGTATGTTAATTATAGCTTACACCTACAAATGTTTATCACAATAAGCAATATCTTAATCTGGGGTGTAGAATCGATAAAAAAATCTCACCTGGACTATTTCGCACACGACAATCTCGAACACGTCACTAGAATCTCGATCACGGAATATCTGGCACTCTAAAATTCCACCCAAAAAGCAAACTATCACACTAACGAGAATTCAAACGCTAGACATTCCGTATTAGCGATTTTCGTGACAACGATTGTTGTGTGCGGGATCGTCATGTGCGAAATAATCCTTTTAAAATACACATTCCTAACGAGATTTATATGAATAAAAAATCGCCATCCAACTCCAAAACATTAAAAAACAGTTTTAGAAGATTTTATTTTTAAAATTGAAGGTTAAATTTAAAATTAAAATTAAGATGTAAATTAAAAAAAAAAAAGGCCAATTTGTACTCGATACCAATATAAGAAATACAATGAATTATAATTTCTTATATTTTGAGTAGATAATTTAACAATTAAGTTTGACATAATACATATATAGTTGTTATGTTTATAACCACAAAGCCCATATTCAGAGCTCAATTTCCGACATGAAGGCATGATCTGTTCCCCTTGCCATAATTTTTATTATATTGTTCTCAAGTGTGTGCCAACGACTAATTCGCTAATAGACGTCGGCAAAATCGCGGATGTGAAATGGAGGCGGGCGGGGGGTGAGTTTTCCGAGAAATTTCCCGGGAAACAGCGGTAGGAAATAGTGCAGCAGACAAAGGGAGTCGCTTGTCTGGGAAAAGTTTCCACAAGTTCGATGCAGAACACGTCCCGGTCGCGAGCGCTAAAATCCCCAGTCGAAAATTGCCCGGCGATAATTATTTGGCGGCATTGTTTGGAACAATGAAGTCGGTTTAAATACGTTCTGTACACACATACACAAATATATAATACACATACGTGTGTGTGTGTGTACACACACCTGGCCAAAAACAGTTTGCAAAGTGTGCCGAATTCAAAGGTGTACTCGCTCGGAAGGCGTGCATCACCTGACGCGGTGAAGGTCGTCGTCGACAATATTTATACCATTTCCATTAACGAACGTCTGATACTTCATCAAAACAATAACAAAGTTCATTTTATTGAAGTTGTATTAAAGTTGGTAACTGTGCCACTTGTGGTCCTATAAAGAATAACTCGGACTTTCAGTTTGGGGCGTAGGTATGAGTTTTATACATGAAGGATAGTCTGCTCAAGCACACAAATACATTTTGTTTTGCATCTGCAAATGAACCATCGTGGTATAGCTACGAGTAATACAAAAGCTTTGGTGAATATATGTATGTACTCGTATGTACATATATAAATATGTGGTGCAACCAGAGAAATGTAATATTAATAAAAGTGGCTTTAGGTGTTCTTTTGTTGTCAAGTGACATTCTGTCCACGGACAGATTTAAATAATTTTAGCATCAGTCGTATTTGACGCTTGGTGCTCGACATATGTCCGATAAAGACTTCTCTGTTTGTTTATATTACTCGCAAGATGGGCAAGCATCGCTAAAAATTGCACAATACATTCAAAAACACACAATAAACAACATGCGATACATTTTTATAAGTAAATTGATCCGATTGTATTGCGTGCGATGTAGCGTATTAATAGAGACGTACCGCGTAAAATTGTCAGCAATTATTTATTCGTAAGGGCCCCTCTATTCTTATTACATCTCTCTGGGTGCAACAGCCCGTTGCAATGCCAAATGGGAATTTATTGTTGTAAATATGTGTGAAGGGCACAGCGAACCTGTTAACGAAATTAATACACCAATGCAACAAACTGTTAATTAAGACAAATAAGACGACACGTTTGTTGTTGAGCAAAGCTACATGCTTATAATGTCTTCTTATAATGATCCATCTTCATATTTAAAATCGCTTTAAAATCCAATGAGTTTTCTAAATAATTTAGCCTTTGAATGCTGACCAACGCCGATCGGCGTTTTGCCAACAAGTCCATGAGCCTGAAATGCGCCGATAGGCGTAGTATTTTGAGTATGTAAAAAATAAACAAGAATACTACCCGCCAAGCCTTTCCAGGTAGCATTGAATAAAGTATATTTTAGAAAGAGTATTTTAGATTGTGGCTTGGCATTTAGATTGTGAGCATTACATTTTAACAACAATGAAGAAGATGGAACTAGTTTTGGAAAAATACATTCATTAATAGACTTCTTTTATTTATTTTATATTGTTTCAAGATACATTAGTGAGTCTAAGCACACCTTTACAAAACTCGAAATCCTCGGCGGTAGTTATCTAGGGTAGTGATTTAGGGTTTGTTTGGATTGGCTACAATTTTATACCTGCTTTCTATTGTATTTGTAAATAATTCTAGTCGGAAATGTTGGCGAAATTTTCAGCGTGGCGGGCTTTCAACAGAAAAGACGTCAGCACTCAAAGGGTCAGTAAGCTAGAGTCAAGATTTTTCAAGTATTTTTCAAACAAAGGAAAAACCATTAAGCAATGAGGACCAAAACACAAGACTTATAAATAGATAAATAAAGTATAAGTTTGCAGTTTTTTTTAGATGTGCATACATTCCACAAACGAGACAAGAATTCGAGATGGAAAAGTTGATAATGATCCAAAATGTGAAGGGACGGAGAGGAAGGGGGACAAGAAGAATTGGCTAGGTCGTAAATAGTTTTGAGCCTGTGGTCTCCTTTAAGTTCAAAATTTTTATATATGTACCTTTATACACTTCCCCCCCCCCTCTCCACAATAGTTACTTGAGAAAAAAATAAACATTTTACATTATAGTCGAACCGATCTTCATAGCATAAGACTTGCGTAAAATATATGTACATGCTATCGAATTCACCCCCACTCGACCCGCGATGACCAATTACAATTCGTTTCAGTTTCACATTGCATTTTAGTCAAGAAATACAGCATTGTTCGTGCGAATAGCGGTTGGTAGAATTTGACTTTGATTTTTATTAGTTTCGAGTTCGTGTTTCGTATTTTGAAATATTTACATTAGTAAAATTTTAATATAAAATATGTAAGTTGTTGATATTATTAATTAAAATTATAAAATATATTTCATATGAACTTTGTACGTATTCATGTATATAATATTTTAAGTTTACTTTATTTAGTGTGATGTTTGTGTCTGATGAAAACTATCGTAGCAAGTTTCTCAATGTTTTCAGCGATAAACAAAGATCGCCTCTATTGACAATATCAAGACGGTTACACGAGCTTTGAGAGCTCAACCGAGGAAATACAGATTCAACAAAACGTGGGAAATGCAATTAAATATATGTAAACTTGCCCTATACGAGGTAAATATACTCGCCATTTCAGCGCTTATCCAAAAATTATCTTCCATATTGCAATGAAGTTGGAAACATTTTTTTTATTTCCAATAGTTCCTTGTTAACCTTATGGAGCAGAAATAAAAGAAAGTGATAATATTATATATTATGCTAGCTGTATTACCCGGCTTCACTCGGTTTTTTTAATATATCCTGCTTAAACACGACTAATATAATAGTAAACATTTTATAAAATTTATTTGAATAGTTTTATTTTATATAAATTTATTTGAATACTCATTTGTTTTTGTTATTAAATTGACTGTCACGAACAAACAAACATATATAGTAAGTCTCTTATAAAAAATTATATGTACGCCCCCGGCGTCTGCGCCCCCTTGGGCTCCGCCCCAAGGCTCCGCCCCCTAGAGCTTCGCCCTTGGCGCCTATGTCCCCGGGAACTTCGAATTCTTTGAATAGGAAAAAAAACAAATTATTTGTTCAATAACGTCACGGATTTCTACGAACGAAGAATGGTTACACGACAATTGGTGCAAGTCCAAAAGGTTCAACGACAAAATGTACCCGAGAATTAGTGCACTGACAAAATGTACCCGAGACAAAATGTTCACGCGAAAAAATGTCCACGGAAATAATGTTCAAGCGACAAAATGTTCAAAAATCCTAAATTTTTAAAGTTAATTATTAATTATTATTATTTTTCAATTTAAATAAGTAAATATTGGATACGGTTGAGAACACCTGTCATTTACACTAATTTAATAACGCCCGCGATGTATACGATAAAAAGTAAATTATTCATTTGAAATAAAGAAAATTTTGGAGACGGTTGAGAAGCCCTGCCCTATAAACTAATTCAATCTCCAGTTCATACGCTTAGAAAGTTTTTTTTTTTCAATTTAAATAAGTAAATATTGGATGCGGCTAAGAACCCCTAACATTTAAACTAATTCAATGACATCTTAAAATGATATTCAATGAGTCACAATGACATTCGCTTAAAATGTAATTCTTCAATTTAAATAAGAATATGTTGGTGCGGTTGAGAACACCTGTAATTTATTCTAATTTAATAACATCAGCGATCTATACGATAAAAAGTACCATATACGTCGATAAATATAATACAATTGAAAGTTACTTTTTCCATTCAAATAAGAAAATTTAGGATTTTTGAACATTTTGTCGCTTGAACATTATTTCCGTGGACATTTTGTCGCGTGAACATTTTATCGCGGGTACATTTTGTCAGTGCACTAATTTTCGCGTACATTTTGTCGTTGAACCTTTTGGACTTGCACCAATTGTCGCGTCCCCAATTAGCATACGCCATGACTTTGAGAACAAATTGATTGCATTCCCAACCCAACACACAACTGACTCGAATCTTTACAATATCATCCGATTTATAGACTCACATCCACACAATTATTTACGATATGATGTAATTCAGCTGCACATGTTTGTGAATGTTTCGCATTGGCACAACTCGACATGGATACTATGTACTACCAAACTTCATGCCCGAGTCGGTCTGCGGTTTCGTGCTAACCGGTTAAGTTTAACTATTCCACTGACTGCTGACTGATACAGTCAGTCGGCCGCATTATCTTTTCGTTTGCAGCCTCGAAACCGCTATCCATCCGTTTACTTGCGATTTTCACGAGACACAACAACTATATTTACGATCCAGTGACGGCTCGCGTGCCGCTCGAAACCGCTTCGTAACTTTTTATGTTGTGTTTTGTTTTATTTGTCAATTTTTATTTTATTCGCAGTCGAACCGAACCGGTTCGGACGATGCAACCGCGTCTCTCGCGTAAAAATGCAGTGACGTATTCTTATCAACTGTTTAACACTTTACATTTTGAAATTGATAACCCTGCGTATGTTATCGCTGCCTCGTTTCGTAACGTGGAAATAGCGCGACCGACACAACCTTGATACTATTTACGAAAGTTTTCATCCGTAAATATGGAGATATTTTTTTATTGTGTAACGATTGAATTGGAAAGCGGCACTTAATCGGTTATCTATGAATGCCTTGGGAGTTCAATAAATTCTGCAACTATCCAAAAAGTGCCTGATTTTGTCTGAAGAAAAGTTGCCGAAAATAGTACTAGATTAATAAATGTAAACCAGCAGAACAATACACCCATATATACTAACTTGAAAAAACTGCATGCCATATATAATATTCCGTTTGTTACAGACATTACTAACAAACTAACCAGTAGATTCTATGACAGAATCACTAATAACCATACTAACACACTTGTGAAGAGTCTCGGTGATTACAACAAAATGTCTATACCCTTCAGGTATATGTAAACACAGATTACCTAAACACAATCTGCTTTAGGTCATCGACTTAGAGAGTCTTTAATTAATATTATGTATTAGATGTATTATGAACATTTATAAGGATTGTAAATAGGTTTTTGAGCTCTTTTTCCTATTATGCTATAGATTAACATTAGAATAATATAATACTATGATTACTAACCAAATTAAATTAAATTGTAAAATAGAAAATGATCAGTAGATCAGTAGCTATTAAAATAGATATAAGATGTATTGTGAACATAATTTCGTAACAATAAAAAGCATATAAAAATCAAATCAAAACCAGCAGAATATACTAGTGGTTAGCATATAATGCTTTGTACAGAGTGGTTTCGGGTTCATATCCCACTGGTTTCTGCTGGCCAGACCTTGGATTTGTGACTCCAGGTCGATCGTTTCCTATCAAAGTCTGCCAATTTATCTGATTTTCATTGAAACGGTTCCAACAAATTGGCAACCTTACCCATTTTCTCGCAAAATCTCAAGTTTTCACCAATCTCAAATTTCGCTGATTTGTACAAAATGCTGCTTTTCCAAATTTGACGATAAATGTCTCTGTGGGTGTTAATTGATATGTATTTACTGAATTTCGATGAACTGTTTAAAATGCTGCAAATTTACAAATTTGACCATACATGTATCTGTGGAAATATCTAATTGATATGTATTTATGTATGTACTTTGTATAATACTAATAATATTTGTATCAAATGTACAGTGTTTCTGGCAAGGCGCATTGGGGTTTACTGTTAGGCCTTCCTGGTATAAATTAAAATAAAATATGAAGATGATCTGTAAAAATCTTGAGCTTCCAGTAACAACCGAGGATAGATTATCTCGATAATAACTCTGACTTCTAATTTGAAAAGATATTGAAGAAAAAATATATCGAACTTTTAAAAAAATAGTCTGCAGCGCATTTTAAATTGTATGTAGTTATGTCTTACATTATGATTTCTTCGAATAAAAAAATATATACAAATCTAAAAATATGAAACTAAATTATACAATTATATTCATGCCTATCTGAGAATTCGAAATCTAAATCTGACTATCAACTGTAAGAAAATCGAAAGCCATTGAAAAATGAATACTTCAACATGCTCTAAAATTTGATCTCAAAACGTCAGAGCCCCAACCATTGCAGAAGCTTGTTAACAGGCCAAAATAAGTTCTATTGGAAGAATCTTATTACAATGTTGGAACTTCGACCTAATTTCGAGCAAGAAGAACGACTAAATTAACATGAGGAAGAAAATAATTTCAATCTGCAGATCAGATTTCATATTTTATCAAAATCTTACATATGTATGTACATACATTATAAGGCTTGCTTCCTTCCGACAAAACATAATAAACGGTGTATGCGGTAAAATATATAAATCGGAAAAGTTATAATTTCGCGCGATACAAAATTGGTTCGCCCTTTTTGAAATTGGTGCTTTCGAACCTTTATTTCGCCGTCGTGGAAGGAATTAAAGGGAATTGACGATAATTGAAGCGAGTTTTGCAATTAAGTCGCAATCTCAACACATGTTTAAAATTTCAGGCCGACCGCGAATATCGTTTAAACCCTCAGCACTAATGAAACAATCTTAACCCTTTCGTGCGGTGTTTAAAACACGGGAACGCGCTCTAGCACAGTATTACCCACTATGTACTATGCGCACATCGTACATACATATGTATGTACATATGTACATCCATACAAGTAACTACCAGCGCGCTTCAACTTTAATATCCCGAATAATTTTGTTTTAGTTCGGTTGGTGAACGAAGCTTAAAGGCTTTAAATTTTTCAAACCAGTATCGAACGCGATACTCAGCGGTTTGGCAGATTCCAAATTTTCCAAAATTTAAATGGTGAATATATAATATATGTATAATGCAACACGGAGATTTCCAGGATTAATTATTAGGGAAATCCAAATGATTGAAAATTGTATAACGTTTATATCATTTCCAAGTGGTAATAATTTTAAACACCTATTATTATTTCCCGGTGTTCGAAGAATACTTCAGCATGTATGAGTGGTAACAAATACTTTAACTAATCATATGATAGACTTATTGTCTTTTATTTTCTGGTCACAACATACGTACATGAAAAAGTTCGTCGAACATTGTCAATCGAGATTCAAATGAAATATTTTTTTATAATTCTTATAAGACTTAAATAATTTAACTTAGCACACTTATAAAATTCACAACGCTTGAACGCTTGAATGCAGCATAAGTTCCAGTGCACTCAAATCGGCACAGAACGCTGTATGCTTGGCATAACGAGGAGAGAAAAAAAAACGGAATACGTGGGTTAGAAGTATGACAAAGGTGGTTAGAAGTATGACAGTGAAATAAAAATGGCAATAGGCGGGTCACATAGCTAGAAGAACGGAAGATAGATGGACGAAAGAAGTGGTCAACCCAAGAGAATATAAAATAGTGCAAGGAAAGCCACAAGGGAAATTAGTGGATGAGA
The DNA here is from genome assembly GCF_051622035.1 of Arctopsyche grandis. Taxonomy (NCBI): domain Eukaryota; kingdom Metazoa; phylum Arthropoda; class Insecta; order Trichoptera; family Hydropsychidae; genus Arctopsyche; species Arctopsyche grandis. The sequence continues at coordinate 9,376,406 of NC_135361.1, read as the reverse complement.
TCATAAAAATATGTGGAATGAGATGGATGAAATTTACTCAAAACAGATACGAATGAAAACGTGTTGGAAAGGCCTTCACCCTGCAGTGGATGGTGAATGACTGTGAATGATGATTATGAGTTCATTTTTTGTCAACGAGAATCATTATTACAAGATTTTTATATTAGTTTCGATTTTTATATTAGCTTTGAAACTTTGCCATTGTGCGAGGTTTGGCCGCCGATAGAGATTTCAATTGGGTCCGCAAAGTCGATGGTGAAATATAATCGTAACAAACACGTTTAAGAATCCAAAAAATTTGTAGACGGTGACAGCGCACCCACTACCAATAGCCAGTAGTCTTGGTTGCTTGTAACCTTATCACTTTCACACTATATCTTATAAAATTTGAATTGAAGACTGTCATTATCTCTCATATATATTTTTACTTCACTAATAATAGGCTATACATACATATAATGAATGTTAAAATTTGTATGTTATAATGTTGATAATTCGATATACGTGCTGTGGCCAACACGGTAACGGTTACTTTTTGACGTCTCTCTGCTCGAACCAGTCGATCGTTGGTTCCAAACTCTCTGATTTTGACTTTTTGGCTTGATTTTGGCCTGAGAGCGTCTATTCGGAACTGCGACATTTTACGAATTTTATATTATACCATTTTTTATAAAGCATTTGCAGGTGATTGCATTATGATTTTAAGCGGCATCAAAATTGCGAGACAAAGCATGACGAACAAGGCGAGCACGACGAACATGCCGAGCTCGACGAACAGAACAAGCACGGGAACAAAAAAGTCCGTGTTGTTTTTATTTGAAATTCTGCCCATGTTCGTGCTCGTCACGTTCGCCTAATCTACACGGACCTTTATTTGGTTCAGTTGATTGAAACGCACCATTAAACACTTAATATATATTTCTGGTTAGTAGCGAATGTACATAATAGAACATAATCTATGACTAACATCCAAGACAAGTAAATACACATGTGCATACATACATACATACATTTGAGTATACAGATAATTCGTCTATACTATTACACTTGACACTGTTTGGGAACCAAGGACAAAAGCTACAACTGAAGCAAAGATGAAAGATACGTATGCATGTATGTATGTATGTTTTCTCTTCGACCGAGAAATTACTCTTTACCAGGCCTACCCCGACAAAATTTCACGTGGCATACGTGATCTGAACGCGAAGTACAAACAATTTTTGAATTTTGCTTCACACACATACACACACACACACAGCCACGCCCACCTAAAACTTGGTCCCATTCACAACATCGTCAATTCTCTCTTACGTTTTGGCAGTTTTTCGTCGAAAATCGCACACTATTCTGCTTACTTCAAACATTGGCTTTATCTCGGGCGCAGACTCGATTCAAGGTCGTCGCCT